>NW_027315724.1:24982920-25517920 GCF_026437365.1 Eucyclogobius newberryi
AGTCATCAGAAGTTATTTTCCGGGCCATTTATTTTTGTTTGCAGGGACTTGAACTCAAAAATGTAGTCAGGATGTCGCTTTAAATGTGCTAAAGATCAAAAAATAAACCCCTCAACATCCATCCATCTTCTGCCGCTTTATCCGGGGCCGGGTCGCGGGGGCAGCAGTCTGAGCAGGGACTCCCAGACTTCCTTCTCCTCAGACACTTCCTCTAACTCCTCCGAGGGGATCCCGAGGCGTTCCCAGGCCAGCCGAGAGACATAGTCTCTCCAGCGTGTCCTGGGTCTTCCCCGGGGCCTCTTCCCGGTGGGACATGCCTGAATCACCTCCCGAGGGAGGCGCCCAGGAGGCATCTGGAACAGATGCCCGAGCCACCTCAGCTGGCTCCTCTCGACGTGGAGGAGCAGCGGCTCTACTCCGAGCTCCCCCCGTGTGGCCGAGCTCCTCACCTTATCTCTAAGGGAGCGCCCAGCCACACGGCGGAGGAAACTCATTTCGACCGCTTGTATCCGCGATCTTGTTCTTTCGGTCACTACCCAAAGCTCATGACCATAGGTGAGGGTAGGAACGTAGACCGACCGGTAAATAGAGAGCTTTGCCTTTCGGCTCAGCTCCCTCTTTACCACAACGGTCCGTTGCAGCGACTGCATCACTGCAGCCGCTGCACCGATCCGCCTGTCGATCTCACGCTCCATCCTTCCCTCACTCGTGAACAAGACCCCGAGATACTTGAACTCCTCCACTTGGGGCAAGGACACCCCACCCACCTGGAGAGGGCAAGCCACCTTTTTCCGGTCGAGAACCATGGCCTCGGATTTGGAGGTGCTGATTCTCATCCCAGCCGCTTCACACTCGGCTGCAAACCGTCCCAGTGCATGTTGCAGGTCCGGGTTTGATGGAGCCATCAGGACAACATCGTCTGCAAACAGCAGAGATGAGATCCTGTGGTCCCCAAACCGGACACCCTCCGACCCCTGACTGCGCCTAGAAATTCTGTCCATAAAAATTATGAACAGAACCGGTGACACAGGGCAGCCCTGGCGGAGTCCAACATGCACTGGGAACAGGTCTGACTTACTGCCGGCAATGAGAACACAGCTCCTGCTCCGGTCATACAGGGACCGGACAGCCCTGAGCAAAGGGCCCCGGAAACCGTACTCCCGGAGAAACCCCCAAAGGACACCCCGAGGGACACGGTCGAAAGCCTTCTCCAGATCCAAAAAACACATATGGACTGGTTGGGCAAACTCCCATGAACCCTCGAGCACCCGATGGAGGGTATAGAGCTGGTCCAGTGTTCCACGACCGGGACGAAAACCACTCTGCTCCTCCTGAATCCGAGGTTCGACTATCGGTCGGATTCTCCTCTCCCTCTCCTTGAACCGACACCTTAACGTGGTGGAGGGGTTTGAGTGCCCGAATGATCCCGGGAGCTATGTTGTCGGGGGCTTCATGCCCCTGGTAGGGTCTCCCAAGGCAAACAGGTCCTAGGTGACGGGTCAGACAAAGATCGGTTCAGAAGCCCCCTATGATGACAACACAAACAAGGCAGTTCACGTCGCCCGGATCGGCGTCACCGGGGCCCCATCCTGGAGCCAGGCCTGGGATGGGTGCTCCATGGCGAGCGCCTGGTGGCCGGGTCTTACCCCACGGGGCCCGGCCGGGCACAGCCCGAAAGAGCGACGTGGGGCCGCCCTCCCGTGGGCCCACCACCCGCAGGAGGATCCATAAGGGGCCGGTGCAGAGAGATCTGGGCGGCAGTCGACGGCAGGGGCCTCGGCGACCAGATCTCCAGACACAGAGACTAACTCTGGGGACATGGAATGTCACCCCTCAACATAAAACTATTAAAAAAATAAATAAATGCTGTTACTTTTCAGTTCAAAAATGTATTGGTAGAGAGAACAGATACCTGCTCTCAAATTTAGTAAAAGTATCTATGTACTTACCTCACCCAAACCCACTAAAGTACATATACCTAAACATTTTACTTCCCTCTGCCTTGTATCGCACAGGGACACTCCCTATTGAGCGATGAACCTATAACGTGCTTTAGTTTGATGGAGGAAAGAGACTTGTACAGTCCTGGGTTTGACCCTTGACCTTCTCGGGTCACGCATGTTTAAATCACGCAGGTTTAAATCACAACACGCCACTTTAAACATTGAAATATTTTTTATTAAGACAAGAACTCTTGATTTTTTTTTTTCCTTTGTAAAAATGTCGGTGAACCAATACAAAATATGTATGGCCTTATGGGGAACATAAACTTCACTGTAGAAGGTAAAACATGGCCTGGTACAGAGAAAATTGAAGATTGAACAACCAAATATCAAATTTCAACAAGTTTTAACATCTTCATCCAAAATATTCAAGACATGTTACAAATCAATCTTAAAATGCCATGTCACAGTAAATACACCATTGTTTCCTCCAAAAAGAACAAACAAACGCCTGGATTGTGTCATAGTCACGTAGTCTAAGTACTATTTAACATACTGTATTAGTGGACGTCGTATGCACATATTTGTGAGTTCTTTGATACTGACTGTACATCATTTTGTCCGCTTAACAAATCTAGTCTGGTTTCTTTGTGAGCTAGTTCTATGCAAAATAACATCTCTACCAGTGCACCATATTGAAAACACAGAGAAACAACTGAGAAGAACATGTACATCTTGGGAATTTGTTTTTCCAATAGTGGTACATTATATACGTGGGCTTTGTGTTTGCATTCTACCTGAGATGCAAAAGAAATAATAATAAACTGTAGACACTCATGAACCTGAGAGAGTGAACACAAATATCAACAATATCAAATGAAAAAAAAGTGAATTTATGATCGATCTTTGAAGTCCCTCAAATGGCCATTTTATAGAACAATCAAGATAAATATCAAAACAAATCCAGTCATGCAGGCAGCTTTAACCGTGACACTGAATATTCAAAACAACAGCTTCCCTTCAAAGCTTATTTTACCATTATATACTTCTCCCGTCATGTCAGTCATGTCTCGAAAACTCAAAAATAAATAATGAAACAAATATAGAGACGATAATGACAAGCATATTTATCAGTATGACAATAAATATTACATCTTAGAAGAAAAAACCTATCCCTTTTGAGGTCCAGGACGGTGATATAGTGATGTTTTGTGAATTGAATGACTTACTGCGCGGTGTAAATAAGAATACTGTGTGGAACTACAGCCATCAGTAGTGTGGAAAATGTATAAAGAAACACATTATTATTACCATCTTACCTTTGTGAACTGTGACGCAGATCGTGACGAAGTTAATGAAATGATTCATGTCAAAGTTACGCCTCTGTGCACAAATCAATTGAGACGATAATGGCGAGAATGAAATCCAAAAAGTTGAAATATAAACGTGTTTCTAATTCGTTGACAGGACTGTATCCATTTGCCTCGATTTCCAAGAAGGCACTAAATTCAGTCCTTCAGTCTTTCCTTTGACAAATACAAGGAGGTGGGTTTTAAGGCAGTGGTTATCATTCCTCATAATACAGTTACAGATTTGTTTTTCTTATTCAGGCAAAATGTTGAAAACCACTCAATACTCAAACTCTTTTCAGAAGCAGGAGGCGTGCTCGGAGCGCACGCGGCATCTTCTCTTTCGGGAAGGAACGCTCTGACTGGACGAAATGAAAGCAACACTATGTAACCTTTGGCCTTTTTTGAACATAAAAGCAAAGTTTTGGTTAATATTAGAATTTGTACACAAATACATTCTACATTTCAGAATAGAGGCAAAAGTGAGTGTCAATGGACGGATTAACCTCAGAGTATCATGTGACAAAAAGGTGTTTAACTGTTACTAATAATATCAAACTTATATAGCGCTTTTATGGACACTCAAAAAAATAAGTAGAAGACTAGTTAGAATCAAGCAGATGTAGGTGAACTACATTTAAGTCACATCAGAGCATGGTTAGAAAACATGATGGAGTTTATATGTTAACTGAGGGTCGTGACCAGGACCACGCCTTTATTACCCAGAAGCCTTCTCATACCAGCCTCAGTCACCGCTTGACTCTGTTCTCTCCTTGTAACATGCTTCTTTCAGCATTCAGTCTTCTAAGAGGGGGGTCCCGGACTGGCTGAGCAGATGGCAGAGTTGGTGCCCCCACCCTGGGTCTCTCGTCCATCGGTCTGCGGTTCTTGGATCATCAGCCTCCATCTATATTAATTCTTCTTTGTAGCCACAGATTTTTTTTTTAAACAAATTTTAAAGGGTCTATTTTACTGAAATATTGTGTGTTATGACGTGTCTATGGCAAATTGGCAACATACTGTACATTACATTCAAAACGATTTCTATTCATTGGACATTTTGACCCATAGTTCTCATGTACAGCAAACATGATTCCAAAACATAATGTTAAGGTTCAAATATTACACAGTGTTGCTTTGAAGTAAAGTCAGTTACAGAAAGAATATATTAAATGGCGAAGGATGACAAGGAGAAAAGGTGCAATACCAGGTCTATGCACATCTTTGATAACCTGAGAGCTCTTACAAGATATCAAAGACAGCCCAAGGAAAAAATGTCCATACGGTCAGGAAATAGTGTATAACAGATTGATTTTTTAAACGATTCACTGTCCTTGTGCGTGTGCATGGACAGTGCCTTACATGACAAAGATTAGTGTCCAAGGATACACGTTTTTTCCCCTCACTCGACCTGTGTTCAGATTAATGCACCTTGTAACACTGAAATATGACATTGAAATCAGGAATGTTGTGTAGAGAAAAAAGAACACCTTGTGAAAAAGTATGTAGTAGTGTTGAATGTCAAATAATCAGAAATCAATCTTTCCTGAATAATATAACAGATTAAACCAGAGCAAGTCAAGCAGTGTTGACTGAAAAAAGCAACTTGGTCCAAGGTTGACCAAAGTGATTATACGTATGAGAATCAATCAAAAGCCAAAAAGACATTGGAACAAACACTAATATGCCACAAATAAAGGTTATACGTCCCGTTTAAAGACTGCAGAGCAAAGTAGATGTTAAAGGTAGTATAAGCATTGTAAATACTCAGTTGTGTCCCCAGACATTAAGTTAAATACCAGAAAATACCTCTATCCCACAATGTAAAACTCATCAATGTGTTTTTTGTATTTGAGTTTTGGAACACTGACTCCACCCCATTATTTCATTTGCTCATATTGATTTAAACAATAAACATACGGATACTCTACAGCCAAAGTCAATAAGTGCCTCCCATTATTTAAATTTCCACTGCAGCGACATGTTCATAAACAATAGAAGTTGAATACTGTTTGTTTTAACCTTAAGTGGAAATCTTTAAACTCTAGCTGTGCAGACGGACAGCAAAGCAAAGGATTGACCTTGCGTTTCGCTCCGTCTGATTGAAAGAGGAGCTTCAAAAAGGACTTGGGGGTTTCTCAGTCGACAGTACTAGATACAGAGAGCTCCACATCATGGCACATTACAGCAGTCATGATGCCTAAGACTGTACAACATCCTAAACAAGCACTAACTGACCACGCACGTACGAACTGTGTTTTCTTCTTGAAAAACCAATCACCTTCACTAAGCTGCTGTGAAATTATAAATGATACGGCACTCCTACTTCATTTCCAAGCAACAATACATTCTATAATGAGCGTGGTTACTCACAAATTGTACATAGGCAGTGGAGAAGTGTGGACGGAAAAGTAAGTAATCGGAGGTGCGAAAGCATGTGGAGTTTGCTGGGGCCTTTGAACTTTGACCTGGCCGGGAGGAAATGTGTTGCGTTAAAAGTTAGTGAGCTCTCGTGTGTGGTTAGCAGCACCTCGGATTCAGGAACAGTGAGCTAAAAGCTAGCTGCGGCACACAGAAGACGACAACACCAGGCCATTGAATCTCCTCTAAAGCCAAATGCAACGAAAGGTGGGATACACAGGAGAGTCCAATCCAACAAGCAAAATGGACAGGGGCGGGGAAAACACATCAAAATGAACCGAAAAAACAAATCGAACAAGGCACAAAATTGTCCATAAAATAACTGAACTGTACAGGCCCCAGCAGTCCAGGAAGGGTCGGATAGGAGAAGCGCCTCTCACCAAAATGGCCACGCCTTGCCTGTCCATGTTCTCTAGACTTCCACAGATTACGTTTGGAAACCCGTCGTCGTTCGGTAAGCCTTTTTTTTTAAACCAACCGGAGTAATCCATAATGCTTTGTCCATCAGCGGCCTCTGCAGAACGTCCCCACACCGGCTCCCCTGGCCCAGTCCACACAGTCTAGATATAGTATTCCTTCTTCTCATCTGTGTTGGTTTGTCCTCCCTCGGCGTTGATGATGGCCGTGTCAGCATCAGCCGCGTCGTCTGCTCCTTTGGCTTCGTGTGTGAAGTAAGTCCCTGTGACGACGACAACAACAACAACAAATAAATAAATAATAGAAAATTAACCACACATATAAAAAAAAAAACCTCCATCTTCCATCAAACCCCCTTCAAAATCGTTGCAATCAACTCGCAACAAAAACACTTACAAACTCCTCAGATGTGTCCATGATCAAGTATGATTGCCAGGCTTTACCTTTGTGTCTGGCGAAGTATCGACCCAGAACGATAAGTGCGCAGAGGATGGCAAACATCACCACGGCAACCACCCCTCCGATGACAGCGTGGTCAATTTTCTGCGGCGCCCCTTCGCCAGCTCGGGAGTCTGGAAACACAACAATAACCATAAATTAAAGCCGCAAGCGGCAATGATCGGCCCTCGCCACGCCGCCGCTACGCCGCCACGCCGCAAGAGTAGGGGGCGCTAACGCGCCCCAATTGTCCTTTTATTACGCCTACTGCTGAATCTATGAAGCTGTCACATCTTCTCCCCTTTGTTTTACCATTCAAAAAGCAATTTTATTTTGAATTCTTGGCAAAATGTGCGGCTTTGCCGCACAGAGACCGTGACTTTTTGAATAAAAATGTGGATAACTTTTGATGGTCCACCCCTGAAGATGAGTCTCACCAAATTTCAGGTTAATAGGGCTAACGCCCTGGGAGGAGTTGGTGAAAGTATAAAGTGTAAACATGTTCTGGCGATTTCCCCATTGGAATAACGTGGGAGGTTTTGGTCATCGCTACGGCAACGCCATAACAATTATGAAATGAGTCATTGACTTTTTTTATGGGGATGCTAAAATTGAGTTGTGTGTCAAATTTCATATAATTTCGCAAAACTAAACATTTAACCTCCATATAAAATCTGTAGGGGGCGCTGTGGCACCAAATTAATTTATTTCACTTCAAGTAGGTTTAGGGCAAAGAGTTTAACAACTGATTCTAATTTGACGCAATTCGGACTTTATCTGCGCAAACAGCAGAAATGTTAAATTTGGGAGATTTCTGAAATTCTAGCTGAAGTTTGCTTCTTACTTTTGATGTCCCACTCCTCAGTAGCATTTTCACCAAATTTCAGCTTTTTAGGGCCAACGCCCTGGGAGGAGTTCGTAAAAGTACGACATTTGGAAAAACTCCCAAGTCATGCTTAGCCATTTTTGAACCAATATGGCCGACATTTGGTTGGGCGGACGGCGTTGCCGTAATAATATTTTTTACTTCTCTTGTCACCATCTACCTCTGCGCCAAATTTCATGATTCTACGATCAGATTTTTATTTTTTTATTTTAGAAAAGGGAAATAGCCAGAATGTAGAGAGGCACGATTTTTAGAGGTGTGCAAATTTTTGTGACTTTTCATCAACGTTCACTGGGTGAAAAATAGGGGGGTTGGTCCCGAGAAGAAGAAGAAGAAGAAGAAGAAGAAGAAGAAGAAGAAGAAGAAGAAGAAGAAGAAGAAGAAGAAGAAGAAGAAGAAGAAGAAGAAGAAGAAGAAGAAGAAGAAGAAGAAGAAGAAGAAGAAGAAGAAGAAGAAGAAGAAGAAGAAGAAGAAGAAGAAGAAGAAGAAGAAGAAGAAGAAGAAGAAGAAGAATATTCCGATGCGAAAACAATGTTTCCCATTTTTCAAATATCATAAACTATACATTTTCGGAAAGCGCTCGCGCTTTCCTACCTCATGGTGTGGGTCCCTGGTCACTGACGGGTACTTTCGTTAATTTTGAGTGGGCTCCGCCCACTTTGTGTTTTTGGCCCTCTATACAGTAATAATGTTCAATTTTTGCATTACATGCTTATATGCACGGAACATGCAAGAGCACAGCCCGCATGTTTGGTACCCCGTCGCCCCTGGCAAGTACAGTGAACTAGCCCATGCCGAAGGCATGGATCATGCATACTTACTCCTGCTATGACAGAAATAGTCAACAATACGCCCATTCACTCATTGTTGACAACAGCAGCGCTGCATTCCTCCAAAAACCCTCCTGGCATCGTCCCGTACTCGAGAATCCATGCCGCAGGCATGGGCCATGCTTGTATCTGCTCAAATCAATGGAAGTCTATGGGGAGTGGGCGGGGCATCCCGACGGAATAGGGAGTGACGAGCGCGTAAGCGCTCGTAATGATGATTCCACCCCATGACGGCATGGGGAAGGCTTAGAGCTTTCAAAAGATGCATAATTTGTTGTTATGGTGGAAACGGCTATATTGTTTTTGCTAAAAATATTATTATTTTAGAATTTTATTTTTCTTGTTCTTCTGCTTTTTGATTTCTAATTTGACCCCCTGAACATGCTCAAAAACTCACCAAACTTTGCCCAAAATTCAGAATCGGCGAAAAATTTTGTTTTTTCTGAGCCATTTTTTTTTTCGTTAAAAAATGGCGCGACAGCGCCACCGACAAAAGTCAAAATACATTGCGCCTATGGGAGACGCCCCGAGGTCAACTTTGGCGTAAAGCTACGAAATTCGGGACACGCATTCCTCTTGTGAGGACAAAAAAATATATTATTGTGGCCACGCCCCCAGACTTACCCTATGGCCGCCATCTTCCTTTGAAAATGAAAACACGCTGTGTTAGCCATTTTGTTCACGTCAAACTTTGAAGAACTCCTCCTAGGGCGTTTTGCCCACCGACTTCAAAATTGGCGTACGTCCTCTGGACAAGTGGGGCATCTAAAGTTATCAAATTTTTTGAGATACCTTTTACGGTCTGTGTGCGGCGCAGCCGCAAAGTTGGACAACTTATTTTGGGATATTGCAGATCTAAAAATTGCTCTCATTTGATCAAAACAAGTCCGATTAGGACCAAATTTGAATCAGTTGTTCAACTTTCTAGTTTGGACCAGTTTATGATGACAAAATTGAAATGGGCGCGATAGCGCCCCCTACAGAGTAACCTTTAAATTAACATTGAAGGTCAAAAATTAGTTTTACCAAAATTTTCTAAACTTTACCCAAAATTCTATTTTGGCGTCCCGGTCAAAAAAGCCAATCAGACAAATGCCTTAATTTTTACGGCATAGTCGTAGCGATGACATAAACCTCCTATGTTATCCCTATGGGAAAACCGCTAAATCTCTCGAATATCCACATTTTTCTGTTTCACACTTTAACGAACTCCTCCTAGTGCGTTTTGCCCACCGACTTCAAAATCGGTGTACGTCCTCTAGACAAGTGGGGCATCTAAAGTTATTCAAAGTTTAAGGATAGCTTTTACGGTCTCTGTGCGGCGGAGCCACAAACTTTACCCAGAATTTGGACTATTTGGCCTTCAGAGTGGCCTATAAACAATAGTTTTTCCAAATGACATAACATTTTGCACACAATTCTCATTTGCCATCCCCAAATAAAAGTATGGGAGCCAAAGTCATATTTTGTACAGCGTAGCCGTAGCGATGACAGAAACATCCCATGTTATTCCTATGGAGAAACCGCAAAAGCTCTAAAATGACCACATTTTTACGCTTCACACTTTAACGAACTTCTCCTAGGGCGATTGCCCGATCAAGCTCATATTTGGGGAAAATCATCTACACAAGCGGGGCATCAAAAGTTATTCATATTTTGATTTTAAGTGCTACGGTCTCTGTGCGGTAGAGCCGCAAATATTTATGTCACAAATGGGAAAAACGCCAAATCCTTGAAATGTTCACATTTACGCTTCACACTTTAACAAACTCCTCCGTGGGCAATAGCTCGATCAAGCTTTACTTTGGAAAATATCATCTACACAAGCGCGGCATCAAAAGTTATCCATATTTGTATTCTAAGTGCTACGGTCTCTGTGCGGCGGCGCAGCAAATCTGACTGACACTTGTGTTGATTTGCACTGGATTGGCCATGTCAAATGTGTCCCCGTCTGTCAAGTTCTTTTTTAATTCAACACAATAAGGGCGCCATCTTTATCAAGTCGAAAGCGCAGAGTCGGAAGGCCGGCGGCCCGCGAGGGCCGTTGGATGCCGCTTGCGGCTTAAATTTTTCTTGTTCTTCAGCGCTTTGAGCTCTAATTTGACCCCTGAACATGCTCAAAAACTCACCAAACATTACCCAAAATTCAGAATCGGCGAAAAATTTTGTTTTTTCTGGGCCATTTTTTTTTTCGTTAAAAAATGGCGCGACAGCGCCACCGACAAAAGTCAAAATACATTGCGCCTATGGGAGACGCCCCGAGGTCAACTTTGTCGTAGAGCTACGAAATTCGGAACACGCATTGCTCTTGTGAGGACAAAAAACAAATATTATTGTGGCCACGCCCCCAGACTTACCCTATGGCAGCCATCTTCCTTTGAAAATGAAAACACGCTAAGACAGCCATTTTGTTCACGTCAAACTTTGACGAACTCCTCCTAGGGCGTTTTGCCCACTGACTTCAAAATCGGTGTACGTCCTCTGGACAAGTGGGGCATCTAAAGTTATAACAATTTTTGGGATACCTTTTACGGTCTACGTGCGGCGCAGCCACAAAGTTGGACAACTTATTTTGGGATATTGCTAATCTAAAAATTGCTCCCATTTGATCAAAACGAGTCCGATTTGGACCAAATTTGAATCAGTTGTTAAACTATCCAGTTTGGACCAGTTTAGGATGACAAAATTGAAATGGGCGCGATAGCGCCCCCTACAGAGTGACCTTTGAATTAATATTGAAGGTCAAAAATTAGTTTTACCAAAATGTTCTAAACTTTACCCAAAATTCTATTTGGCCATCCCAATCAAAAAAGCCAATGAGACAAATGCCGTAATTTTTACGGCGTAGTCGTAGCGATGACAGAAACCTCCCATGTTATCCCTATGGGAAAACCGCAAAATCTCTCAAATTACCACATTTTTATGTTTTACACTTTGACAAACTCCTCCTAGTGCGTTTTGCCCACCAACTTCAAAATCGGTGTACGTCCTCTAGACAAGTGGGGCATCTAAAGTTATCCAAATTTTAAGGATAACTTTTACGGTTTCTGTGCGACGGAGCCGCAAACGTTTCCCAGAATTCTGACTATTTGGCCTTCAGAGTGGCCTATAAACAATAGAGTTTTTCCAAATGACATGACATTTTGCACACAATTCTCATTTGCCATCCCCAAAATAAAAGTATGGGAGCCAAAGTCATATTTTGTACAGCGTAGCCGTAGCGATGACAGAAACATCCCATGTTATCCCTATGGGGAAACCGCAAAATCTCTAAAATGACCACATTTTTACACTTTAACGAACTACTCCTAGGGCGAAAGCTATCCATATTTTGATTTTAAGTACTAGGGTCTCTATGCGGTAGAGCCGCAAATATATGTCACAAATGGGAAAAACGCCAAATCCTTGAAATGTTCACATTTACGCTTCACACTTTAACAAACTCCTCTGTGGGCAATAGCTCGATCAAGCTCATATTTGGGGAAAATCATCTACACAAGCGGGGCATCAAAAGTTATCCATATTTTTATTCCAAGTGTCACGGTCTCTGTGCGCTGGAGCCGCACATTCGACCGATATTTGTGTTCATTTGCACTGGTTAAGCACAGCATTGTACATGTCCAATGTGTCACTGTCTTAGTTCTTTGACAATGAGGGCGTTAGCGCCATCTCTGTAAAATGCAGAGAGCAGAGTCGGAAGGCCGGCGGCCCGCGAGGGCCGTTGGATGCCGCTTGCGGCTTTAATTCTTCTTTTTCCTCTTCTTCTTCTCGGGACCAACCCCCCTATTTTTCACCCAGTGAACATTGACGAAAAGTCACAAAAGTTTGCACACCTCTAAAAATCGTGCCTCTCTACATTCTGGCTATTTCCCTTTTCTAAAATAAAAAAAATGGCGCGTCAGCGCCCCCAAATGTACCAAAAATGCATTGAGAGATAGGAAATGACGCAAAAAAAATCTGATTGTAGAATCATGAAATTTGGCACAGAGGTAGATGGTGACAAGAGAAGTAAAAAATATTATTACTGCAACGCCGTCCGCCCAACCAAATGTCGGCCATATTGCTTCAAACATGACTCGGGAGTTTTTCCAAACATCATACTTTTACGAACTCCTCCCAGGGCGTTGGCCCTAAAAAGCTGAAATTTGGTGAAAATGGTACTGAGGAGTGGGACATCAAAAGTTATTCAAATTACTTTGATACCTGTCACGGTCTCTGTGGCTAACTGTAGCTAGAATTTCAGAAATCTCCCAAATTTAACATTTCTGCCGTTTGCGCCGATAAAGTCCGAATTGCGTCAAATTAGAATCAGTTATTAAACTCTTTGCCCTAAACCTACTTGAAGTGAAATTAATTAATTTGGCGCCACAGCGCCCCCTACAGATTTTATATGGAGGTTAAATGTTTAGTTTTGAGAAATTATATGAAATTTGACACACAACTCAATTTTGGCCCCATCAAAAAAGTCAATGAGACCCATGTCATAATTGTTATGGCTTTGCTGTAGCGATGACCAAAACCTCCCATGTTATTCCAATGGGGAAATCGCCAGAACATGTTTACACTCTAGACTTTCACAAACTCCTCCCAGGGCATTAGCCCTATTAACCTGAAATTTGGTGAGACTCATCTTCAGGGGTGGACCATCAAAAGTTATCCACATTTTTATTCAAAGAGTCACGGTGTCTGTGCGGCAAAGCCGCACATTTTGCCAAGAATTCCCAAAAAAATTGCTTTTTGATGGTAAAACAAAGGGGAGAAGATGTGACAGCGTCACAGATTCAGCAGTAGGCGTACTAAAAGGACAATTGGGGCGCGTTAGCGCCCCCTCCTCTTGCGGCGTGGCGGCGGCGTGGCGAGGGCCGATCATTGCCGCTTGCGGCTATATTTATTGTTACTATTATGTATATTTTTAATTTATTTAATTTATTTAATTTATTTATTTTATTTATTTTATTTATTTTATTTATTTTATTTATTTTATTTATTTTATTTATTTTATTTATTTTATTTATTTTATTTATTTTATTTATTTTATTTATTTCATTCATTTTTTACATTTTTATTATTATATATTTTGTGTTTGTATTTTTCATCCAGCGCTTTGGTCCGATGCCACGAGCCTTCAGCAAAAAATAAAACAACAATTCACACAAATCTGTTCGAACAAAGATAGATGTACTACATAAAATGATTGAAATAAGGATGATTTGTGGGAAACTGCGCTATACAGCAGAACTAGATATTACCTATTGCATTGTCAGTAGTGTAACATTCATTTACCTTTGCTTATTATTACAAAACATGTGTAAATAACTAAATGTTATGTTACTTATTGACCAAAAATCCATTCATGCTCAGTTGCCACAGTTGCATTCCTTTCTAGAACCATGCACATTCGTTATGCACATTTGTTATGCACATTCGTTATGCACATTCGTTATGCACATTTTGTACAATTAAAACTCTTGCCCCTAGTTTCCCCGCAGCCCCCCACGAGCCCCATGTGACTGGTCAATACAAAACGGTCGGACAGCAATCATTTATAAGAGTGACTTTAAATGTGACTGGCTGGTTTCGCTTAAGCCATTCCGCAAAAGCCCATAAAGAGAACAATATTACATTTTACACAGATTGTATTGTTTACAAGGATTTAATGTGCAGCTGAATCTACTCCCACAAAAAGGCCAACAAACAACATCTAATAAAATGTAATTCTTCACGCCCTGACACGCTTTGTCCTGTGCTTGGTAGGTTTAGTTTGGGTGGATAAAATGAAAATAAATAAATCTGAATGCAGGGCTCTCTTATGGCACTAATGGCCGACAATTCAAAACACACTTAACACAGCAAAAAGTACTCACTTGACTTTATAATAATGGAAATATGGGTGGGCGATATTGACAAAAATGAATATCGCGGATGGTATTACGTCAATCAAATAGAAATGTGTTAAAACATGTCTTTAAACGCATTAGTTGAGGTTTAATTATCAGACATTATGTGAAATGTCTGTAGAATTAATCACAAATGTGCAGAAATATCACTTATTTGAAACATTACGACATAACTCTTTTCTTTAAATCAGCTCTTTTTGAAGCTTTTTTACAACAAACAAATATTAAAATTGTACATATCTTTGAAAGTAACATTCACATTACCTAATGACTTAAATAGCTTAGAGGATTTTTGTAATATCCTTTACTAAACCCTTGTGTTTGGAGCTTATATATCTAGCCCACAATGTTCTCTATGTACCTTTAAGTACCCTAGACGAATAGACCAACTCAAAAGGTAAATGTAATGAAATATAATGTTCCTTTGGCACAGAATAAAATTATAAGCTTTTAACATAGAGCAGCGCTATTGCACACTTAATTCCAAATGGCAGTGTATTTTAGAAGTACATTTCCCTGATTCTTTCACCAAACTTCTCAGTCTTATGCGGCTTTAAATGGCAGTTAGAGTCCCTTGAGTGAGCAATGCTGAAAAATGTTTTAAGACAGTTATTTCACCATGAAACGCTCGACACGGCTCCTATTCCCCGCGCAAGTTCAGCCACTGTAAAATACATTGTGATTTAAGAGGCCATTTGTGGAAGTCACCGAGCTCAATCATCAGAAATAGACACAGGACTTGAGATAAATTGGCGCCCGCTGTCCCCATTGAGAGAAATACGCGGTCGCCTCAGGTGTCAGCGGAGTAGCGCCAACTTGC
Organism: Eucyclogobius newberryi; assembly: GCF_026437365.1. Taxonomy (NCBI): domain Eukaryota; kingdom Metazoa; phylum Chordata; class Actinopteri; order Gobiiformes; family Gobiidae; genus Eucyclogobius; species Eucyclogobius newberryi. Next base: position 24,997,922 of record NW_027315724.1, read on the forward strand.
ATTTAGCCAGATTTATTCGCACTCAGCCGAAGAACAAGGCAAAATCCGAAAGCCCTTTAAATTTCCCAGCCTCAGAATAGAACCCGAGCGTCTATCAATAGTCTATATGTGTGCACATTTAGACTGATGGGAGAAATGGCGGCGGGCTGGAATGGCTGCGCTGTTCTTTGCTGCATGAGAGAGCACCTCAATTTTCCATCAATCTCGCTAGTCATGCTCTGAACTCTGAATGATTCTGATAAAGAAATTCTCGACAGCGCCGGGGCACAATGAGTCAAGTCTGAGGCGCCCTAACTGACACAGATGGCACGTTCGCATCATGTCCTCCAAAACCAAACCTTTTGAAGTTTGCTTTTTTTTTTTTAAACACAAGGACGGGTGAAAAAAAACTAATTAATGAGAAAAGTTGTGCTTCAGATGAGCGCCGTCGGAAGAATGGAGTCATCTTCACAGAGGCAGCATCTGTGGAGCGGGGAAGTGCGCTTTGTTTACTGTACCGCGGATGTCAGATAGCACTGTGTGTCCCCTGAAGAGCAGAGACGCCACGGCCCATGCTAATGAACTGGCACCCTCTAAATAGCCCCCTGCTTGTCCCGCCCCGACGGCCTCCCCTTGCCCCCCTGTGGTCGCCCGTTTGGCACATCCGCGAGGAAGCACACGGGGCGTCTCTCCTGTGTCTGAGCGCACAGAGGTTGATTTAAAACAGGTGAAATATAGAGATTGTGGGGTCAATGATTGTTGAATGGGTAATTTTTTGTCATAGTTAGAGCCAGTAAAGTAAAAAGGGGACAGCAGTGTAGTGAGGGCTGTAATAATGTGATAATTTAGATGCTTGGACACTGTTTAGCCATCACCACAGGGAGAGCAATGATATTATGTTCAGGTGAGTGAAGACGAGGAGACACGGCGGCGGGTCAGGAGCTTTATTGAACCTCACAGGTGCACACAAGCTTTCTTTCTCTCTCCTTCGCTGATTCTTCTCTGATTCCTCCCTGATATGACTGATCGAAATCACTCGAATGATGCCAGACGATGTGGTTGTTGTTGTCGTGGTGTTGCTTTTAATGGCGGTTGGCAGCCAACTGAAAATGCGCATTTACCATCACCTACTGTAGCTGTACGTCTCCGGTAGTTGTACGTTTTACTCGAGTAAAAAAAAAAAAGAGCGAGAGGAAGAGAGAGAAATGTTGTTGTTGTGTCTTTTAATGGTTGTTGTTCTCTTTGAAGACGTATAACTAAAGTAGGTGGCGGTAAATGACATTTACAAATTTGAACAAAATGTTGACTTGTAATAATGTAAATATAATTAGGACTTCATAATTATATGGCTGTAACAAATATGTAAAAAACAACGACAGGACACGCAAATAGCAGAGCCAATTACGTCAATGTTTCAGTCTTCAATATCATAGAACTGAGCATTTAAATTCTTGTTTTATGTTGTCCCAACCATTTCAGACTTAAACTGTCTAGTTTATTATAGTGTCTCACCCTTAACAGGCCTAAGGACTTGTCTGGAGTAAGCACCCAGGCTCCCTCACAAAAATGTCAGATAGGGAACTTCAAATCCCCAAAGAGCCCGAGTATCAACTGTTATGGCCCAGTGCATATCGCTGTTCTTCCATTATGTACAGCACTGATTTTCACCCGCACACTCCATCACTTATTACAAAGGAAAACTGCACAGACTTATCCACACTTCATACAATGAAAAATATCAATGCAATAAATACAGCTGTTATTAAACTTGTGTTTTCTGTCTCCTCTCTGTGGCTATAGAGGATCAAATATATAAATAAAGGATGATTTTATTGCTTCAGAGTTATACCATTTGAAAAAAGACTGTCTGCAAGTTTCAATCTGCAACCAATTACTTTGTTTCATAACACCTTTTCTTGTGTACTATTCATAAGTCTGAAGTGATGTCACACACTTGTCATCGTGAAGATGAAAGCTGCATGTTCACTGTGAGCTGTGCTAATAAAAAGTCTCAAAACTAAAGTTTCCTCTTCTGTAACATCCCCAAAGACTATTACTGTGGTCAGGAGGACTTACAGAAATCCCTCCAGACTGAGCACTGAGCTGTTTGTTTTGGGTAGTTAGCAGCTGGATAATGCTAGCTTTAACAAGCCTAATTTCAACAGTCTGGGTGTTATTTTTTAGGACAGTCCGCACACAGTCTTGGTGCAGAGGGCTTGTGGACGAGCTTGGATGTGAAAGACCACAAAAGTTTGTCTTAGCAAGTTATTGCTCAAAGCAAATAACTACTGTCTTTTTATGCACTGTTTTTCATGACTCTCAGCGAAGACGTCTTCAAAATGGTGGTGACAACAAATAAGTCATGTGGCTGAAACCGATAGATATCTGACATTTTGACAATCGCTATCAGTGAGTGTGATATTGCATTATCTTTCATAAAGTATGGTAAAAAGTAGGGCGAGGCATCAGTCATGTCTAATCCTCAATTATATTGTTTTTTAATCGAGAGATTAACTTTCAATTATTTGTCAGTAAAAGTTATTTGGAGCAGAGTTCAGGAGGAAACTGGGATATTTTTTCTTGCTTATGATCATGAAATAAATTGTAAAAGAAGTGTTTTCCCCCATCATTGAATGAACAGGGTGCCCCGCCCTGCCACCCGCGCCCCCCACCCAGTATATCAAATTATGCAGCGCCAACGACCGATCTGAACTAAACCCATTCTGCTATAGTATGAGAAACTACTGTTTTCATAGATATCCAGCCCCCATTCTTCTCCCATGCTTCACCTGCCAAATCAAGTGACTCTGTCTGTGTCTGTGACTCCCACTGATTCCGTCCATGTTTTGCATTTCTGTGGTGCCGACAGGCAACAGCGCTTCTTCTCTCAAACACGACAGATCCATGGGACGGACTGTACCAGGGAAAGTTACACTCTGAGTGTCCCTGTGCTTAAAGGAATAACGGGGGATTTTTTGCCGATTTGAGAACTCAAGCGTAAGTGCGTATGTGCACTCCCCCCATGCGGAAGCACGCAACAGCCTCGTTGCTACACGTGCGTTTGTTTATTAGCGCGACGGATCGCATCGCATCTCTCGTTTCCGTAGTCTTTCTCTGTCTTCATTTTGTCCTGTACACTGAGGGAACTATATTATAATAGATCCATGTGCTTAGACACACACCGGCATATCAACCACGCATGCGCAACCAGGCAAACGAGGCTGCAGCTGCGTAGTAGGTGCATCCTAAGATTGACATGTGAATGAACTATTCGGCTGTCTACGCCACGATCAAATGAGACTCAGATTTGGCGCCAAAAAATCCTCCATAATTCCTGAGGACCTGTTTAAGAGAAATGGCCCCCACCTATGCAGAGGTGGAGTGAGGGTGCTGACAGAGAACCTGCTCCACGCTCTGAGGCATTGGACTGGGCCTGGACAGGGTCCTGAGCAGATAGTTAGAGAAGAGAGGAATGAGAGAAGAATTCCTGCTCCAACAGCCAGAGACCGAGCCAATGTTTCAACATCAACAGCACCACAACCTCAGCCTCCACCAAAGGATTCATCAGCAGCTGCTCCACCACCAGCAAAGGATTCAGCACCAGCTGTTACACATTCACCTCCACCGCCTCCAGCGAAGGATTCATCAGCAAAAGCACCACAACAATCTTCAAAGGCCTTGGACCCATCTGTGACAGGCCCAACAACATCCCTGTCATTGCCCCTGCCTTCAGACCATCCCTGGGTTCCCCCTGCAACATCTACTCCCACTAAAGATTCATCATTCTCCTTCTCATCTCCACTCTCACCCATGGGCCTTCCCAGCCATTTTGAAAGTCTGATCAATACATGCATTAAGATGGCTCCACTCACGCCCAATATAGCAAGATCAAGGGTTATGTCAATACTTATCAACTCTTCCCTGTACAAGCCGACTACACCAACAAAAGCCCCACCACCCATCCCCCCTCGCCTCTCACCTGGTCCCAAACTCTCCTCGGCTACAAAAGCCACACCACCATCCCCCCCGGTCTTTCACCTGGTATCTCCCATAAATAGGATGCACTGGGTCTCAGCGTTGCCGGGACTTATTGTCATATTAGAACTCAAAACCAACCCGGGGCCCTATGTAAAAAGAGCCCCCCCTAGTGCTATTTCTGTAGTCACATCACACAGATGGAAAAACAAAATGCGTGTCAGGCGGCCCGATCTGAGAAATGTGATTATTCCCTGTGAAAAGATAAAGCCCAGTCCCACTGAAACTAGTCTGAAACTTGCTGTGCTAAATGTCAGATCCTTATGTAACAAATCACTCCTAATTAATAATTTTATTTCTTCTTATAATCTTGATTTTATGTCTTTAACTGAAACATGGCTTGACAAAAACACAGGAAATGTAGTTCTGATAGAATCTGCTCCACCCAACTTTAAGTTTGAATCTAGAACACAAGAAAACAAAAAAGGGGGTGGAGTCTGTGCTGTCTTTAGAGATGAAATAATTACCCGCAGGTTGTCTTTTGGGGTGTTTACATCATTTGAGTATGTATCCTTTAAAATGGAGCTAAAACAGTCTCCATCCATTCTCTTCATTGTTTTATACAAGCCTCCCCAGCACTGCCAAAGTTTTATTGATGATTTTACTGAGATGCTTTCAGTTGTATGCACAGACTTTGATGGTTTGGTCATTACAGGTGATTTCAATGTGCATGTTGATAATATTTGTGACAGAAAGCTAAAGAGCTTGATGCTGTCCTTGAAACCTTTAGTCTTACTCAGCATGTGAGAAGCCCCACCCACAGCAGAGGGCACACTCTAGATCTCATAATTACAAAGGGGGTAAATATTTCAAATGTTAATGTGATCGATGCTGCTCTGTCTGATCATTTCTGTGTCTTCTTTGACCTGTCTGTATCTCACAAACCACCGGTTGGTCCTGCAGTTGTTCAGAGGAGACACATAAATGATGACACGAGTGCACTGTTTATGGAAATGATAAACTTTGAAAATGTCTCATGTTCTAATGTAAATGATTTGTTGAACTCTGTTACATCTAGTGTTTTGAATGTTCTGGACACCATCGCCCCTATGAAGGCTAAAATGGTTAAAAATAAGCAGAAGGTGCCGTGGAGAAATGATGATTCGGTCAGGGCACAGATAAGGGAGTGCCGCAGGGCCGAACGGAAATGGCGCAAGTCAAAGCTCCAGGTTCAAAAAGAGATTTACAAAGAGAAGCTGAACATGTACAGCCTAATCTTATGTAGAACTAGGGAAAGATATTTCTCTGAAATAATTGGAAGCTGCAGTAACAACTCGCGTGTCCTGTTTGCCACAGTAAACCGATTAACCCTCCAGCTCAGCTGCCGTTAGAACTCATTTCCACATCCAATTGTAATGAGTTTGCATTATTTTTTAATGACAAAGTTCAGAGCATTAAAAATGCTATAAATCTCACAATACAAAAAATTACCCTAAAACCACCAAGACACTTAGAGCTAACTCACTTTGCACCTGTAACTGACAAAACTGTCCATGAGATCATCACCAGTCATCTACATGCTGCCTCGATGTGTTACCCACCAGATTTCTAAAGTCTGTGCTGAACAGTTTGTTAGCACCATTCACTCACATAGTCAACATGTCGCTTCAATCTGGAACATTCCCAATGTCTTTGAAAACTGCGGTTATAAAGCCTCTCCTAAAGAAGAGCAGTCTTGATGCTGCAGTACTGAGTAATTACCGGCCCATCTCTAATCTGCCATTTTCGGGCAAAGTCCTTGAAAAGGTTGTTTACCAACAGCTCACAGATTTCCTCTTAATAAACAACTCATTTGATGTTTTTCAGTCAGGTTTTAGACCTCATCACAGCACTGAGACTGCTCTTGTCAGGGTGACATCCGCCTGAACACTGACATGGGCAAAGCCTCAGTCTTAATTCTGTTGGATCTGAGTGCTGCTTTCGACACCGTCGATCATGGGATCCTCTTAGAGAGTACTGGGTGGGCATCACTGGCACTGCCCTAAACTGGTTAAGGTCCTATCTGGAAGACAGGAAGTACTTTGTTGAAATTGGTAACTGTGTCTCAGACCACATGACCCTGACCTGTGGAGTGCCCCAAGGGTCAGTCCTGGGTCCCCTTCTGTTCAACCTCTACATGCTGCCGTTAGGTCAGTTGATACGCAGTGAAAATGTGTCCTATCACAATTATGCAGACGACACTCAGATCTATGTTTCACTGTCGGCAGGTGACTATGGACCAGTGGATTCACTCTGTCACTGCATCCAACAGATCAGTTTGTGGATGCAAAACAACTTTCTCCAGCTGAACTCAGACAAGACTGAAATAATCGTTTTTGGCCCACAGAAACAAAGAGAAAGTGTTAGCGGTCACCTCCAGAGTCTCACTCTAAAATCTACAAACCAAGTTAGAAATCTGGGGGTAATAATGGACTCAGACTTGAACTTTAACAGCCACATCAAATCAATAACATCAGCAGCGTTTTACCATCTAAAAAACATTGCCAAAATCAAAAATATAGTGTCAAAACCAGATTTAGAGAGACTTATCCATGCGTTTGTCTCCAGTAGATTAGACTACTGTAATGGCCTGCTCACTGGCCTCTCCAAACGAGCTGTAAAACAGCTGCAGTACATCCAGAACGCTGCTGCTCGGGTCCTGACAAGAACCAGGAAGTACCATCACATTAGTCCTGTTCTCAGGTCTCTGCACTGGCTCCTGTGGCTCAGAGAATAGACTTTAATGCAGCTCTGCTTGTGTACAAGTCTCTCCATGGCCTAGCACCAAAGTACATCTTGGACATGTTAGTGCCATATGAACCATCTCGGACTCTGAGGACCTCAGGGACCGGCCTCCTGCTGGTGCCAGAGTCAGGACAAAACATGGACCGGCCTCCTGCTGGTGCCAGAGTCAGGACAAAACATGGGGAATCTGCATTTCAGTTTTATGCAGCTAAAATCTGGAACAGTCTTCCTGAAGATGTGAGACAGGCTTCTACTCTGACAATGTTCAAATCTAAGCTAAAAACAGTTTTGTTTAGCTGCGCATATGACTGAAAGGATTTTTATTTGCACTCTTCTCATTTATGTGATTTCATTAGTTTAGACAATCAGTTGGACTGATTTAAAGGGAGTTGGACTCCAAAACACGTTGGACGTGTAATAGTACGTACCATCAGTTGGACTGATTTAAAAAGGAGTAGGACTCCGAAAACACGTTACCCTTTGTGGCTAGGTGTTTTTTTTTATTATTATTATTATTTTATTTAGTTAATTTTATCATATTTCTGTTTCTGTAATTTCTTTGTGATTTTAATGCATTTTTCCTGCTGTGAAGCACTTTGAATTGCCTTATGTATGAAATGTGCTCTACAAATAAACTTGCCTTGCCTTGCCTTGCCTTTAAACTAAGCTAAGAGACAATCCACAGAGGACAACACCCAAGGAAGCTAACGTCACTCATTCCTCAATAAGTCTGGGCCCGTCAACCTGCCACTGCCTGTTGACATGATTTGGACTGAAACGTATTCACACTCAAGCAAAGGATCTTTCGCTCCTTTTCAAGTCTACAATAATTTGGATCCAGGTTGATTGGCCTCATCTGTGAATCAGTGCAACTGCGTTCTCGTCACATGAGGAAAGCCTCAGAGACAAGTCAAATTCAGCTCAAGTGGCCCTCATCTGTTGCTGAGCAGCCAGACTTCTCCAGATACGACCTTCTGCGGACCTCCGCTCTCACCCTACTCGGGACCCCACGACAGAACTCTCGAGCTTCTAGTCGTATAGACTCACTTGTTTCACAGTCAGACAGATTATCCTCTTACTTCTTTTGCCATGGCCTCATTTGCATAGTCAATAATCAAATGCAATCTTTGTATTTGAACAGAACTCACACTAACGTGAAGAGGACATGCAGACGTTAATCAAAATAAGTACAAGTTAAATCAGACCAGGCCCATGGTGCGAGCCCATTCTATAAAAACACGCCTTCAGTAGTTCACACAGTTCCTGGATGTAATATGCAGCGCAGGAGGAAACCTAGTTATTCTGCCAGTAAAGATCATTGTATTACATGGGTGTCTTTCAGCTCAGTAAACAAAAATAACACAACGGAAATGTGTAGAAATGTCCCTATGGTAACCGCTGCCATTCCACGTCCTTCTGGGGCACGCTCCTAGAAATAAGCCGTGTTTGATTATGTCCGTAATGTGGCGTGTGTCCATCGAGACGGCGGAGAGGGCTGACTGAGCCGCGCTGACATGTCCACGGCAGCGTCTCGACAGGATGTGCACAGCCGCGGGGATTTACGGGGGAATAAAGAGGATTTGCAACTGATGCCCGTGTCTGTGCGCCGCGCCAACCTGCTCGGCTGAACCCGCTCCCACCTGCTTTACTGGTACACCTTACCATCACTTCGGCGAGATGACTAATTGCCATCGCGGTCAATGTGTGGTCAGTGGCACGGCTTACGGGCGATGCTGTGAGACCAGGCTCTGCGACCGCGGCATTTTATGTACAAATCCTCCAAAACGACAGGCAATAAACATAAGATAAAATCGTAATTATCTGCTTTAGCTCCTGACAATGATTGCTGCGCTGTTATTCCTGTCGTAATTTGCTATAGATTTTGCAATGCATTCCTCTGCACAAAATATAGTAGCGCGCGTAAAGATAAAAAATATTATTTTTTACAAGACATTATTTCAAATTGAATTAAACAGAGGCTAAACAGAATGAAATACAATCCTACTGAAACAAGCTCCCTTGTTATTGAATCATAACAACATCTTTCATGCTGCCCTTAATCTCCTTTTTCAACTATTTATTTTTGCCAGCGTTCAATGTAACAGTACATTTGATTCTAAACTATGATATAGCAAATGTTTTATATGTTTTATGAGGTTTATGAACCACTCAATTCCTTTTTATTTGTCTCTAAACCTTTCCGTATCAGGGGCTATATTTCCTCTCCATTGTAACAAGACTTGTCCTCCACACTTTCTCCCAGCACAATCACTTTTCAATTTATAGATGTAATTACATGGATATAATTGAAACAATGACTCTTGCATTGATGGAGCAGGGCTTGTAGCTGAACTGAACAGACTTTAACCCTTTCCTGCCCACAGTTTGACAGTTACATATGGTTGCACAGTTTACTTGACAACAGTCAATAGCCTTTTAGTGACAGTGCACACTCCTAATGACCTCGTCCTGTAACTGACAAATAAATGTAATGAGATAGACTTATGTTGCCATTGTCCAGCAAATTGTGTGTTTCTGAGCCCTGTCTCGCCATTTACTGAGAGCCTGTGCAATCGAGTTTGCATTGGAAGTTTTTTCTAGAACGACAAATGTAAATTGAAGTCGTGCAAATGCAACAGTGACATTTCGAAGGCACTACGTGAAGGTCTACATATCAATAGATTGACATATAGATACAACGCGGCAACTCTGAACTCTCTGATCTCCGTTTAGCATTTAATACATCAAATATTTCCTTCACAAGTAAATTACATGATGATGATAGAAAGAAAGGCACTCAAATAATAATAATGTGTTATCTATATTGTTTTAAATCCACCAGCGCTCGGGATTGTGTCGACACATCGCATATAATATTCACTTAAAGCTGATTTTGATTGAGTTTGATTTTCTAACCGCATAAAGAGGACATTTTTCAGGCAAGTGCATGGCTTAAGAACAGCTTTTTCAGATGGCAACGTGAATCTGGGGTGGACCACCCAAGCACAGCCAATCAGAGCACTGCTTTTGGTTCTTTTGTTGTTTATTTGTAGCTGCTGACAGTCTGCACAAAGTCCTGCTTTTGCAATATATTCTTTGGGGAAAACACAAAATTAATTCATTAACAAAAAAAGTCAGTTTCCCCGGCTTTAATATTAAACCATTGGAGATTTGGCACATTTGACCAGTAACGTAAAGTTTACACAACCCTCTGCCAAATGACTGGATGAATCTTGCGATCGTAGGAGCATATAGTGACCACTTCCTCACATAATATCACCATACACCAACAAACACATCTATGTGAGTCACGTTTGCACCTATGCAGTATTCACAAGGCTAAGAACCTTCAAAGTAGCTCTATCTATTAAAAAAAACAAAACACTGGCACAGTTCCGGTAAATCTAACCCAAGGTGCCAAAGAGAGAACGTATCATCTTTCACAACAGTTCTCTCAAAACACTATTAGTGCTTTTAATTTTCAGGGTGGGTTGGCATCACAAACCTATTCCCCAGAGACCAATTAAAACAGCCTTTTACTGTATTTTCTTCTCTTAGTATCTGTTTAAAAGAAGATAATAAAAAGGTCAATTCCAAGAGGAAATGGGAGTAAACAAATAATGGAAAAAATAATTATAATTTTTAAACGCTTCTTTAATTTTCCACAGAACACGTCAAAGCACAACGATACGTGCAAAGGGTTTGGACAATTCTTCCAAATGTTTCATTATGTGGAATACAAAATGAAGTCGGAATTAGCTAAAAGCGAGTCTTAAATCCCAGTGCAAAACCACTTTGGAAACCTGCCAACACCTCACATGAGCAACAGCAGAAGAGCGGAAAACATAACATGTAAATATATGCCGCGAGAGGTTTCCTAAAATACCATCTGGGGCTGGATCTACTGTTTTGCTTAGTTTGAAAAAGAAAAAGAAATCTGTTTGTGAAGAGAACAAAGGATGGGAATCACCCGAAGTCATCCATACATTGTGTTCGGCATGTTAAAAGATCTGCAGATGCCAAGTCTGCAATAAAAATCAATGCGGAGGGAGGTCTAAAGGGGCACGGTGTTCGTAAGTGCAGAGTTTGTAGTTGGCACTCTTTGAAGTCTTCCTTTTGGAATCTGTTAAAACATGTTCACCTTCTTCTGTCAAAGTGCCCATTATTCACAAGGAAACGCTAACTGCGGGAGAAACTGTGGCAGCCGGGAGGCGAAGCGCTACTGGGACTGTCCTGTTGCTCAGAAATATTGAACTGATGTTAACAAGACCCTGCAGTTTTGGACACTGAGGCCTCGACACTCCTGCCATGGACACAATAAATGGATAGCTTTGGATCGAACTTTTGGCGGCAGGAAAAAAGGCCATCGCAAAGAAATCAATAAAACAAACCAAGGACTGGACTGACATAGTAACAGACATCAGACAAATGGGAAACAAATAATATTCCGACAAATTTGACAGACTTCGGACCCAAACTGTTGTTTTCATTTTATTCTGCCGCGATTTTCATTCTTTTAATGTTTAGTGCTACTTGTGTTCTTTTTATTTTGCTTTTTGCACTCTGGTCGTATTCTGTTCTGTTCTGTGTTTTTGGTTTAGTTTCTTTAAAACATGAAAAAATACATAAATAATACAAATAAAATAAAAATACACAGAACATTCCCACTTCAATATATTTGACTGACACATTATTCATATTGCTACAGTTTTACTAAGACTATTTGCACTATTTGTCTTCAATTGTAGTCATACATATATTTACTGAAGGAAAAGAACGATCACTTTTATTACAATGAATACTTAAGCTACGCTGAGATTGTATGAAAGGATGTGTTTAGTAGCAACAATATTTTACAGAGACGTGTCATCCCCTCGAGTTACGATAGGTGTGATTGACAGGTGGATTAGCCAATCAGGGACACACATGATTTGTCCATATGGAAACAAATATGGCGGCTTACAAGGAAAAAAGAAAGGAGAAACAAAATATCCCAGAGGACTCGTAAACATCGCAGATTTTTGCAGAAAATGAGTTAAGCCCAAATTGTTGTTAATGGTGAGATTTGCTGATGATGATGATATGTATGATGAATGATGAATAAATGGACAAAACAAACGTTAAGAGGACCAGTCTGGATTCCAGGCAAAAAATAAACTCATATCTTGAACTAATACTCTTCATATTACACCACTACCTCCAGCAAACCACATTTACCAAGGCCATTTTTAATTACCAGCAACTTCATTATTGCTGAATATTGCAATACGTTTTAATCTGGGATATTGTAGACCCACACCAGTGAACAGCCATAAACTACATGTGAATCTTTTCAGTCCTCGCTCTCCCGTAATTCCATGTCCTGGGTCTGGCTGCAGTAAACATGTACGGGGTGGGGAGAAGCGGAGAAGTGGGGGTGGGTTACTGCGGGCTTAACCAGGATATGATGTCCCTGCCTCGGATCATCTCAGAGCATCTGACGAGCTGGAGCAGTATTGCCACAGGCTTCCTTCTATTCCCTCAAAGCTGTGGATTGTGGCTAAAATCTACCCTCTGCCCAAAAGCAATCCAAAAAAACTTGTAGAAGACTACTTTTTTTTCTTTCTGATGTTGTGTCCATCTTGAAAAACATGCGCTGCACAGGTTCTTTTTTCTTGTTAAGATTGGTGCTGCCTGCCTCGGTTTAGAGGAGCAGCATGACTTGTGTGCACAGGTTGTTGTGAGGGGAAAGTCAAACACATCTTCCTTCATCTTTACTGACACACGATGTCAACTAAAAGCTTTTTGATTTGTTGTAAATATAACACAGAAAGAAGGAAGAAAGGAGACATTGGTGTTGGCCCCTAAGAGGTCTATACCCATTTATACCGTTCATACATCTGAAGTTTGTCTAAATTCAGCTTCAAATTTAATCCTAATGTTGAATCATGTCATATTTTTGTGCACCTGCATCTAACTGGGGCTCTGTCCATCCTAAAATATCAAGCCTCTGCATTTAGTATATATATATATATATATATATATATATATATATATATATATATGTGGCCAGTTACATAAAGAAATCACATTTCCATCATTATAATGGGTGCAGGACATAATGCTTAAGAACAATGGCTGATTGGCTGTGCGCTGCAGAGTGGCCTCTGATTAGAGCTCTGCTTGTGGTAAAGTGTCTGTTCCTATTCACACGCTCCTTCAGATGGATGAATAAGAAATCTGGCTGTATACCTCCTTAATGGCAATAGGAATATGCTATACAGTGCTGTATGCTGATTAAGGCTGTGCGAAGCAATCTACAGCCAACCAGCTTAGCTTTGCCCCTGTGACAGGGTATTTAGAAGAGTAGTGAACTGCAAGAAAGCTCAATTACATCCTCCCAGCATGTACTGCATAAATCATGGTAAATCCTTTTTCAGGCCTGTCTTTGGGAAATTACTGGAATGATACAGCAGAAAACATGGAGAAGGATGCATCTGTAGCTCATAGTTTAAATGAAAAGTCAAAAAAATCTTTTGACAAAGTCACTTCCTGTTTGACGCCACACCCAGAGAGCTGGGTGACAGTGTATGCAGAAAGACTGACGCATATCCTTAGACTAAATGCAGTGAGCTGGAGGTTTGAACCGGAAGAAGGGTTTCAAAGCGTGCATTGTTAAAGCCTGGAAAAGGACCGAGTCAAAATCTTTGTGTTCAACTAAACCCACACATAAAATATGTTGATCGAATGAACCAATGAATCATTTATAACTGAATGCATGTGCTTACAATACAGCCGTCATGCTACTGAGGTCATTGCAGTTTGGTTATTGAGATACGAGCACAATTTCCACATAGGATTGCTTAGTAATTCAAGAATACAAAACACCATCTACTATACTATCTGCTTTATGGATACTGGTGTGATGCTGGCACAACATGGATACATATCTAAGTGTCAGTATGAGATCACCCCTTCTTCCAGTTAATTAAAAAGCATAACATGACCAACAGCAGAGTTTATCCACGTGAGTAATACACAATTCTCCAAAAAAGTATCAAAGTAGCATTTTTGAAGCCAAAACATGCCACACTCAAAACGTGGCAAATTAAGTGTCTCCCATTCATTTTGATGTCTTTGAGAGTAATTTATTGATGTCTTTGAACTGGCGTTTGTTTGTGGGAGGGATGTAAAGGCCATTCTAATATGACGGATAGGCTGGTCGAGATATTGCTGCAGATGCTGATAAGATAGCGCAAAAGCCAAGGCGTTTTTTGCTCAAATCAAACATGTGACTGGCAAGGACTCTGACTGCCTGTCCCTCAGTGTCACCTATCAGCAGCTCTATCTGATTAAAACCGCTCAAACGCAGTCGCTCTAACCTTTACTACAAGCTCCCATTATATCTCCGTGATCCGCAACGCTAAGGCCATGCAGCGCACACGCACACCTCCACACGCACACGGTTATACTCGGGACAATAGGGAGGGGGGGGCATACAGTACCTTGTGTGTTGACTGGGTTGGTGGTGGGTGTAGGAATAGTAGTGGGAGCATCTAGATGAAAAAGAGTGAAACAAAAATAAAGAACATGTATAAGAAATAAAGCAAGACAAAGGAGAAAGACACATGACATTTGACACAAGAAGTTATATTCCAGTAAGTACGAGGTGGAATAAGTGTTTTTTGTTATTCTTTTTCTAATGTGTGTGTCTAGGGCTCAAAAAATAAAAAAAATAAATTAAAAGAAAAGAACGAAACAAATTCAAATTAGTTCAATGACCACCTATGTAGAAAGAACCTAATGTTTATGAGCTATTATTTGGCCATGTAAAGCATTAGTTAATCCCTCATTCATTCAGGAGTGGTAGAAGCCGGTAGAGAACAATAGGGTAAAACGACCTAAAACAAGACTAGCAAATGAACAAATTCCAGAGCAACTTTTAGGTTAGAACTCTGATACTAAGGCTGGACTAATCTAGCTCAGAAAGTACAAATTCTGGAGGATGTCGAAATGTCCTGATTTAAAAAATATTGTCCAGATAACTTTTCTATTATTATGACTTTTTTGCATTATCTGTATTGCTATTAGCCTTTAAACATGCTCTTGAGAACCTTTAGTTTGGTATCTTATGAAACATGAAACAATAAATAGATTTCTGCTGTTTCCAAACCGGGCTACCACAAGTATGTCGTTGTACTGATCGTGATTAGAAGGGAGAAATTTGCAATGCGAGTCTGGCAATATTATAGGAGGCACGTCACAGATCGGAAGGAAAAGGACTTTTTAACCAAGATGAATCAAACTAGTGCAAATAAAGCTAAATGCAACTCCAGGTATGTTGAGGGAACAATGTTAGAACTTGGTTAAAAGCTCATATATATAATATACATGCATAATATATACTTATAGTTGAATATTATTAACGCTTACTTGACAAAAAATTATCCAACTTTACCTGCCTCTGCTGTAGGCCTAAGTATTTATGCAAAATACTTACATCTAGCAACGTGCCACCTCTGGTAATTACACAAGTTAACTAGGCTCCGCTTTGCAGTGCCATCTGCTTAAAGTTAACACCTAGATGCTAATGTGCCACTCTTATGTAGCAGCTAGCATTGGCGTGGTAACACTCCAATTGACATTCCAGTGAGGCAGCTGGAGTTGCGATCATATTAATTTCCTGTCACAACATAATTGACAGTGATGCCACATATCAAAGATTTAACAAATACAGCCAATTGCTTGCTCACTTAGCAGGTTACGAAAAGAGATGTCTAGGTTTAGCACGCTTTTTGTTTCCTTTTCGATATGTTTTCTAATTAACTATGAATAACAATGTCTCGCAATCACGACGCGCTATTGCTATTTTGCACAGTCACTCTCAATAATTAAGTCAAACTGCAAATTAAACCAGTCTGGTGGTCTCCCGCTGCACTGCCGCACAGCCTCGAGCATCACCTCCCCCCTTTCCCCCGCTCTCTCCTCCATCTCCCCCCACCCCAACCCCGCAGTGCACTGATTAGCCCTGTCGCTAACCCCCGAAAATAAAATCATCACGCAAACAAAATGGAGGGCAATTCAGGTGTGCGGCGCGACTAAGGGGGGACTCAAAGCAGCCTCATCAGGGCCAATACTATATGCCAGGCAGCTTTGCGGAGGGGAGATATCGTGGGCCCCTCGCTGTGGAAGGGACACAGCGGGGGAAATTGGCTGGCTGTCTTCGTGCCTTTACTGTCTCCACTCCATCAAAAGCCAGCAGTAGGGGACCGCACACACTCCTAAACTAATGCTAAAACATCAAGCGGGGCATAATGTTGCAGGCTATATACAGGGGGGGTGTGCGGCGGGGGGGCGGAGGCGGTTTTGCAGCTGGTGGTAGGAGGGTATCAGGGTATCAGGAAGAGATTCTACTCTGACAGTATTTGAAGTGGGGTTGGGGGGGCTAGATTTGGTTCCCTGTGACCGTATGGCAGGCTGATAGCTAAAATGTCAGTGTCTGGGAAGAGGGAAATTGGCCATTCAGGGAAGAGGGTCTTCACAAAGGCCGGGATAGGATGTGGCACATATAATATCTAGGCGAAACAAGAATTCTCTATGGGCAATTTCTAGCTTGGATGACTTGGGGCTCAACATTATGAGGGCTGAAATATGAGTGTGTTTTGTATTTTCAGGGAGTATTTGTGTTGGAGAGGAATTCAATATGAGAAAATTTAACCATAAAGTGAAACAATGCAGAAGAAATTGTTTATCCATGCCTGCTTAAACATGCCCACACAAACATGACAGAAAAGGCAGAAGTAATAGGGTTTTCCTTTGCCTGGCTATTTGTTGTCTGATTTAGCGTCAAAAATTAGAGTAGAAAAGACAAAGGTGAAAAATAGCAGGGATTCTTACACAGTAGGAACACATAAAATATAGCTTTGGCTTTGTTTTAGTCTGGACCAGCACAAGATCATGAAGGATTTGTTCAAACACCTCATCCAAGGCGACAGGGAAACTGATAAATAGGAGCTCAATGTAACTTTTATGGTTATGGATGTCAACATATCAAATTTCAGTGTTAGGATTATTGTGAGAAGAAACATCGTTACCGATTGCACACCATTATTAACCTCATGACCAATAACAGTAGAAACCTTAATTTTCTCACTTTCAATTTAGTATGAGACCAGCTTTATGAAATCAAACTTTCTGAATGATAAAATCAAGTTAATAAGTTAATAATACACTTATAATGATATGTAAGTTAAGATAAACAACCAGATTTACAGTAAAAGCGTTTTACATATATTAAACTAATATTTAATACAATTGTTTTAGTTCATAGTATTATATTCTGACCTGAATAATCTTGACAACACTGGGTGCATCACCTGCCTGTCTTGTATTAAAGGGCAACTATTATGCATTATTTGTATATTTGTGTTGTTATTAGCCTTTAGAGATTCTCTTGAGTATCTTTGGTTTGGCATCTCATGTTTTAAGAAAAACAAAATCACATTTGGATTTCTGCTATTGAACCCGGGACCACCGGCGCCATCTAGAGGGAATTATACACTGTTTAATATAAACATTTTGGTGCATGTCAAACTGGCCCGTTCACTTCCTGGGCTCAGAACACAGTTCTACTGATCGGGATTAGATTCAAAGAACGAGTCTGGCAATGATTTATAGACTTAAAAAAATCCAAAGAAGATTCACGCCACAGACTGAGAAAACACCAGATATCCAGGAGATTCAGAAGGGAGTGTTTTTGACACACAGAGGATTTTCTAACCAGGAGTCATCAAACTAACATGAATTAAGTTAAATACAACTCCAGGTATATTTTTGATGAACAAACAATGTTAGAACATGGATACAATTTCAAAAAAGTATTTTTGCACAATATGTCCTTTAAGTTCTATAGTATGACACAAAATGTATCTATTTTGCATTTATTCATTTACAGGTATTTTTATTGTTCAAGAAATCTTTTACAGAGAGTGGGGTCACTTCTCCGCAGATCTGACCTTTATTTATTTATTCACCTTTATCTAACCAGGTAAGAACCCATTGAGATTGAGACCTCTTTTTCAAGGGTGACCTGGGGCAAAGACATAACAGCACATTTTAAAACACAAGATTTTAATAATCTATTTCTAAAATATTCACACACAAAATTTAAAAAACAAAAAACTCTATTTGAGACCATTTCAAGCAGTCTCAACTCTGACTGAGAGGAGTTCCAAGCTGCAGGAGCAGCATAGGAAAAAGCTCACTTCCCCCAGTCAGTCCTCACAAGAGGGACAGACAAACCAAACCGATCACGTGATCACAGGAAATACTGACCATTGGCTCTCCGCCCCAGGGCACACAAGTAGGAAGATTCACAGCCACATATAACGTCAAACACGAAAAGCATCCTGGCACTCAAAGAAGGCCATCCAGCCCTTCACAGTGGTGGGTGGGCCTCAGAGCACAGTGATACGTATCACAGTATCCAACGATTTCAGACATTGTACAGATACATTTATATATAGGGCTTCGCCATAATCCAACAGAGGCATAAAAGTTTAACTTGTACCTGCTTGTCCCCATGGATATGTTTAATGACATACTGTAAAACATTCAAGGCAAAGCTATCTATCCACGGTAATCTAAAAGAAGACAAGCACAATGGGAGCCTTCCACCAGAGAAGTTACATAGTGCATTAACTAATTCACAATTTGTAGCAGTCTCAATATTTGTTCTGTTGATTATTTTTGACTTTGTAAATAAATTGTATATAGTAAATTGTGAGCGTGCTAGTGGTTTGTAAATCATTTGCCATTTTGTCCATTAGATTTACAGGTCCAAATGCCAATGTGAGTTAGAATGGGGGAGCGAGGGCAGTTGTGTACTGCTGCCAAGGGCTAGAGTTTGAGTTACTGTATAACATCAGGTGAGCTGTCCCACAGCAGACGGGAGCCAGGGGGTACAATTCACCCTTGTCTCCTCTTAGTCCAGTCCAGTGCACTTTATAAAAGAGCTGAAATACGGGTGGGATTTACACAGCCTCACACTGGTCTAAACTGCCTGTCAGGAAAGGTCATTAGTCTCTGGTTAAATAGAAAAGAGCAAAGTTCACACACTTTCATCCAATTATCTTCACTGATCATTAGGATCTAGTGATGACCATTTACCAAAACGCACTCATTTTTGTAGTGGATTGTGGGTTGTAGATGGATGACACAAATTGCACCGATAGTCAAGAACTGGACTGACATTGCAAAAAATCACATTTGCGCTTTATTTGAAAAGTGACAAATTTATATGTGCCTTTGTTCTTTTTTATTCTTTTTGGATGCCTACTGATTTAGATTTTTGTCTACTTCTCTTTTTGTCTACTTCTCTCTCTCTCTCTCTTTCTCTCTCTCTCTCTCTCTCTCTCTCTCTCTCTCTCTCTCTCTCTCTCTCTTCTCTCTCTCTCTCTCTCTCTCTCTCTCTCTCTCTCTCTCTCTCTCTCTCTCTCTCTCTCTCTCTCTCTCTCTCTCTCTCTCTCTAACAAAATAAATAAAGAAATACATAAAATCCTACATAAAAAAAGGACATTTCCAAAAAATAGAAATCATAATTGTATGTACTGGGAACTGATCAAAACAACAAAATTACACACAACAAACTACAACACAATTAGGGCCAAATTCAGAACTCAACATTAACAGACCAAGCAAATACCACAGACATTGTCTGACTTCATCGCCACCACAGACATTGTTGATTCATTTCTCCCTGTGGCCCTCAGAGGCAGCTGTTGTTGTGATTTTGGGCCTTACAAAAATAAATTGATTTGATTTGAATTAGAGTAACAAGAATTATGACTCCCATATGACCACTCCAAGTACTTACATATTGACTTATTTAGCGTCTTTGGGTCACTGAAAAGCGCTATATAAATAAAAGTTATTATTATTATTATTATTATTATTATTATTATTATTATTATTATTATTTATCCATCCATAACAAACTCTCATTTAACATGTCAAAATCCTTGTAAGCACTTTTTGTAATTTGCTCTACAATCAGACCAACTAACACACAACTGTATTTAGGTGATTTAAAACGTGTATTACATTGCATGCAGGAGTGAGTGGGCAGGACCAGATGTTGGGATGGTGCTTTGATGCTGTGTAAAAATAGCACACAATAATCATGCTAACAGTAATCTATGTGCACAAACACACTAATTAAGCCCACATAGCACACATGATTAGTCTGGGACAACCAAATCTCTCATGAGCCACAATGTGATTTTGTCTGGCATTAAATCCTCCGGAAAAGAGGAGTGGGAGTTGGAGACATGATTATTTGCAGTTATGAGCACCTTTTACCACCTCCTGTGCCTCATTATAGTGAGGTAAAGTCGTACGAGCTCTGTACTAACACAACAGAGGAGGCCTACTGTTAAAAAAAGGGAGTAAGGCATGTGATAAGGAAGTTATTAATTGAAGAATTGGCTGTAGGCTGTAATGTGGGGCCACTGCTCTTTCAAATTGTTTCTGTCATTTGCAAGAATCAAAAAATAATAATTCATTTCAGAAAAGTGGATGCATGAAAATTATCATTTTTGGCAAGAATCAAGGGTAAAAACTCAATTTAAGCTTGAATTACAACTTAAGATGGAAAGAAATGTTGCTTGAGAGGGTTGAGGTTTTTTTGCTTGTATTTTCCATAGAGGACAACTAAGTGGAGGCCGATGTAATGGCATAACACGATGATGTATTACAGGAGGAGCATTCATACCAGCTTTGCCTCTGTGACAAGTCTCAGATGCAGACAGGGTGAACTGAATTGGACATTATGTACACTATAAATCATGATTTTTCTTTTTTTTTCATATCTCTGAAGCCTATGGGCAGGTGCAGGTAATAGAGTCTCGAGGGTTGTCTGGACAAAACCGAGGTGTATTGTGGTATCTGAGAATCACATTAACCTCAACTCAACCTTCAAAGAGTTTAATCGGTTTAGACAGGCCTGTGAGGTGAGACCAGACCATGCAGCTGTTCTACATGTGGTCATGACAACGATGGGCCGAGCTCTGAAAACAAAGACTCCCGCTTTATCACGGTTCTCAAGTCATTTTATGATTTTTATTCAGAATGCCTTTTGAAATGCAATCAAAATCAACAAGATTAGAGAGTCAAAATTTATCAAAATAATCCTTTTCTTTTAAGAGGTATTCTTTTTATTACCATGTATTTATATAGTCTTTTTCCACCTCCAAAGCACTCAAAGCTTTACTAGGCAATGTGGGTAAAGTGTCTTGCCTAAGGACACAATGACATTTCCTCCCAAAAACAAGAAATGAAATATGTTTGCCAGTTAGCACTTTTCTCTAATTACTAAAACATGAAAAAGTATTTAAAATGTAACTTCATTAGATAATGTGAGTTTACTTTTCACAAAATGCACATTTCAGGAGATTTAAGTCGGCAGAGCTTAATTAGCAAAGCTTCAGACTCCCACTTTGATAAAAGCTGATTTACAACACGGCCTCATGTCAAGGGTGCTGCTCAAGGTTGTTTTTACACCCAAGACATGTGACCAGTAACGCCAAAGACATGTACCCACTGAATAGCATAAATGCTATAAAGCATAAAACCACATATAACATGAAATGAGACCCTGAATGACACCTAGGCATAAATCTTGAATCTCCATGTGTCAAGTACTCAGTCCCCGGTTACCTTGTTAAAAAGCTGCATCCAAACACACTTGTTTTTCTTTCCACATTTTCTGCCTGTGACCAAGACCTTGTGCCTCCATTAAAATCCCATTCAATGTCTGCCCTGCAATTGCTGAAATAGCGCAGATGACACAAGCAATACAAATGCATTTATTTTCTTAAACGTGTGTTTCCAAACAGCTGTCATTAACATTTGCTTACCAGTCAAACTAAAATGTTAAAATTATGTTTTTTTGACATGGAGTTCATGGTTGTCAAACACAAAATAAACAACCTTACTGAGTGATAATTTGAAACAACATTGCCAATCACTGATATTTGTCACAAAGCCCATTTTCAACGAAGGTTTGATCGCGTTCTTTGGGTCAGGTTTAAGCTTTAAGAGGCATAATTTCTCACTCTGTCTAGAAGATGCTTCCTGGAAGCATTTTCTTAAGTGCTGCTGCCAAAACAAAACACCTCTTTACAATGAAATCACATTTTCTCAAGAATGTGTGTGAAAGGAAGTTAGACCTGAAATAATGCAGATCAGTTCATTGGACTAGTTAAACTGACCACTTCAAATATGAAACCCCCAGAAAGGGCAGTTTTGGAGCTGACCAAGGTCTCACAATTTAGCCCTTTTCCAACTTTGCTGCTGTCTATGAGCCTGCTGAACGGAACAATGTGAACGAGAAAAGGCTGCTGCTTGATGAATTTCCTACACTAACGAGTGCTTTCATGAGGATTTAGAAGGATTCTTTGTGCTGCACAGTGTTTGCTTTGTGCTGGGCACTGGTCATCAGAAGACAATGTTCTCATGCACAGAACAATTCAAACTGTAACACAGGGAAAAATAAAACACATTTTTCTGAGCAGCAGGGTGCAGCAGCTGCCAACAGAAATGGCTAAACTTACCAACAATGGCTGCCGTGCCTGTTTCAAATCACAAACCAAAGGGAAAATGGGAAATTAAGGTCTGGGCAGTGTGTACTACATAGTGTTGTGTTACGTGATTGTAAATGCTGCCGTGTTAGATTCTGGACACTTCAAACACATCCCTCCTGCTGTCCCTCCTCAGGAGCTCAAGGATGACTTTAAACACAAGAGCTGCTTGTGCAAAGTTTTCAGATCGCCAAATAAGTTTGTTCACAATGACCTTGTTCCATAAAAAAAAAAAAAAAAAACACTTTTACAAGACTCTATTTTGATTATTTTTCCAATTTAGTTTTGATCAGTTTTGATATTAGGTATTTTGGGTTGAGCTGCGCCCCAGTAGTGCTAATGCGCTCTGTATTGATTGAGGAATTAACAACAAGAGAGTTTTCAAGCTAGGGAACAAAAAGTCTGTGGCATTTACAGTCCTTGGAGAGATGACCCATGGCTGGCCTTTAGTACAACTCTATTCAGATTCTATGCACTTTTCATGAACAGATCTACTGCCAGTCACACATGAGAGGACTAAAAGAGCTTCTGATAAAGCCTCATGGCCAAAAGAGAAGGCTGTGCATGTATGAATGTTCAAACGGCTGCAAATGGAGTTTTTCAGATATTTTATAGGTCAAAGCTGTATCTGTTTCATTTATCTTGCCGATCATTTGTGCAGTGAATTTGGCCATGTTGTGTTGCACTAGTGTAAAGTTGCCCCTAAACAGTAACACAAACATTTTCTTTATCCAAGCATCTTTAAACACTATGACACCCTGTGATTCATGTTGACAATAGACAACCCTGACAAATAAAAAAGCCTATTTCTTTTCAGAAAACAAAGATTCTCAAGTTTGTATTTTTCCCCCCAAAGCCTTTGTTCTTGGATTTTAATATTAATATATCCTTTTTTGCAAACCCTGTAATTTTACCAACAACAAATTCAACAGAGCAAGCCACAGCCAAAGACACTTTATCCATCACTTATTAGGCATGCTCACTACTCTGGCACCACAAATATGCAACATATTTTTTTGAGCTTTACAGATTTGCTAAATGTAGCCACAATCTGTGACTTTGAGCTCTAAGTCTCAATAATTGCCTGCATATACTGTATATATTTCTTATCACAAAAGTAAGGTTAATCTACTTACTAACAAATTAGAAAACAACATTTGTCATACCGTAGACGTAAAGGATGTAGTCGTCAAAGGCCTCTCCGACGGCGTTGGAGGCCACACAGCGATAGGTTCCATTGTAAGACTTGTTAAGATTCTCGATGTAAAGGTCTGAACCAGTGACCACGGCATGAGGAGGCACGTCCTCATCCACTCTGAGCCAGTTTATCTGATGAGGACTGAGGAAAACACAGGTAAACACTGATTAGAGAAGTCAACATTTCTTTCAATGTGATATATTGCGTACTACATAGTCGATGACATCTGTGGATCATTATTTTATATTTTAAACATTTTAGAATACTGAATATAGACTGATCTAAAGCAACTCAATTAAACCTGCCACTGTAAACGTCATCACAACAAAGTGCCTCGCTGCCGGACCATGTCTACAGAGAGCTGCTGATCACGGTGAAGGTTAAGGTTAAGGTTTATTATCTCTGTCCTATGCATTTGACCCATTCTTCAGTGCAGCTGGGTCAACCTGTCAGGGACCCGCCTCCAGATGTTGAGCTTGACTTGGTCAGGACTTTGAGCTTCTTGCTATGAGGCACGAGTGCTAGTCACTATGCCACCGTGCTGCAGTGGATTATTTTCATTTGTGATAAAATGGCGATGTGAATTCTATATGTATAACTATTTACAAGAATCAAATAATTAAGTCAGAAAGGGTCAGTGGGTGTAAATGGGAAGTGGGCAAGTATAAGGAGCAACGGTGTCTCAAATCCAGTATTATGAAGACTACTCAAACATGCATGAGTCACTCTAAATACAACCACCAAGTACCGGTATATAGAAAGAAAAACATCCTTCAAAAGTCAGTTTTGCATAACATGTGAAGTGTACTTTTTATCCTGTCCTCATTCCTGCAACTATGGATTTTAAATTTTGTTATAACTTTCGACAATAACCAGCCCCTTCCACTGACAACATACAGACAACTTGTAATTCTTACATGGGGTAAGTTAATTGTCCTACATTATGCATAACAGATACAGAATGAAATATATAGTAAAATAGGCTTTGGTATATTGTAGGGCTGGGCAATATGGACATTTAACATAAAAAAACTAAAATTGGCATATCGATCATGATTTTTTTTCTCATTACAAACACAAGTCTTTGATATACATTAAAAAAACACTGAAAAGTACAATCCTGCTCCAAAACTACACGCTTCCACTGAGAGAGGATTGGACTTTCGATTTAAAAGACCATTCTGGTCATTGACGATTGACTATTGACTATTGGATCCCAATTTGTTTAAAATTTGATTAATTACCCAGCCCTGGTATATTGGCAATAGTATATAGTAGTAGTAGAAATAATAGCTGAATAAGTATTTTGTATGTGATCCCTCAAACTCCAATATTCATTTTCAAATATATATACATTTTTACCTGTTCATTTTCCCAAACGTTGTTTTATAAATATATAAAATTATACACATGGAATTTTATAAATTGTAGAAGTACATTTATTAAACTGCTCATAATAGAAAATGAAAAAACAAACAAACAAAAAAACAACTCAATATACTTACTGCGGTTTGCCCTCTGCGATGCATGTCAAATCTAAGTTGTCTCCCTCTCTTGTCAGACCTTCAGGATATGTCACCACAATCTTCACTTCGGGTTTATCTGAAAAGAAACACACAATACTCCAGTGCCCCATGTTACAACACGACAGCGCTGCCTGCACTCGCCGCTAAAGAGTACAGTACAGGCACATAATGAATCGCAGCGCGGAGGGAAACTAGCCCACAGTAAAACATAATGGTGGATAAGGTGATTTTTACATGTGCTCAGAAGACATACCGGGTCTACAGTAGCTTACAGCAAAAACGATTTTCCCTTCTTATCAATGCTCACCAAAGATTACCAAAATGTCAAGCGGCTCCAGTCAAGCTTTCTCTTTTTTCTTTGAAAGGTCAAACAAAACAGTTGTCTGTCTGAAATAAATTAATATTCTATACAGCCTATAAAAGGGTACGTTAACCTTTCCTTGATGTTGAACAGTGTAAAGCGACCAGTATTACCTGCAAAATCACTGCACTATTACAGAACACCTATATTTAGTTTGACACCTAAACAAAAGTGTGTGTTTTTATGTTTTGAATTGACGTTATCCAATAGGCCACTTCATGGAAGGAGATTCAGATTTCTTTCGAGACATAATTGAGTTTCACATTAACTGTTGTTTTCCAAGACCCATGACTCCCAAAATGGTGATTTGCACTCAAATATATTCCTGTTCAGGGTCAAAGACAGTACACGTTTAAATAATGTATTAAAACTAGCACTAGCACTGACTCCATCTTTAAAAGTAAGTCATACAAGTGTATTTTTTCTCTCAGTTTTTGTGTTTACAATTTTAGAGTTCTTATAAAGTAGCAAGGTTAGGGAAGGACAGGTTTGTGCCCACAGGCAGCATTATGCTCAATGATTGACAGTCCACTAGTGTGTTCGAGCTAAAAATAGCCCTGATTCCATAAGTCAAATGGATTCAAAGTGCTTTTTTTTTCTCTTGGGTCAGGATTGTATTATAAAATGCCAAGTCACAGCCTCTAGAAGATCCAGTTTAGTTACGAGTGTTCGCAGAGGGTAGTGTAGTGTGCATCTCTCGGTCACTTACATAGCACTTCCAAGTGTCTTTGAGCCAGGAGGTCCTTTACAGCCGGGTGGTCAATGATGCAGTCCACTGGCACTCCATCATCGTCTTTGGTGACAGAAAACCTCACGCGGCTGCTGACGGTAAACATCCTGTCATACGTCTCCTCCACCGTCGCCTCTCCTGGAAAAACACCAGAGGCTTAAAACAGGAGAAGTGCATCTCCTCTCAGAAAACAGCCTTCAAATCCTGCCACCTCACAGGCCTGCAGTGACCTAACGAGCAAATAGTCAGAGATATTAGAAGCACATTACCTGTCTAAGAGCGGCGCTTTCAGATGGCATTTACATTTAATTTATGGTTCACAGACGTGGAGCCCAAACCAGGCTTTAGAGTATTGTGACGGGCCCCAGGCCTTCATTTGTGACTGGGGCAGTGAGGAGCGCAGGGTTATATCAGCGCGATAATGAAGGCTGTGCAGTTTGAGACTTGGGCATTGTTGGGGCTCACCCTGCAGTAATCTCCTGCCCACTAGGCCCTGGGCTGTCAGAGGGGCATTCATTTAGAGAGCATTACAAT
Source organism: Eucyclogobius newberryi (assembly GCF_026437365.1). NCBI lineage: Eukaryota > Metazoa > Chordata > Actinopteri > Gobiiformes > Gobiidae > Eucyclogobius > Eucyclogobius newberryi. Next base: position 25,024,626 of record NW_027315724.1, read on the forward strand.
GCCACAGGGGTGCGGCATTAGCTGCAGTGCTGAGTGTGATGGTTTACTTGCACTTAATGAAGTGAGGAAATAATTACAGCCCTACTCTGACCTGCAGCACACTTCCATTTCAGCCATGTCACCAGGGAGTCCAGTCTCAAGCCAAAATAGTGTTGTTCCACAGTGGATGATCACCAGCTCCCTCTCACAGACCTCCTGATGGAAATTAACCCCATGTAACACACACCCACTGCCTCAGAGTGGACTACATAACATTTACAGTAGTGGGATGTGTTAACGGTCACTGCACTCCAACCCATTAAAACTGACTGGCCGTGGTGCTTGAACAGGCTCTTTAAAACACACCAGATGTTACTGTAATGTAGGGGCCATAATATCCACAAGACAAAAGGGAGCGAACAGTATGCGTGAACCTGTGATGACAATGTATAAAACATGTTAGAATGTGTGAAATGACATTTAAAATTCAGTACTATATACTAAATGTATGCATCAATCAGAACAATTAATTTATTCTTTGGCCCTGTCATTAAGGCGCAGTTTCATAAAGCACATGGATAAAGCAATTGCGCTGAGTTGTGTTGTTTAAGTCAAAAAGAGAAAAACAAACTCTAATCAAGCAATAAAGTCAAGAAATATATCTCACTCACTCGCTGCTAATTGAAAATCCCACTGAATAATTTAGAAGGGTGAAATATTTCAAAAATGATTTCTACAACTTGTGAAGCCACTAATTTAATTCTGAGGATCAAACTATCTTCCCATTTTGTCACCACCAAATGCCTGTCAATTATCAGTGTCATCTTCACGTTGACAAGAAAAACAAGAGTGATCAGGTCGAGGAAGGACTCCAATCTGAATGCAGAGGAGACCGGAGTGTTGCAGCAGAGATGTCAAATCAAACGCGCTTGTGAGCATCAACTACTGATCAATCCCAGTGCAATCAAGCATAACCGCTCCTCAGGGTGACACGGTGCCTTGGTGCGTTTTAAGCCCAGCCTCTTGCCTGCCAGCACCACTGATCCTGCTGTCAGTAGCTGCCACTGCTCAATGTTCAATAAAACTGTCAGCACTGTGTAAAAATGTACTCCAAAAAACTACTTTGCAACTCAAATGTGTTTACTTTTACACAGAGCCTTTTAAAAGTTTAACTAGCAGCTTTTATTTGGATAGATATTTCAAAATAAATGGGCTCGCTCAAGTCATTTGGAAAGTGTAGGCTTTACAGTGACTCTCTGTATTGATTATGAAGCATTTTAGTGCAAATGTTTGTAGTCCAATAAATACAATATATCCTCTTATCTGAGCAGTACGATCACATTTCCTTCAGCACCATTGCCTTTCACGATAACTAGCCTATTTCCCACCTTGCATGCAGAGTCTCTCAGCCCTAAACCCTGTAGGCGTGAACCTGCCAGCATGATAAATGGCTGCTAAACCTCCTCACACGCTTGCAAGTATGTTTAAATTAGCTTGCACATTTCTTTTTGGCTATTAAGGACTCGCCTTGGCAGTGCGCTGGAACAAGAGACAAACATGATCAGAGAAATTGTAGGAAAGTGATGCGATGTGCGCCTTTAATCTTGAGGGTTGGAGGAGCTAATGAATTGTTTCGAACATGCATAATGAGTAGTGATTTGTGTTTCCAGGGTATAGGGGGCCGTGACACTTGGGCCAGCTTTTATGTAGCCACGGCCATTATGGATTAGCCCGCTCAGCGTGTCAGTGGCATTTTGCTGATCCGACCGTCCTGTTGTCTCACTCTCCCTTACACCACGATCAACAACTTCCCAACACAAATCGACTTTGACTCCTGCGGGGAGCACTGGAGGCACAGATGGCATTTAGCTTCACATTCAGTCTTGTCTAAATATTTCATCTCTCGACAAGCCAAATGGATCCCCTTCGTTCTAATCCTATCCATACAGTGTATCTCAACACTTCGGATGGCCACTTTAAATAATGTATGGACAAGTAAATATTTCCCAGTAAGGCAGTGAATTTTTAATCTTCTCACTTATAGCTGAGAAGTATGAAGGGTTTTGCACCATTCTGGACAAGCTGACCATTTATGAAACTGCAGAAGACTCTGGGATGAAGGTCAAATAAGCATTTCTTAGTTCACGAGTATGCCTTGTTCACAAACATATATCCACATATAATAAAACATATAGCATATTATAATTACAAATTATATATTACCGACAAATTCATTATTCTGTAACATAATGGACATACAAATTAAAACTATCATAAAAGCAAAAAGTCAAAAGTTGTAGGAACTCGATCTGCAAAAGACAAAATGCTCTTAATCTACAAATACTTTTCTTTTGGCTGTGTTCTGAACATGTCAGTCAACATAATGGTACAACATGTATATCAGCTAGTGAGCTGTACTTTTGGTTCACATAAGAAACTTGTTGAGATGAGAGGATGAAGGAAATGGACAGATCCAGAGCATGTGAGGCAAACTGCAGCAGGCTGTTATTGCACTGACCTGTCAGTTCCTCCTCCCCTTTCATCCATCGGATGGAAGCAGCTGGCTTACTGCCGATGGCCGTGCAGGTGAGCTCCGTCTCGTTGCCCTCGCTCACCAGGTCCTCCTGGCTCTCAATGATTGGGCTGCCCGGCGGGACTGTCCCAAAGAAAATGCACAAACTGTCAGAAAAATATTGACCAAATGGCTCAAATCTGTTGCAATATCTAATACAACACTAAGAAGAATGAAGAATTTCCCCAAATATATCACATTGTAATTCTTTTTAGAACAGTAAATACATTGTTTTGTTATGTTGCCAACTCTCAAACGAATGAATAAGGTGCTTTGCTGCTGTTGCATTTTAATCATATGCAAAACGTGTGCACCACAGACCGGGCTGAGTGATCCCTCATCGCTCCATGTGACTATTGCTGCATAACAGGCTGTACCCTTATCACTCTTCAGCAAAAAGTCAGCAGGGTGTTTATTTCAAGGACTCTTGATGGCAACCCTTGGTTCATAAATACTGCAGCTATGTTTCAATTGTACATCTCCAGTAATTATTTAAAGTGCTTTTAATTCCTTTCAATCCCCCAGGATGTCTGCATGTATAATAAAGCTTAACTAGAGTCATTTCATTGCAAAGCATCAAAGTGTACCACAGCTGACTCTCAATGGGGACTCATTTGGAGGAGCCAAGTCAACATTCACCGGGATTCACAGAGTCAACACAGCTGCCAGAACCGATACAGGCGAAGCCATCCGTTTCAGCATCTGTTCCTTTTCGCACTGACTTTGCCGTTGAGCATCACGAGGACCTAATTGGCTGACACTTTGTTTCACTTGCAAGAGCTGAATCAAAGATATCTTAACAGTGTTCCCCATATTCACTTCATCGTACTGTGAGAGGAACAATGCAGTGCCTGTGTGTTGGAGACACTGCTGTTTGCACTTCCACGAGCAACCTTGCACCTACCCAAGACAGTGACGTCTGCGTAGGCTTCCTGTGGAGGATCAGTGTAGAGCTGGCACACGTAGCGGCCCTCGTCTGAGAGTGACACATTGGACAGAGACACCCGCAGCTCGTTGTCAGAGAAATTCACCAGCTGGAACCGGGCGTCCTTCAGAGCTGTGGGCATACAGGCAGAGACAGTGAGGCCAGAGAGGGACATGGACAAGAGTCACTGCCAGACGCACGAACCAGGATGTGAGCGCGAGGGAGAAATGAGAACAAGCTCGGAGAGGAGCAGAGGAGCGCTGCCCTTTTGTGTGCTTTTTCTCCTTAATTGAGTAAAGAAAAGTGAGTTTCAAAATGATTCATTCAAGTTGGTTTATAAAGTAGCTTAACAATCCACAGAGCACTCACAGACACGGGAAAGTGTGAAGAGTGCTCATGAGGACTCTTAACAAGCTAGGAAAGTTCAGGAACTTAAAATGGGCTGCTGCTGGTCATGGATGGCTACAACAAGCTAACATATTCAAGGGAAAGAACAGGCATTCAAACATACATAATGAATTAAATCAAAGTGCGGAGAGGGCCCAGCCTCTAACTCAGACTGTCTAAAAAGCCGTATACTAATGCTTTGGTGGATGGTCTTTTTCTTTAATGTTGTCAAAGTGGGTAAGATGTCTGACTTTTTGATTTGGGTCAGCCCTCTCCTTGAGCGCTCTCTTTTACATAAACAGCTTGGGTCGGTTTGATTGGGGGTATTTCTGATGTTTCGACCTGACATTTCATCAAGTCCTCTTTTGGCTTTTCAGCTAGACAGACCCAGACTCTAAGCAGTCTGTTTTCAAAGTGCCGGGAGCCGTGTTGCCATCAGGCTTTAGACCCGAGCATTTTAATCACAACGAGAGGTCACGAAGCTACATCGGCATGACACCTTCTCCACATCATCTCAGCGTCTTTGGGTCACTGAAAAGCGCTATATAAATAAAAGTTATTATTATTATTATCTCTATTATTATGATAGAAGCCTAGAAAAGTCAGAGATGTGCAGACAGGATGACCAATGTGGACAAATTAAAGGGCTGCTGCACCCGAGTCAACACGTTTTATTATGATTTGGCCTCCTTACAATACCATTATATTACAAATTACTACATAAAAAACAGTATTACTTCAATAACTCGTATGTATTTTATGAGTGAAATTTGAAAGTGGAGAAGAGCTAACCAAACAAGTGCAGCCTGTGAGCCCACGTTGCAGTCTGTGCCTAACACATGTTGAACAGACAAAGAGTTGTGAGCCAACACTGGGCCTTTGTTTCGCTGACCACTCACAGTTGGTTGACCTTGGCACGCCAGATAAACAGTTAAATTCAACAACTTGTATCTAGCTCGTTTGGCAGATAACACCAGCTACACAGCTATCGTGACCAGTCTGTGAATTCTTCCAACTAACAGACAATGAAGTAAAGGACATTTTTAAGACAAAATGTGGTAAAATCGACCTTAACGCAAGATTTTTTTTCTCCATTTTGAAAAATGCATTATTCTTTTCACATGTCAATTCACAGTCTAGCAAAGGTGTAGAGGAGTGTGTGGGTGGAGTTTGAAGTGTTTAAAACGGTTTGTAGAGGGCCGCATTCATCTTTTTGGATTAGGCTGGTTCATAGTCCAACCATCAACTCTATTGACGGGCTGACAGCCAATCAGAGAGCTTGCAGTGCCGTGTACGTACACCATTTGCTGCGGACTACAAGGACTGCCGTTGATTCAGCCACAAAGACTATATAGACAACCGATTAAAACAGCTCAGGTTTGACAAAAATGTTGGTGATGTGAGTTTATTGTCCTAGTAAATATATAAATCATTTTAATTCCTATGCGCCTGGCCCCGTGTTAGCTCTGCAGAATCTTTAAAGGTTCAGGTCTGTGTAAGGGCAAGTGACTGAATGGAGCTTGACGCTGGACTATAAACCAGCCTTAAGACAAGTTGACCCTCGTTGGTCCAGACCTCCTCGCTCTTACTCCCTCCTTTCCCCCTCCAGGCACTGCCCAGCACATTTTTACTGTGGCTCTGAGCAGAGTTTAGGTGCTTGGATCCGCTTTACCATCTAAAGGTCAATGATATAAGGGCTTTAGAATGCTATAGGACATTCCTGGTTTAGTCCCAGTTCCAGTATCTATATTGGTCAAAACTGACTTTCACCGATATCGGTATCTATATTTGGCTCAAGTATTTCTTCTTAGCTGTGTGAGCACATGTGTCGTCCCTAGTTTGTTCTCAGTGCATCAAATTTGACTTTTTGAACAGACTAAAGAGTAAAAATGGCTGTAACTTATAATTGTATAATCCTACATACTACATATGTTTTACATCAATTTAAGATTTGTTTATGGGCCTTGCAATGGTTTTTAAAATGCAAATATCGGTGTTGGCATTTATCCGTTATCGGCCACAGCACCAAGCCAAATGTCGGATATTGGAATCGACAAAACAAAGAATCTGTATTGGACCAGTCCTTGTCTAGCTCTTAGTTTAGCTTCAATTTTGATGTTGTGTGTGTGCAAATGTGAACGAACAAAGCCTTATGTTCTGCTGTTTTGCTTTTCATTAATCCAACCAATGACATAATGAATGTGTGTAATTGACTTAACCTGTAAGTACTTATGATGTTATGCTCCATTGTAGTACATCTCATTCAATAAACGTCTCTTGGCAACTAGAGACTGTACCTGTGACATGTAGCGCATCTTTATTTGGAGCATGAACCGGTTGTGTGTGGCAGTGAAGCTTTTAGCGCTAGTTATTTGTGTGTGTGTGTGTGTGTGTGTGTGAATTAGGATCTCTGTTCTTGTCTCGTGCTCGTGTCCTGGTGTAGCTGCTGTTTACTTCCTTGTACATAAAGATGTGGCGCGCTGTGTGGAGCGGGCCTGTTGACAGCTAACAATACCACTGGCGGAGGGGGGTCCTGCACAGGCAGTCCTCTAGGAACACAGCCCAGAATAGCAGTCAGACCCCTATCCACAGGACAACACACAGGAGCCAGAGTCAAACAACGCTTCTGCTGCTGTCGCCGAGCTGCCATAAAGACAGATCTAATTGTAGATAAACCAAAGCTTTTGTGTTGCTAATTGGCAGTGGAACTTCATTGATTAAAGTAGAGCAAAATGACACAGGCTATTTTTGAATGCATATAAAGCCGCACGCTACAAACAAAAGGCTGAATGAGTAATGTGGCCTTAAAAAAAGACTGATATTGAGTGTTACAAGGATTCCAGAATAAATATAAACTGTTGTGTTTCATTTAAATCATCTAATCTTTTCCAAAACACATATTCCTTCTTATGGTGCAGCCGCATTACTTAAACCCATATTCTTCAATTACATTCTCATGCAATTCTCATTTAACTTCCATGCAGATATTTCACTTTTCAAAGTGGAAGTGAAGAAGACGTCACAGGCTGCAGCAGTGAGGAACAGCTGGGATGTGATTGAGACTAAGGAAGATCCTCATTCACCTTGAATCTTGGCGTCTTTCCCAGTCACAAACAAGTAAAAAAGCAAATAGGAAAACTCAAGCTAGAAGTAGCACATATGCTCATGCATAAGCATAATGTTCAATATCCTAATCTACTAGATTATCGTAAAATCGAACAGTGACAAGGACGCCAAGCTGCTCCCATTACAGACACATTGTGTAGTATCTCATATTAATCTCACCGTTTTCTGGGCTTAATGACTTGTGAAAATGAGCCAAAAGAGTCAAGGACATAAGGTATTAAGTTTGCATGGACAATTGAATGCAAAGATTTACTAAATTGCTTAAACTGCCACATAATCACAAGGCAACATTTCACACATGACTGAATCAGTCTGTGGTATAGTAAAATGAGTACAGACATGTGCCCAGGCCTGGAGTCAACTACATATCTTCAAGAGGAAATCCAAGTGTAAATCCTCATTTGATTGATCCACAAAAACATACCCATAATTAGATCATATTTCAAATTATTGCAAAACATAAAAAATTGTCCTCTTTAAGTAATTTTGATTCACACAATTTGAACAGACAATAGTTTAAAAGTAATGTAATCACTTGATCATCTTGAGTACCACATTTTAAAATATATAAAGATTCACTGCACAACTTTTCTGGTAGCTGGCATGCAATGCTTGTTGGACATGTTTTTTTCAGTATGGCAATAAATCTTCCTAACTGGTGTTTTATTGCTGAAATATCATGCAACATACATTCTTACTGTGAGTGTTCAGACCTGGAACTTGACCTGGTCACGACACCTGCTTTACGCCATGAATGGATAAGTCTAACACTAAACTCTGGGACAAACTTAGAATATCCAGAACATGTCCAGGAAAGCAACACAGTGCCTTAAATGGCGAAATGGATTATAAACTCATGATTTCTTGTTTAGCTTGTTAGATACAGTCCAGAGTTGGACTGGTTACTCACGTCTGTAGTCTTTAAAGTAGATGGTCTGTCTGTTGGGGTTGAGGAGCTGGATCACCGAGTCATCGTTGTCTCGGACTCTGCAGCTGATGGTGGCCATTTCGCCCTCGATCACAGTCACATTGTCGGTTGCCAGGTTCTGACCGTCCACTTGAAATACACACAAACAGAGCAGAAAATGAAACAAGGCAGTGCACCTCCATTCATTGATCAACGGTGTCTTCATTGACCACATTTAGCATCAGTCAACAAATTCTTTTATGAGATTATGGTAAAGGAAGTTGGCATTCTTTATTTTTTTTATCCTATAGTAGATTTAAATTGTTTTTCTTTAATGCATACCCTTTTTATTTTGTATATGTTGTTTTATTATATTTCATTGTTTGTGTAGCACCGAATCACCAAAGCAAATTCCTACGTTGTGAATTTTGTTCATTGGTATTGGTAATAAACCTTTTCTGATTCTGATCTGGTCTTGGGAGTGACTTCATAGTGTAATCTTCCTTTTCCTAACCTGCTCCTTGAAGAAATGGATCAAATACAGAGAACAAAGGTGTTCCCTGAAGACAAAATTGTCTTCAGGGACAATAAAGTGTACCTTAACCTCAATGTGAACATTTTCATTCAAGAAGATGCAGTTTACTAATACTTCTTTGTGTTTAAAGTCAATTTTGTGTGAGATCCTACCAATTTTGAGCGTCACGTTCCTTTTTTGTCAATTAATTGCTGCACTGGGCTTGTCTTTAGTCAACTACATCCCTACATGAGGTGCCGTCTAAGTCCTACAGCTTGATATTTATGAACAATCAGAAACATCAAATATGCACGCTGAGAGGACGCGCGAATAGACTGTGTACATTGTTCGCCGCTGAATCTAATCCTTTTATTATAAGAGCCATGTGCAATGTTTGTCACTATTGATCCCCCCCAAGCTCGGAGTGGGCCCTGTGAGTCAGTGCCAGATGGGCTGTAAGCTCGGCTGCCCACGAAGGTAAGAATAAAGAAAAGGACAAAACGGAGACAAAGAGAGAGTGTAAGAAAGTGTGGAGCGGTGGATCTGGGCAGGGAGGTGCATCGGAGGAGCTGGATGCTGTTTTTTGTTAAGCTTTATCAGAGCCCTCCATCTGAGCTTCCATGTGACCAGTGTGTACTCAGTGTGTTGGTGCTTCTGGTGTGCGGCTCCAGAAATAAAAGTGCCCTAAGCTCTCTTTGTACACGGCCATTGTTGCTACAGACAGGCGCTGGACCTTGTCATCGTAACTTACACCTTACAGCAAACCCCAGCACAAAAAGGAGCAGCTTTGTTTCCCCCTCCTTCACACAGAACAGGAGAGGAATCAGAGTCACCCTGTGCTATATTTATCTGGCAGGAGTGAAAAAAGGCGAAAAGGAAAATATGTTTTAATAACACAGATTCACACCTGCATAGGAACAACACTCAGTCAGGGCCCCAAGAAAACATCAAAAGCCCATTTGCATGCCCGAGTTGTCAGACACCTCTATTGCATTCTGACTTTTACAAAGTGGAATGGAAAAAAAGAACACCTACATTTTCAGATAGGGATAATGGGAATAGACAGCAAACTAGCATGATTCAGAATGAACTCTTTGAATGTGGAAAGCAATACAAAATTAACCTCCTGTAGAGAAAAGCTCCTAAGAACTGTCTGACGCAATGAACTACCCTTTTCATTTCACTCTCCTGCCAAGGATTGGGCTCAGGACAAAGCAGAACGTGTAGAAAGACACAGTACGCAGCACAGTATAAAACTTCATACTCGGGGCATCACACAACAGGGCTGCAGCAAAGCTCCACTGGAGCTGTATTTGGGTATTGGATGTGCAGTATGTCCATCCATCCATCCATTTTCTACCGCTTGTTCCCTTTCGGGGTCGCGGGTGACTGGAGCCTATCCCAGTGACTTCGGGCCTTAGGCGGTATGTGTGAAGGAGATTTGTACTGCTTTGATAGTAAGTTTCATTTAGATGTCATGTTTAATAGTATTTTTGAACTCTTTTGTGAATGTATCAATACTAAAACTACTACAATACTCGTTTGAGTGAACGATTTTGGATTTGGGCCATTCCTAAATAGATAACAGGTCTTTATCAGTAGTAGTATAAGGCCATATGGTAACACTACTGGCATTTTTGGTGCTGCAACAGCATTTTGTCTCTCTTGTGTCCCACTATAACAGGGGTGTCAAACTCATTTTGGGCCGCGGGCCGAATTTCGACGCTCAGGCTGGGTCGCGGGCCGAACATAACGTAAAACATAAAACTATTAAAAATATAAGAAATAAATAGCTTTATATAGCCTACGCTGTTTTGAAGCAATTACTGGATCGATAAAAAAAAATTACAAAACGTTTGTTTATTATTTGTATTTAGAAAAACAAGTGTAATTTCACACTTTGCTTCAGTTTACAACTTCAGAGTTGATCTACACAGAGATAAACATAACAAAATAAACTTCTCAAGATCTAAAAAACCTTTTAAATGTACTAACTAACATTTCCATGTCTGTGTAGTTATCTGTACACCTGAACTGACACACCACTAAACTTCTGCCCAAAAGTGCTTAAAGTGCACTTCTCCCTCGGCAGCTCACACAGCAGTGCAGCAGAGCCCCGTGGGGGAGGGGCGGCCACCGGCGGCATTGTGGGACGCGTAGTTTTAGTGATAAAAACGGTTACGGATGTAATTATGGTTCTATGAATGTTTTTTTTTTTTGTTTTTTTTTCTTCTTTTTTTTTTTTTTTTATATAAATTTGAAATCTTCGGCGGGCAGGATTAAAACGTCTGGTGGGCCGGATTTGGCCCGCGGGTCAGAGTTTGACTAATAATGATATAGAGATGCTGAAGGAATATAACTTCTCTATGAGTAATTATAATAATTATATCTTTACTGTGGTATTGTTTCTCAGCTGTCAAGATTTAAAAAAAGAAAATGATAATCATGATAATTTAGGTTAGTAATTGTAACCATTCTAGAAGCAACAATTCAATCTATAGCTCAAATATATACTTTCTCATTTCATTCTTCTTAACTTAACGTTTTCTTTCATAAAGCTGGTCACATACTTGAAGAAGGGCGATGTTTTAGTCAAAGTGAATGAAGTGGATTTAAAGAGTTCCCTATCGTTAGTATCAATGAATGTGAATAATCCTTAAATCGTCATGTTTTTTCTCACAATGATCGAAGCATAAACATTCTATACCGTGACATCCCATAGTATACAGAGTACAATGTAGAATTCAGTATAAACACCACTAAAAAAAGACCCACACACCTGTAGAGCAGTGTTGCCTTGAAAAACTAGGCCACACATGCCCTTGCTTGGCACCTTCATCGCTCAGTGGATGTTTGAAAGACAAACACTCGCTGCAGTGGCTTTGACAGTGATGGACTCGCATCATTTAGGCCTCACCTCCTCACGCTTAATGGCACCTAAGGGTCAAACTTATTATCTTCTTGGCTTGTGTTTGGCACTGACTAATGAGAGGTGTCCCTTACCTACCACATACTGAATATACGATTTCATGCATGCATCTAATTCAGTTTTATCCACTCATTAAATACTGATTACATGCTTTTTCTTGCATTTTAACGCAGTTCTTAAGTTGAAAAGTAGATCAAGTCTACAAATTGATCAGCATGTCAGCATTACCCGTAATGTTTTTGAAAGAAAGAGGCAGCCGTAACACTTTTTTGTGAATAAGTTACCTTGTAAAACATGAAATTTGTAATAAAGCAAAAGCATTGTTTAGCGCTTTGATGTCTTTTTTATTCCACTGTTGTAAAAGTAAAATATTTGGCAGTCATAACAGGAACGTAGCGCAGCCTCAAAGCAAGGTTATTCTGCTCCCAATCTGTTGGACTGTGAGAAAAGGGAATGCAAAAAGATAAATTCTCCATAAGGTTTAGCAGCCCCAAGCAAGGTTGGTAGCCCTCCAAAATCCCAGGCCTAGGCTCATCTCCAATTCAAAACACACATAAATAACGTCGCTGTGATTAGCAATCCCATCAAAGAGAAAACAAGCCACTTTGTGCAACATGGAGGGTTTTTGCAATTGGAGTAAACATTTTCAATTGCCTCAGCATCCCGGTCATGATTGGGTGCAAATGAGGAGAGGCAGTCATTAATTCTGGGCGTTGGACAGGGGGTGGGGGGGGTGGCTGAGGAAGAGGAACGGGTACAGATGACTGGCTGATAAATTCTCACTCAGTCCAGCAGCTGTCTGGAAGAGTAAAGTGTCCCCCTTCTCCATGTGCCGCCATCACAACATATGAGTGAAAGAGCTGGGTCCACAGAAGTCTGGACGCTCTCTAAGGGGATGTACAATCTGCTCCTCATCACATGCAAAACACAATCAGCCAACCCGACCAATCTGGACCCAAAAAAGTTGAATTTATTGGATATAATCTGTCCGCTGCCTTGAATACTTGGGGTACCTTTCTGGCATCTTTGAACTTTTCCCTTTCTTCTTTTCATATTAGAAGACATGAAAGAGGTCAGTGAAAGCGGGACAGCAGTGGCGTGAGATCTCCCCGGAGTTACCCGCATCTGCAGCCGCCGCGTCCTTTCAAGGAACGTCTACAGTCGGTCGTTAACAATAAAAGTTTCCGCGACCGTCTCTTTCTGATGCCGGCTTTTTAGTGCAACACATCTTTTTACGCTGCTCAGTCATTAAACCCTGATCCTCATGATGAAATGCTTTTAAAGGATGTTGGAACATAAGAAAGCTCCAGTCCAGGGGTATAATTAGTGCGCTGCCATTTCTCTCAGAACCTTAACGTTTGGAAGGTTTCACAAATTTCATACCCACTAATTTGACCATCTCAGCTATTCTTCAAAGACATGTAATCATAGAAAATCAGTGCATCTGTTTGTGTAATAATGGGGGCCCACATTACAACAAGAAAATAAGACCATTAAAATAGAAGAAAGCTTTCTGTTCTCAGGATAAGTAGGTAAAAAATATCCTTTCTTTTGTAATACAGTATAACTAAACAAATACAACATTAGCTTTCTAATTAGCCTGTTTTTGTAAAGGTTAATAATGTTTCTCTTGTGCTGCGTCGCCACGATGCATGCTAGCCACAGCATGTCTTTTAGTTTTAGTGCTATGATGCCTACACTTACACTGTGCATGTGACCGATATTAAGAAAGCAAAAAGGGAATTTCAAGAACTTGACTTACCTGGAAATTAACTGCTGCTTTAAACTGGTTCTACTACGATATGGATATTAATGATATTATGGATATTGACTGATTTATTCAATGAATTTGCAGTAGAAAATGCTGTATAGGGATCTTAATGGCATTTTTGTTGTAAATCAAACAAATAAAAACTTTGTGAGCTGGGTTTATTTTAATATTGCATTGCAATTAATATTTTGTATTAAGCACAGTATGGGGAAAAAGTGATTGTACACAATGATTGTACATACACACTGTGGGCTATTTTAGAAACATATAGAAACAGTATATGATGGATTATTGGAAAATAATATATATATATATATATATATATATATATATATATATATATATATATATATTTAACAGACATGGTGATTAAAATGAAAGGGGTGCTGTGTATTTAATGATTAGTTACTCAAACATGTAATTATTAATTAGTAACAAACACAGACGACATTAATGAAGTGAAGACAAAGACATTGTGTGATGTGATGTCACATTGAAGAGAATTCATTCTCACACACTCGAGTTAGGAACAGCAGGCAGAATTAGCTATAAATACAGTGGTCGATTCATAACTAACAAAAAACAACTACTTGTGTGTAGATAGACGCCTGCGTCTTCCTTCAGTGGAGTTGCAACACACCGGCGGCGTATTTCATGTAAATACGCACAGACGAACAGCAGTTGGACGGACAGCAAATCAACAGAAACAGACAGAAACCAGCACTTCCAAATGAACAGCAGGTAGGAGAGGGAAGAGAAATGAAGCGGCGTACCTGTCACGATTTCAGCAGCTCCTGTAGCAGCGCAGACATGGACAGGAACAGGGCAGGGGAAAAAAGAGAAGAAGGAGACAGCTTGTGAGAAGACAGGATGCAAGCACACAGCCATATCCCTCGGTTAACAAATACATCGCAATAATGTGCACGTTAAAATTCATTACTCGCCATATGCAATTTCCGAGTAATTAAGACGAATACAAAAGGCATCATCAAGTGGTAATTTCTTCCATTTTTCCGGCCGGTGTACACAGCCCCAGACATAATGAGGCCTTTTCTCAATTTTCCCTTGTGCAATGATATTACAGAGAGACAAAGAGGAGGGGATATACTGTATGTGTGCGGTGTTGTGGTGTGGACTTTTGGGTTTTTATGCTCGTCCCTGATTGAGATTCCAGCCCAGGTCCGTTCTGGTGCAGCCACTGCCTGGAGACTCTCCCCAGGGAGCCGCCACGTAGATCCTGGAAGGGAAAGGAGAGCACCCATTCGGAACGGTACCCACCCGAACTGGCATCTCCTCGCGGGGCATGGGAGACTGGCATGTTCCCAAGTCCCCACAGCGGCGCTCAGGGGCCTGTTACCCTCGGGAGAGCTCCCATCATTCATTGTGTGCTATTCATAAACAAGGCCACACACACATATTTGCACACACACATTTCCCCTCCTTCGGTGCAGTTTTATTTCTCACAAGCCATTTTTATTATATTGACATTCAGACAGACTTTAGTAGGGTTTTTTCGACTATTGTAACTCAGAGCAATGTGGGTCTCTCTGCAGAATGGGGAAGTGACTGCTTGTCTGACATGTCATTGCTGGCGTAATAAGGGTGTAAGGTATGACACATGTCCTTGTGTACTCCTTTGTGCATTTTCTATGTGTCAGCGATTCCCTCAGGACAAAAAGTATAGGTGACAAATCACACCTGATAGTGAACAAATTTCTAACGGGCCAGACGCATGCAACAAGAAACAGCTCAATATGTTGTAATGTGCTATTCCAAACTTTCGGTGATAATTGGAAGTATCACACATTTCTATCTCAAAAAGTCTTCATAATACAGTTTAGCTATAAGGCACCTACATAGTACAGTAGCAATGTTCTCACACCTTCATACATTATTATCTTGGAATAGCCGGAGGATTAATACATAGGTATAAGAAGTGTCCAAACTTTCTCGGCAGGTTGAAGGTAATATGTGGGCCGAGGGCCACAACCTTTACTGTATAGTCTGAATTCAGAACGAAAAGCCATTTTTGTTTTATTTTTAAAAATACTAAATCAAATTGAATAGGCCCAGGACTAGAATTGTTCACAAAATGAGTAAAAGTTGTTATAAATTCGGACACCCCATGTTAATGCATTAAAATATAGACTGTATCAAACATTACCAAAACTCCTGTGACTGATCTAAAAGTGGAAATCAAGCTTGAACACACATTCCAGTCCAAGAAGCCCTCAGGACAGCCAGTAATGAGGCTTTTGAGCTGCTTTAATTGCCAGGTAATTATGGCGTTGTAGCAACATTATGTAAATAGCTCATTATCATCTTGTATATGCACTATATCTGCCCCTATTTGATGTTACTTGTCAGTAAAAGCCCAGTGCAACCTAGAAAACATCTCCCCTTGATACCCGGGCGCAGAGGTGCTTAATCTTGTCAAAGGAGACCTATCTAAACACTGCTGATACAGTGTAGTGACATCTTCCCTAACCCCTCGGTGTGATCTACTTCCTGCTGGTGGCCCCTGAACGGGCTATAAATAGTCCATGGCTGTGTGCGCCCCTTCCTCCTCCTGTACCTGCAGCGCATTAGGCAGAAGTTATGAGGTGCCAGTGCGCCTGTGATAAGATGTCATGGCTGTCGCTCAGCTTAGACAGCAGTGATAGACAGATTTCTGGGGGAACCGCTTGTGATGGCATGTGCTTGTGAACGCAGCCCATGCACCATTCTGTCAATCACAAGGGCGTCCTCCTAATAACGTCTGTCCTTGTCTCCTCACCTCCGTTTCTTTTCATCCCCCCAATTTCAACTTCTGCGCTTTAGGTGCAGGGCAAAGAGAAAGAAGTGAATCGTTTTTTGGAGGGCTTGAGTCTACAATAATGCTAAATTTCCTGCAGGAGACACTCATTGTGAAGGTTTAAATTTTTGGCAGCCATTTGTCAAAGATGTGACGACTCGGAGCCCGCTGGTATTCAAGCATCTTTGTTCAGCCCATCGTTTGCCACAATGGAAGCGGAATAATGTGCACTTTTTAGTCACAAAGGCAAAAGGAAGATCTCGACTGACACATCCTCTCTCACGTCGTCGCAGCTGTAGAAAGCAGTGGGGTAACACTAATGAGGCAACATTTTTTCAGTACTAGCATGATGCCTTTGAATTAATGCTCCTCTTTTCAGGTAAAACATTCCCTTGCTTATTTATGCTCATGATCTGCGGCGTGTTGTGTGTCAGCATACTTTGTGATAGCACTGCACCAGAGGACACGACGCTAGAGCGTGGTTTGCAGTCCCCCACGGAGATTCACATCAGTTATACCTTCATGTGTGTGTGTGTGTGTGTGTGTGTGTGTGGCTGCACTGGGATGTCTGACTGCGTGGAGCTCACTGAGTTTTCATTTAATTAGATGGATCAGAGGTGGGCTTCAAACTTTTCCCTCGGAGGAAGTCGCATGGACAAATGAGCTCCTGCAGAGTGGACCCAATAAACATGGGCCACTTCTGAGGATGGCTGCTTAAAAAAAATATATTAAAAAACTATCAAAGCCTTGGTTCGAGAAGAAAGTACGCAAGACGTAAACATCAATAAATTGGCTTTACATAGTCTGGACATTAGAAAATCTATGTGTTTAAATGTTCTTCATGATTGAAAATGATTAACGATGGGACAGTAATTTCTCACATTATGGTAAGTTTTAATGAGGAGACTATGATATCAAAGTTTACAGAAGCAATGATGCAGTTTTTCAGGCTAGAATTAAAAAAAATAAGTAAATGTATGATGAACATTTGTGGACTATATCTGCATTAAATTTTATGTCAGAAGAAATTTTAAAAAGTATTAGGGTCAAAAGTATTGCAAATTAGATACTAATCAATACTGAAAATTACAGTTGACTGATGAGCATTTGTGGTATCAAAATCAAGCCTATTTTATCATGTTATGCTTTACGATTAGTAACGTTTTTACTCACTAATAAAAAAGAGTAAATCTTGCAATAAAAGCGTGATTGCTCAGTCAAAGTGTTGCTTCAAACTCCACAGTATTTGATGTCAAAACATTTTAATGACACGGTCAACCTTGAAACTGGCTGGATCTTCTGTATAAATGTATGCAGCAGTCAATATTAACCACACACATAGTACCCATCAACCAATACACATACTTCAGAGTTAAAGTAACACCATTAGATATAAGTAACCGCCTTCTTTCATCACGTGTCATTTATGTCTTAATCCAGTACCACCTGTCACTAACACAACTGGGAGCTGTGATATTTGTCCCCACAAGGCTGGCTAACAAATTAATCCTGACGGGATACACAAGAGTGCACACATGTTCTTTCTCCATAGACTAAATATAACCCTGAAGTGCAGCTAATTACCTTCTATTATAAATGTTATATTCTTCTTGGGTCCCTACTGATCAAATGTGCATTTATTTATCATAATGCAAATCTGTATTCAGCATGTGAAACTGCATGTACTCTACATGATTTATACGGTAGATACATCAATTAATTAATTCATTTTATTTTTTTATACTGGGGAAACCCAATGAGAAAAGTTCACTTTTTCATGGGTCCCTGTTAAACACAATACAGAATAAACAACAAACAAACACAGAATACTAAAACACAAATAAAACATTCAATAAAATGAACCCATACATAAAAACACATTTATACATACAATATGAGATAAAATGATATACAACAAGTGCATTGGCACTGTGTGTAGTCCTTGACCAGTTCTTTAAAATCATTAAAAGACATAAAATTACTTAAAAGTCTCTGTGTTTTGTTCCACAGGAGCAAAGTTGTTGAAAGCCTTTTCTTCTGTCTCTGATACGATGAGACTGTAAGATAAAAATGTCCTGAGACCTCAAGCGGTGAAAACCTGAACTGATGTGCAATAAACTTGATAAATAATCAGACAGAATGCCAACTAGAGCCTAATACACAAACAAAAGGTGCTGTTCTCTTCTTGCATCTAATGATTGCCATTCTATTTTAGAAAATAATTCACAGAGTTCTCCTCCTGTAATGAACCTTAGAGCTGAATGATAAACCGAGTTCAGATGTTTTAACGCTGTTAAAACTCCTTAGATAAGTCTTATTATTAGTGTGTTAGCTGGAAAGGACAAAAACAACCTTTTCCGTCAAGGCACACTCATCTTCTCTGCTATGTTAACAAGAACGACTGACTTAAGTGGACTTAAGTGCATCAAGAAGGACGTCATTGTGATATTGAACCGAAGCACGTTGCACAAAAGACACTAAACTTAACCCTTGGCTGACTGAGACTGATAGTGTTAGCTATTTATCCGGTGACGCTGCATCTCACAGAGAAGCCTCTTTGGAGCCTGCATTACTGGGGCTCGAGTGTGTGAATGCTTTAGTTCGATGCAGACATTTTGACGTTTGTTTGACTGACATCTTGCTATAGACTCACTAATGTTTGCCTTTAAGGAGCACTGGTCGAAAAGGTTTTAAAAGGTAGTCATCTGGACACATCTGCAGCTGGCCGCAGTGTCCTGTAGTTTTTATTGGACATGACAGCATATCGGGAAATGGGGATGAGAGAGGGAAAGACATGCAGGAAATTGTTGGAGCTGGATTTGAACTCGTGACTAGCATACGTGCTATTCACTGGGCCACAGAGCAGCACAAAAAACATGCATTCTTATAGTGAGCTGGAGAACCTCTCCGCAGATCTGACCTGTAACTAGACCAAATATAACACGATAACAAATTTGGATGTATAGCATATTACCAAAAATATCACAATGAACATCAGTAAATTGAATCTTTAAACTATAGTTACAACATGAACCTTTATTTAGTGTATTGTCTAACACATTCAGAAATGTATAAAGGTCATATGCAAGTAACAAACACTTAAAGCCAACTCAAAACCACTGTTCTTGTTATTCTTCATTGAGCCTCTTTTTACCCTGATCTCCTGAAAAGCTGCTTACTCAATGTTTTTATATTTGTGTTGTGCAAGCCTGTGTGAGAGATAATTAGCACATTAGGAGACAGTTATGACAGTCTTGTCACTGGCACAGCCTGCCCACATACCGAGGCTGGTCAGACGGCCTAAGAGGGGGTTCAGCTGGGTCAACAGACAGCTGCTGCACCACTGCCCACTGTCTGGACCCACAGACGGAATTTCAAAGTATTTTAGTCTTTAATCAACCAATCTTCATGAGAAACACATTCTGATGACACTCCTGTAGATCCTAAATATAGACAGAATTAATTAATTGTACCAAAGAGGAAATTGAAGTTATTTGGTAAATCAGTGATCTTTTAAAACGCTCCAGTTGTTGTTTTTGTGTGGAAAATTACCCGCTCTTCTTATGCGAGATGATGAATCAGTGTACAAGCCTCCAGCAGAGACATCCCATTATTACAATATGAGACGTATTAAAAACCCGCCCCGCCGCTGATGACCCTGCAGATGGCATACCATTAATTGTATAGATAGATTATATCCAGCACAACAATAACATGCCGTGTTTTGCGCGTGCCGCTCACCAACACCTGTGCCCGTTTGTGCCAGTGCTCATATACTCATAATCACATCTATCAGCCCAAAATGTTAACTGGCCTGGGACGCTAAACACAGGCATTTGTTTGCAGTTGTAATGTCTTTTGTGCGGCTCAATCAGGCACCTGTCAGACACACACCTGCGTCCTCAGTAACAAGAAAAAGAAGCAGCGGGAAGGCCCTTTGTTTCTGCTGCACAGTTTATAATCAGTGTGTTATTTCCAATCTTCTTTCACTATTTTTCAATTTCCCATTTCCCTTTTCTCAGGCAAATCACAGCTATCAATCAGGTGCACGTTCGGAAGAAGAGAGAGGCAACCCTGGAGTGAGAGAGAAAGGGAGAGCAGGAGGGAGAGAGAGGAAGAGGGTGAGAGCGATGGAGGAGGGAAGTTCCTTGATGGAACCATCTCCAGCCCCGGGCCTCATTAGTCAGACTGAAAATGTGAGTGTGTTTGATAAAAATGAATTCTGCTCAAGTGTGTCTGTCAATACGGCCATTTAACATTCACTTCTTCACCCAAACGATGCACAGCAGACATTACGCTCTCACTCCAGTGCCTAATGGATACTCCATGTACTATTATATTTTGCCCTTTTCCAACCAGTTTACATAGAGAGCATACGCAGACTCTCGAACTCATGTTATTCATGATTCATATTTAGTGAATGTGATGTAAATGAACCTGATTATGTCTAGTGATGCGTTCATATTGGCTCACAAACTACAAACTTACAAACACTAGATGCATTTCATTATCTACACTATACAACTTTTTAACCTTTACTAACTGAAAAAAATACACAAACTAATAGTTAAGACAATACAATATGCTAATTTGAATGATAGGATAAATTATCTTATTTAATGAGTGAAGACAGAAATTATTCAATTTTTTCACCAAATTACAAACAAGTGAGCCAAATTTATGCAACAGACACTTGTACATTACTATGCAAATAAACAGCATTACTGCAGGTGCTGGTTTGACTGAGGGACAAAGGACTGGCAGAAGTCACTGGATACGAGTGTGGAAAGATGTCCCTTCATGTGGCATGACTGACGAGATTAAATGGAAGAAGATGAATGGATCATTAATTGTATTAAATTGTAGAACGTAATTGCTGAAAACAATTTGTTTGCCAGAATGACAGCAGCTCTGCCCCGGTGAAAGGCGCTCAAACTAGTCCCAAATGAATGTGCTTGACCGACGTCATACTCAATACAATTCAAATCATAAAATCTGCACCGGCCCAACCTGTATTGATTTAGTGTGACAAGAGAAGCTTGCGCTGCATCCACAACTTTGAGGGGAGTCAAGTTAACATCTTTGATAGTCGGCTCTCTCAACAAACAAGCCATTACAGCAGAAATAGCGCCACGTTCTCTTTTAGCATTCATGAGGCACAAATTAGACTACAAATACAAACAATGACTAAAAGATGAGCAAATATGATGAGTGGGGATGATTGCCAACAGACCAATATGCTGAATTTTTTACAAGTTGTATTGATTAGGGGAGAGATCCATTTTAAGTGGCCATACTAAATGACAACAACAATAAATTTACAATGGCAGGTTAATATACGGCATCGCTGCTTTCATTTATTGCCAGCCTGACATTTTCTCCCATCCACGAGTGCGCTCTAACTGTGTGCCAATGGCCACATCATTTAGACCGGACCCACATGAATATTTAACATTAATGCCTGGCTCGTAGCTCACACACAAAATGAATTATATTTAGAGGGCTTCGCAGAGGCACCGTGAAAAGCCCTCAGAGCAGTGATAAATCGCTGTGGAGTTTATGTTGTATTAAGCAGGCAAAACAAATGGCTATCAATCATTTGGAGCTTTCCATGTTTGCCAGAGAAAGCGTGCCTCCCCGTTCAGAGAGAGACTGCTGGGTGTGAGCGGGATCAGCTGCCAGCCAGAGCTGCGTGGAGATGGGTCATGCGGAGGTTCAGTATTTGTCTACACGCTCTCTCACTATCACGTGTTGCACCATCACAATGCAAGCACCAGCACCCGTCCTCAAACCCGTCCAGAATCACTGCTTACCATTCAAGCTCTGTCTAGCGTATTAAGTGTGCTGCTGCTGTAAAGAGGAATAACATGATTTGATCTCTTTAGACATAAACTGCCAATGTTTATCAGCTCTAATGATACACAATTTCGGGGCTAATTTATGTCAAATTAAATTAGATTAATCTGCAGGTAGCTGGCCTTGCAGAGACTCGCTCTGAAGTAGCAACATGAATCTGGTCTTCAAAATGAGCTGGAGCTCAGCTGAAGCCTTTGGGCCAACTGTCCATATTTTCTGTCTTCTGCACTAGACAGATCCATGATTTGCATGATTTGTAAAATATATTTTATATTCTTATGACCCAGTATGCAAACAAGCATGCAAATAATGTGTCATCAGAAGAGAGGCATACAGAATATTACAAGTAATGTTATATACTTCTAAAAAAATACTGTATCCTGGTCTGAAATACAAATCAGGATGATAATTTGTTCTCTTTATTTGATACAACATTATTATAGTATTATAAATGAGAATTGAGAATGTAATATACTATACAAGTATGTTGTGTTTCCAAACACACATTTTTATCCTCTCGCTCTTCCAAATAATAAAGCAAAACCACCAAAAGGCACACACAACAGATATCCTGCTGAGATCAGGCAGCAGCCACCAATCAGAACCCTCTTTAAGTTATTAAGGCGCGTCTGGCAGCCTGCACAAGCTGACAAAGTACAACGTGTCCACAAAGCAGTGGTGAGTGTGGATACAAGATGGAGCAGGAGATACGTGCGACTGGCCCGCTACAGATAGCTCTGCTCACTGTGGAAGGAGAGGGTCACCACGGAGACGACCAGCTGGCCCGGCCTGCATTTCCCATCCAGCTAGATATTTGATCAACGTTAGATAGAATTGAGCTGACCGTTTGAGATCGGCTGCAGACATTAGGAAGAGGGAAGCAAAGTATGATGTATTTTAATTCAATGATAATAGTTTATGCATATTGGTTTATGCCCATCTAGAAGCCAACTCAAATCTTTCTTGTTTGGTCAAGCATTTTAATTACAGCAGTTTTAGTGACAAATTTTACTGCCATATTGTACATTACATATTGTCACTTTACAGTTCAAGATGGACTGAACAATCTGCAACATCAAAATACAGAGGACAATGTGTGACTGACCCCAACAGTGTGCTGTTGATATAAGGTTTGGTTTTGCTTATGCCAGTTTAATACCACTAATAACCACAGAGCCTAAATTTATTCATGTGAAAAAATGACAGATGCTTTACAAAGATACCTAAACTTCTCTCAACTTCTCTTAAATGTTCTTAGACATCCGGATATGTTTTTTTCCCGGGTTAGAATTTGAGTAGCGTGTGCTGAGGATGTGTTTGCAGCTATTAATGCGATACTGCTCCAAATGAGTAAAGTTTGTGCCACAGTGTGCACGGGTGCGCGGAGCTTGTGCGACGCCCGGAGCCCATTAAAAAGCAGAGGAAGCGGCAGTACAGATGTGTCTCTCTCTGTGCCCAACATGAAACACCGGAAACGGCCTCTTTGATCATTACCTACCTGTCAGTCTACCCTCCACTGGGACTGCCTGTTACCACTGCTGATGCGCCGCTCTGACAGGCCAGGAACGCACATGCAAACACACCCCGAACAGAGAAAAAGTCGCTCGCTGATGAGTCTGACTAATGTCGGCATCTGACTCTGTCCCCGTGGAGCAATAACCATGACTACCAGTGGTGTGGGCAACGCGTGGGTTTATTATGCTATATTTGGAGTCCAATTAGCCTTCACAACTGCGAGCTTAGCCGGGGTTTGTATTCATCATTTATGGCAATTGGCAATTTAGTCCACAATCCCTGTGATTGCGTTTGTTCACAGTGCGAGGACAGAAGCCTCTGCGAGCGATAAGGTCGAGCTCACTGAGTTTGACTTGATACGTGGTAACATGACAGAGACAAGTTAGTCATTATGAATGCTACTGTGGCGCTTCTGATTGACAATCCAGGCTTCTCAGACACTAACAACACTAATTCAGAGATGAATCCTGAATATACAGTCAAAAGTCCAGACGATTTTAGAGGGTTACATCTGGAACAGCATTCAAAAACAATTAAAACCAGAACAACTTAATTGCAGACCTTCAGCAAGAAATAAGCCCATTTGAAAGTGAAAATACTGGATTCAAAATAGTGAGTTGTACACAATATCAACCTGGACAGGCTCTCACCAAAAGCAGTTGGCAAACGGCGTAACGTCATGACAACTATTTGAATCTGATTGGTCAAAGCGTCTCAACAGTGGAACAAGCAGAGAAAATCCAATTGATGTTTAATCCAGTCAGAGAAAAGCACAGACTTCTTCCTCATCCTCAAACACACAGGCCGCTTCTATGTGCATGTTTTTCAAAACCAAAATCTGCTTGAATAGGCCAAAGTACATCTGTCGGCATTGCAATGTTTGTTTAGGTTTGTCCTTTTGACTTCTGCGCTGTGATTGGTCAGTCACTCAGCGGCCGAACAGAGTGAGCCCGACCAGATGGATACTCAAGAGTTCGTTAAACAAATATGGTGAGAATTCATCTGGGTGGCCAGGTTAGCAAGCAACAAGAGCAAATTTGAACGACAAAATGATTGCCAAATGGGCGCAGAATGTGATCAGCAAGTGCAATGGACTTCATGTGTTGTTAGCTTTCAGCAATACTTTCTTATAATTGAAGTCACGCTTAGTCGCTCTCAGTCATCTCTAGTTGAATTCAGTCACAGCTACTTCAGTCTCGTAGCGTGGACTAGTTGCAACTGGACTCACGTTCAAATCGCAAAGTGTGGAACGCGGCTAGACTCCAAAAGTGTCGACCTCAGACTCTCCATAATCACGCTCAGTCCAGTCGTGGAGTGTGTCCCCAGCTTTAGCAGAACAAAAATCCTAATATGAGAGAAACATGTTTTTTTTTATTTCTTGTGATGCCCAAGAAACATACATGCTGCTGCTGCTTTGGCTCCACGTCTCATCTTCCCGTAGCCAGCTCTCAAACTGTTTGCTGCTTTGTGTGGAGTCGTGGGCTAACAACTCCTGGTCAGATGTTTTCAAAAGAAATCCTTTTAAAGACATGCCATGCTCTGTTTGTTAGGTGAATATCTCAACAGTAAACATCAATCATAGTCTTTCTAATGCACATCCATTGCACGTCCTATTCAACTGTAGCTTCTTTCAGTTCTTCTGTCACCACCACCGTTCTATAGGTTCAATTTTGCTTCTAATCTTTGTGCTGAATGAATAATAAACCACAGCCTCCGTGGATTTATAAGCAGAACAGTGGTTTAGCTACATTTCTATTTAAACTACTTCGACAACATTGTTAGCAAACCACCCACATGACTCAGAGTGGTCACATTTGGTCTCTGAAATCCAAGCATTCTAACTTGTAATGGCTTTTTCGCCCAAGTAGTCAAGACACCTCCATAACCGCTCCGGGGATGAACAGTGTGACCACAAGTCGGCCGCCATTAGCGCTGGATGTACTGTCAATTTAAAGATAATGCTGCCATCTAATTCCAGCGGGAATTAATCCATTTGTTGGAACATGAGAAGCAACTTGTGTGGCTGGGGGAAGATAAGGTGTACTTGGCTGTGTTTTCAGTGGCAGTCCCTGGATGCAACAGCGGCGGCACATAATGTTGTTTCTGTCATGCTCCGGATCAGAAAGTCAACATCAAACACTCCGGCGATCACAAGCTACCACACGAGCACACTAACAGATTGGCCTGTGTGTGTCTTAGTGGCTTATTGCATCTGCTGAACACAGGTAAAGAAGAGAATATTCAAATACGACCGCACTGGGGCCTCTTATCTTCCTCTATCACTGCCTTGGCTCCCTCCATGCCATACACTCGCCATGTGACCTGATCCTCCTTCCGGTCGTATTAGTTAAAGCGCGGCTGCCGACCTCCAGAGGAAATAAGTTCTACACAGACTCAAAAGCTGTTTTCAGGGAATTGATGCATTGTTGGTCACATTGGACATTTTACACAAATCGATCTACTTTATTGCATATTAGAAAGCTTTTCCTTCATTCTCCATTTAAAAAAACGGACTTCAAGCTCGTCCGGAAGTTCGATTGCAACGGTGCCCATCTGTGAAAAAGTGGGCAGAATAAGGTCTATAGGTTTAAAACTATACAGCTAGCAAGCTCACAAATATAGGCTTCTGACAAAAAATGGCAATTGTGTAGCTGTTTTCCTTGTAAAATAAACTCAATTTGATATGCTCTTCAGTGTATTCTGTCAAGCATATCACTAGAACATTATTACGTAATTTTGTAATTGTACTGGCCCAAATGAATAGTGCAAATTGCAAACAGTCAGAATCAATATTTGATGATACTAGTTCTTGATGTACAGAAACATTTTGGACATTGGCTATATAGCTACATAAGTAATTGTATGTAGTAACTGTAGTAATTGTCACTGTTGGACACAAATCATAGGCTCACTCATACAGCAGTTATTACTTGCTTCTATCATAATCTTATGAAAATGTTGTGGAGTAGTTGTGGCTGATGAAGGCAGTAATCATCACAGAGGAAGCACAAAGAAGGAGTCCGCTAATCTGTGCAGAACATGGCTCACACCTCCAGAGATTAGAAATGCCTCTCACTCTAAATCAGAGCTCTGTGTGCATACTGAGTGCCATTACTGGCTTTGTGGGGTTCTGCCCTTAGGGGCCCCACTCACGATTACCTGCCAAGCTGCATGGCACACACACCACACACTGGCAGAATGGGGGAGGAGAAAATAGGCAAATCAATAATGTCAATGACAAGAAATAATCATAAGCTACAAAGGTTTTGAATTTGTCATATATTACAAAATAACGTCATGTAATGTGATAAGCAAAGATGACATTGTACATCTGAACAGAACACTGTAGAAGTCTGAAGATCCAGCACCAAAAAAAACAAAAACGATTTTGCCCAGCACCCTGGTTTTAGTGCTGGGCAAAATAAAGATTAAATTGTGATCTCATCCCTGACAATCTACTATTTTAGAGATATCATCCAATCGTGGCAAATGTCTGTTTTCCAGACTGTTTTCCCTCCCATTTCTCATATTAGTCAGCCTATGTAATGCTTTGGGTGAGTGACGGCTTTATTTAACCAATCACAGTGAAGTGTGAACTTTCAGAAGAAGCAGATGACTAAGGCCCTGTGGCTGTACCTATAGTGTGTATTTGATTTGATGAACTCTGGAATTGTTTATTCGTTTTTTGACATTTTGATTTACTAATACCACTGCCTGTGTTATAAAAGGTTTCAGAGTTTCCTCTGTGAATGATTCGACCAAAAGAAAAAAGAAAAGCTTTTCTGTCAATCTGAGCTAAATCATTAATTGTGGGTCAATTAATTGTTGCAGTCAAAAGTGTACCTACATGAATCGTGATTAATTTGAAATTGTGACCCAGCTCCAAGAAAAACATGACATGTGCACTTTGTGATGCAAAGATAGTGACTTTGCATGAAGTTTTTGAACAACAGACGTACAAGGTGAACACCAAAGGCAGAGATGGAGGCTGTATTCCAGGTCTATCAAAGCCAAATGCAAGCGATGTGTTTGGTTTGGACATGAGACCACCGCTGGACACCAGAGCAAACAGCAGCATTTGTCAGTAGTGTGTGATGGTGTTCAGGCGGAGGCACAAGTACAGGATCAGAAATCAGAGAGCATTTTCATCCCTGGGCTTAGAGACCTACTGAACTGCAGCTCCACATCCTCCTCTCGCCTCCCTGCTCCGAGCTGGCACACGACCGCACTTCTCCAAATAAAATGCCCCCACAACTGCTCCCAACATTTGATTTGTTTACAAGGTGAAGGGAAGCACAGCTCATTTGGCAAAGCCAGCTTTGGGATTTTTGCTTTTCTCTTTCAATATGAAACATTAATAAAAGGTGTTTCCGACATGCGGCTGTAGAAAGCAATAACATTCTGAGGCAGCAGGATATTTTTCTGTAAATTAAATTTAAGGCAATTGATTTAATTTCACTGAAAATATCTTTCACCTTTCAAATGTATCAGCCAAAAATTGCACCTGTTTTGTATTTGAGAGGTTGCGGAGTACAACAGTTGATTTTTTAAATTGAATTATGCAAGTCAATTTCAGCAATGTGAAATAGCTCATATACAAGCTGGCAGCAACACAGACCTGCATAATGAGGTAAAATAGAGGGTAAATGGATCCAAATCATGGGAGCCCTGGGATTGGAGCAGGGAGAACAATTAGCCCTCTCATCTGGCATACCAATCACAGCCAGTGCACTGCACGTGTACTGTAAAGTTCATTTTGGCTGCTGCACGCGCAGACAGTCAATCAACTGCTAACCTCCAGCTTAATCACCCTGCACAGCCACAACACTCTCCTCACATTGTTTGAACAAGTCTTGCCTCGTTATGCAGAGGACTTTTCCCACAATTTCACAACTTCCCATGACAGATGTGTGTGGACTGTAGTGATCTTCTAAAACAAATAATTATATATATATATATATACCCTCAACCCAAACACCAATGGCTAAACATAAAAGAGAAGAGATATTTTTAAAACTGACATCACTTCAAAGGCATGAGCACATTCAAAGGGTTTCACAGGAAGAGGTTCAAAAGCCTGCTGTTCACCTGTAATCCACTGCTAATGCCGCGTCCCCACAATGACATATCAACACACACTTCCCCTGCCTCAACTGTTGCAAGTGCGCTGGAGAGATTTCACACTTTTCCTGAAACATTAAGACTTTGTTTGGTGAAATAGATTTAAGGCTGCATTAAGGCTGTATGATGACATTTTACTTTGATCGAAATCACAATTTGAGTGGTTGTAATTAACAACCAAGACTGCGATGTTCTGTAGCAGGTTAGCATTTATACCAACATATTTAACAAAATGTCCCCTCTATAAGAGAAAATCTACTTAAAATGACAAGTTTTATTGTCAAGTTTAATCAAATGGAAAGAAAACACTGTATTTTACTCCCTAAACCTATGCTAAAACCTAAAATCACAATACATTTCAATCAGATTTCAGAACCTAGTGTTTTTTTTTTACATTGCTTTACTGATACCACAATAAACAATATAGTGCAATACATATTCTGCATCCCTTAAAGTTGTATTTCAAACCCATGGGGCGAGTCCATGCCCACATCAGTGTCATTAGCAGCCGTGGTTCACAGAGTCTCCCCTGGCAGCCTGCATCCGTCTGTGCTGTTTGCTGCGCTAACTCTTTCATCACTCCTCACTTTGTCTCGGCTTCCACATTCTTTGAATTTATTGCCTCTGTTGCCGGTGTTGAAAGGTGTAACTTTAAAACACCAACCACCTTATACTTCTAAATATACTGAACTGTACCTTCAAAGATGCGCGGCGGCAAGGAAGTTTTCTTAAAGTTTCATAAAACAGTTCCTTTGATGCAGCACAAACAAGTATTTAACAATCATCTCAGTGGGTGATATTTCTGTGTGACAGAATGGTATGAACAGTGTTGCTTTAGAAACTGGCATCCAGATATCAGCAGTGAATGGTTTACAATGCAAAGGAGACAGAAAGGGCAAACAGCAACCAGCACAAGGAACAGAAAGTCACGCGTTTCGGCTGAAGAGCTGCGGTCGCTAAAGGAAAAAGGAGTCTCATCTTTAAGCCGCTCAAATTTCCATTTCTATTTGATTGCTCTCTCAAAGTGCTGTGTATTAGTTTGGCACAGCGGGCAGAACCAGTCCACTCTATAAAGCAAATCTTTAAGCCATTTTGTTTCTGGGCATCTTCACTTCGACCCAGAAATCAGCAGATTGTGTGCACAGGCAGGCCAAGCAGGCAAAGGGAATTACATAACAAAAAAAGAAACACAATATTATTCTTTGTGGATCATTGCTGGAATATTTATAGAGCCACTAGAAGCAGAACTATTATAGCGAAGCATACGGCACAGCTCTCCAGATGAGGGATGCAGGAATATCAACACAAAATAACTTTGGCAGTGTAACTAAGTTTATAGATTATGAACTAATCAATGACATAAAACATTTTTGACTGAAATGTGCCTCAAACTGTAAATCGTAAACTAGTAACATGCAATTAGAGTGGCATCATTTGAAGCAACAATTGAAGTTATTACAGCTGAGAAGCCGGTTTCACAGTCAATGATCAATTACAATCAATACAGAATTAAAAGAGATTAACCTTGTCCTAAATTGTAACAACATTATTCATGATGTGAAGTCACAATAATAATAAATATATAAAATGCTGTATTTTAATGTATTTTATGAGGAGATTCTGATATTAAAAACACTAAAGTCTAGTATGTGTTAATCCCTCTCTCTTTATTGCTGTCATATTAGATTTATAATACATGTGTGGGGCCAATCTGGCAGTTCATTTCACAGCCTGAAACACTATCTGCGAGGGAAATGCTAAGGTCAAGAGGGATCCATAAATAATCCCTCGGACTGGGACTCTTCCACTAAGCGTTATTCAAAGCAGATCGATAGGATGCTGTGATTCAAACACAAAAACCCATTCTTTTGCTTATCAGCAAAGCTCTGCCCAGCACTTTCTGCTGATCAATTATTTAAATGGACTTCACATGGCTCCCACGTGTCAACAAACCGGGAAAGTCAGATTTATTTTACGGGCACACACTTGTGAGAGGTAATTTTTCATCCACATGGCCTTTAGCATTTCTTATTAAAATACATGATTGTTCTGGTGGATTTATTTATTCATTGTGATAGCTCATTAGTCAGATTAATGTAATGTACTCTCTTCTCACTGGCAATGGCATGTTGGGACACAGGATCCTATTGCAGAAGAAACAAAGAGTAAAAGGCTTTAGACCATGCAGTAGACGTTACCACAACTCATGGATCGTCCCTCATTATTTATCATTATGTGCCAATGCTTTCAAATACCAAAAAATATGTTTCAAAGGTCCAACTTTATTTATGGAGCACATTAAAAACAGCAAAGTATACAAAATGTATACAAAAAAAAAAAACTTAAAACTAAAGTCATATATAAAGTCAACATACTACTACTACTACTGCTACTACTACTACTACTACTACTACTACTACTTGTGTTAAAAAGCCAGAGAAAAACCGTGTGTTTTTAAAGAAGACTTTAAAACAAAAAAAAATACTCCATTTGTCCAAGGCGCGCAGGGAGATCATTCCAGAGTTCTGGCCTAGCAACAGAAAAAGATCTCCCCCTGTTTTTCTTTCTTTGTTTCTGGGACAAGTAAAGATTAGTGAGTGGTCCTGAGAGAACGTGCAGGATTGTAGGGCTGCAGCAGGTTGGAAAAATACTGAGGACCATGGACAGTGCAAAGATGTTTTTTAGTGCCAGTTAGAAGCTGAGCAGCAGCATTTCAGACAAGCTGTATTTGGGCTGGTGATGTTTATTAAGACAGGCATTAAGTACATTAAAGGAGTCTAAACTATTTGTAATAAAAGCATGAATTAATTATCTCAAAGTGATGATGTGGAACAAACGGTTTGGCTTTGGACAGTTGACTGAGCTGAAAAAACTGGATTTGACCACACAGCAAGTTTGAACGTCAAGTTTAGTTTAGTCTAGTTTAGTTTAGTCTAGTTTAGTTTAGTCTAGTTTCACACCAACATTATTGCTGTTGGTTTAAAATAGTTAATAAGAGGGCCAAAATCAACATTTACACAGGGGGCATCATTTGGGCAAAAGGACCTGAGTGTTTTTATCATTAAAATTAAGACAACTCAAAGACATCCATGCTTTATTTTCATCAATGCACTGTAAGAGTTTTTTTTTTTTAATGCAGTCATCATTTTTCAGTGGTACATAAATTTGGCTGTCGTCAACATAAAAATGCAAAGCAATGCCTTGAGAGTAAAGAGGAGGGGCCCGAGAATGGACCCCTGGGGTACTCCACAGGTATATGGCACAGTGGAGAACGAATTTCCTCACACTTTTCCACACACTGAACCAGTTTAGAGCACATCCCTGGATTCCAATCCCGCTCTCCAGATGAGTCAACACAGTGACCAGTGCCTATGGCTAAAAGAACATAATTAAAACCTGAGTACAGTCTCTGTACCGTGATGGGCTATAAATCCTGACTGAAACACCTCCAGAATGTTGGACCCATCTCAAAAGTTTTCAACTGGCTGCACACAACTTTCTCCATGACATTAGTAAGGAAGGACGTTTTAAAATTATGCCTGAAATGTGTTAAATTGATTAGTCTAGGCCAGGCTTCTCGACGAGGGGGGCAACTTTGCATGTTTATAACCAACAGGCACAATCCCAGAGGCTAAGCTAACATTGATGATGTCCAAAACATATAGTGACATGATGGGAAGGGCTTCTTTAAAAAGCTGCGGTGAGACTGTGTCAAAAGGGAAGCCAGAAGTTCTCATGTGAGTGGGCAAACCGACAGGCTCGGAATTGCTAAAAAATATAACTGTACAAGAACAATGTATGGACGGGTCATAAGTAGGAGGTATAATGGATGTCCTGGTTCTCTCTACCTTGTATTTAAAAAAAAATGGAGAGAAATCCTCACAAATATCATCTGATGCCTCTGGGGAGAATAAGTGAGGAGCATTTGACACACATTCAGCAGTCTTAACCATCTCTCTCTAAGTATCTCAAAAGACAATTGTAATTTATCCTTCTTCCACTTTTGCTCGTATCTCCAGCACCTAAACACAACCAGGCTAGCAGCTAAACAAAGTCAAAGCAGTTTCAGGTTATATGTTCTCTCATAGAGCTCAGGGCAGTATACATACCAGCTCCCCAGATCCTTCAGATTAAAAATGACCACTCCTTGACATGCTAGATAAAATGCCTGGACAACGACGTGAGATAACAAAAGGACTTTGTGTCGCAGAAAAACATTACAATACATATGCCTTCAGTATGTATGGTATAAGGAGTATATGGATAAACATGCAATTCAAAAGAAGAAATCTCTTCCATTTTCATACCAAAAGCCATGCATTTAGAAATTGCTGTTCCATATAGCAATTCAAAATCCAATATCCTCAAATCTGACACTGTTTACATGCTTCAACATATTGAACCATACTGGGAATATAAACAAATCTTTCTCAAAATGTAATTTTACTGTCATCAAAAACATAGCTGCTGTTGGTTTAACGTTTTGCAGACTAGATTCCATTCTTTTTAATTCAGCTCTAAAGAAAGGTAGTGTGGTGCACATCAAAGCCGCTCAATTGCTTTTCACTATGAGCTAAGTAGGACGCATTTCGACTCTGGGGAAACGTTGCCCGTCTCTGAGGCTATTTGAGGAACTACTTTAGTCTCAGAGGTCTGATTCCTTAAGTCAACAGCATTTGTGTAAAAACTGTGAGCGAGACTTATACAAAATTACCAGCCACTTTCCCTCAAGGAAAAAGAGGTGTGAGGTGGCGTCTCTTCCTCACCATGTCAAAAAAGGAGACAGCAATTGCAGATAAAGACTGTTTACAAAATGTTCTAATACTTGCGTTTTGAGATGATGGGATCTTGTGTTTGATCACAGTCCTAAGGCAATTTTTCACATCTATTGCTGCACTACAAAACTGTGTGATGGAAAACGCATTTGCTGTGCTCTGATTACAGATTATTACAACCCAATGAACAAACATTTGTCTTGTCAACATCTCCAGTGTGAACCTCTTCCTGGTGATTGTGATCCTATTTGAATTGTGCTGCATGTTATTTTTCATGTCAAAGAATCGTCTTCATATGTGCCGGGGATGAGTTCTGTGATAAGCTCTGCACTGCGTGGTCCCACGTGCACCTAAAAGTTTGTATGATTCCAGCTAAAACGATTTATTTAAAAAAAAGAAAAGAAAAGAAAAAGGTTTTATCTACTACTACCACTTTTCATTTTTTTCATCCAAATAGTTTAAACATATGAAATTCACCAGAAGAATAATTACTAAATGGCTTTTCATCTCTAAAGCTAGTATTTTGACAAAGAAACTAGCAATTAGTGCAAAAACACAACAAATTAAGTTTTACAGACAATCGGAGAACAAAATGTCATTGTGTTCAAGACAAGAGGCAAATTAAAGACTGCTTTGTCAAGAGATTATGGTCGACAGAAAACAGTGAAATTAAAATAAAAAATTGTTTAGAAAAAAAAGATAGATTTTATTTTGATAATTCATCACACTTTTGTCCAAGGCTGAAAACCCCGATCCAAAACAGGTGCATTTTAATTGGATTTGTTGAAATTGATTGGAAGTCACTTTATCTACCTTGGCAGAGGATATTAGAATATCCCTGGCATTGGTGTTTTAAAAAGTTGTTTATTTAGTGTTTTTTAATTATTATTAGCATTTATACTTACGGTGTATTATAAAAATAAATATTCGATAATAGTTGATAAAAGAGTGGTTTTGTTGTGGATAATTGTGTGTTTTAAGAACTAAATAAATTAAGTAACCCGTGAACAAAAATTAAACCTCTGAACAAAAATGAAATAAGTCAAGTGTTTTATTGCGTTTGAGTTAAGACGGAACCAGACAGTAAATATGGAACAATCACATAAATAAACATTGTGTCAATTAAGGTTTTGCAAACAACATTAACCCCGTACAAACACTCATATGACCTTTATACTTGTGCATATTTGTTCACATTTGACACAGGAAAGGGCCGTGAGCGTTTGAGGAAGTACCTGTGATTGTTTCGAGCAGACGTGGGCCGTGTGCACGAGCCAGACCTCATAAAGTAATGGTGTTCAGTTTAGTGTGGAGGTGCTGGACAGGCCGGGGCCCACAGCAAACACCTTGGAAAGAATTGCTTGTTCTAGCGGTTGGTTAGGCAGTGATGCTCGACATTAGCGGCTGACATCACAAAATGCACTTGAGCTAAATGGGAGCAAATCCCTGCGCCAGGTCCCATAATGCTGTGGCTCGCCTCCAGGGAGCACTGGGAGTGTTTTGGCAGAAAATTAAACTCCATTATTAAGTCAGGTTAAGAATTTATTGTCCATTAACTTTAGGCCATGTACAATGTGATGTCTAACAAGTACAAGTCTTTAGAAAAGCTCAAAGTACATTGTTCTAATCACATACATTCATTATACTTAGTTTCCCGTCATTTAATTCTGGCGGTGTTGATTAAATTTATGATAATTTTATAAATGTATGCCAAAATGGTAAAGGAAAATTAAACTGATTAAACTTCAGGTCACAATATAATTGTGAAAATCTAAATAATGATAATCGTGACAATTTTGGAAGCAAAATTAAATATTTCTAGTTTAATCTATAGAATTTTTAAGCCCAATTTAACTTAATTTTGTCTTTCAGAAAGTGCAATTTATTAAAGCCAGTCACACATGTGGACGTGGATATGTTGGGTGTTACAGTATAACTAAACGATAACAATAAAACAACAAAAGACAATAAAATTAAGAAATGCTAAAATGTAAACAACAGAAAAAGCAGGTCAACAAAGTGACATAAAATATGTCTTCTGCATCACTGCTTAAAGGTACACTATATGTACCAGTATGTACCAGTATGTATATGTGGTGGAGGACCTGCCATCTGCTCTTATCCATGGGTTTCAGAAGAGAAATTAGGACGGTTGCCAGAGCAATTAGCATTTTAAAACTAAACATTATATCCTATATATAATACAGTAATATATCATATATCATATTATATTGCCTCTAACAGGAATGGGATTAGTTTTACCTCTAAATTGTAATAATTATTTACATAATTATGAATGTCATCTGTGTTTCTAGTCCCATGTGAACCGTCCATATCCGAAAACATTCCCCCAAATTTTACCTAATGCTTTTCAGCACTCAGAGATCAGAGGTCCCCAGGTCAAATTTCAACGTGTTTAGAAATATGTCATATCCGTAAAAACATTACTGACATTGCTTCTGCCGTACGAATGCCCCGGAAAACAACACAGAGGTCATGGGCTAATTTCAATTTGACAGACTTCCTCAGGTAAAACTAATCCCATGCAAATAGGACTTTAGGTATGAAACATTTTGTTGGTCGTAGACTTTATTAGACAGGAGAGGAACGTGTGAAACGGGGATGAGAGAGAAGGGAGGACATGCAGTAAACTGTTGCAGTCAGGATTCAAACTCACAACACTGCGTGTGCCTTAACCCTTCGACCACCGGGCAGCACGGTAAAAACATTTCTATCCAGCATGTATCCACTTACAGTTGTTTTTACATAACACATTCTTACTGTGAGTGGATTTGCCTCTCCCCAGATCCGAGCTGTAACTTGTCCTGAGACTGATGTTTAATGCTACCATACTGTGGAACATTCCAGGCAAACCAATAACATCTCCATGGAAATAAGAAGGTGGCGGACTCCCCCAGAAAGGTTACATAATGCACCTTAAATTTATTGCTTTTTCAGATCCACCTTTGCTTTATGAATGTGCAGAACTATTTAATTTCCTCACACAGGTTAAAGTTAGCAACACATATGATGCTCCACACAAACAATGCATTACCATATAACAAAAACAATTCCTCCTTTGCAATAAACACGCAGCAACGCGTCGAGGAAGAGAGAGCCGTGAGAGCAGTGCCGCCATCTGCAAGACAACAACTTATGCAAAACAATAATTCCCACAGGATTCATCTCACACCGCCACTTTGAACTGAGAAATTCATTTCAAAGATGAGTGCAAGGTTTTACTGCGGGCCATTCAAGGCAGAGGGCGACAATAA
This sequence comes from Eucyclogobius newberryi, assembly GCF_026437365.1. NCBI lineage: Eukaryota > Metazoa > Chordata > Actinopteri > Gobiiformes > Gobiidae > Eucyclogobius > Eucyclogobius newberryi. The sequence continues at coordinate 25,061,072 of NW_027315724.1, forward strand.
CAAAGCTGCAGGACTGAACCGTGAACTATGCTGGCCCCACGTTTGAACTAACGGAATAAACACAAACTATCTGAATCATCTGGACTTCTATTCCCTAACAACACTTTACTTATTAATTGTCAGCCGTAATGAGAAGATTTATTCCAGCATATTTACAATTCAAAGATGAGTATGAATTATTAAATACACTTGTGTCTCATTACTTGCATGCAGTTCAAACTTAGAGCAAACACAGCAAATAGAAATAAATACATTCATTACATACATTATCCCATGTTGGCATGTTTGGGGGTTTAATACACAAATGTGTATTACATTTAATTGTCTTAAATGAGACATATAATACTTTATTTTCCGGTACTCAATATGTGACTATACATAAGTATTTAGTTCTCTGTAAACTGCAATATTGATCTAAAACAGCTTAATTGAAACGGGTTCATTGACCTCCTGCTCAAAACTGCAGAACAGCAGTGGCAGTTGCTATGTGACAGAGGCAGTAGCTCAGTGGCAGTAGCTCAGTAACGGGGGCAGTAGCTCAGTGGCAGTAGCTATGTGACAGAGGCAGTAGCTCAGTGGCAGTAGCTCAGTAACGGTGGCAGTAGCTCAGTGGCAGTAGCTATGTGTCAGTGGCAGTTGCTCAGTAACGGTGGCAGTAGCTCAGTGGCAGTAGCTTTGTGACAGAGGCAGTAGCTCAGTGGCGGCGGCAGTAGCTCAGTGGCAGTAGTTCAGCAGTAGCTCAGTGGCAGTAGCTCAGTAACGGTGGCAGTAGCTCAGTGGCAGCAGCTCAGTGACAGAGGCAGTAGCTCAGTGGCAGCGGCAGTAGCTCAGTGACAGAGGCAGTAGCTCAGTAGCAGTAGCTCAGTAACGGTGGCAGTAGCTCAGTGGCAGCAGCTCAGTGACAGAGGCAGTAGCTCATTGGCAGCGGCAGTAGTTCAGCAGTAGCTCGGTGGCAGTAGCTCAGTAACGGTGGCAGTAGCTCAGTGGCGGCGGCAGTAGCTCAGTGACAGAGGCAGTAGCTCAGTGGCAGCGGCAGTAGCTCAGTGGCAGCGGCAATAGTTCAGCAGTAGCTCAGTGGCAGTAGCTCAGTGGCAGCGGCAGTAGTTCAGCAGTAGCTCAGTGGCAGTAGCTCAGTGGCCGTGGCAGTAGCTCAGTGGTAGAGTGCTTGTCTTCTGATCCAAAGACACACACAGCCCAGGTAGAGCGGTCAGATCCACTGACCCGCAGGTTGGCGGTGCGGTCACTGCTGCCTAAGGTGAATACTGCCATGGTGTCCTTGGGCAAGACACCTGCCCCGCCCCCAGTGTCTGCGTGCACTGGTGTATGTAATGAAATATTCACTGTGATGAGTGTATACAGTAACTTTCAGAGGCCAGAGTGGAGTTTTGCTCCCACAGCAATGCTAACAACAACAACAACAACAACAACAACAACAACAACAACAACAACAACAACTGGCATAAAAGCACACTTTAAATCCTCTATAATGTAGACAGTGGTAACAATAAGAGATGCTTTTACAATATCGCTGTAATAAAGAGTGGAAGAGTTTGTGATTCAATTAGATCTACTGTTTTTAACTAACATTTTGAAATGACAAAGTGAATATTCTAGAGGTCTATGTTACACAAGGGCTTCTACTTCTTCTCCTCAGTGCAACTACAAGGATATTGTAAAAAGCGTGAGAAGCACTCCCTATAGTCGCCCTAGCCTCTCATTGAGCAGGAACTGATGGTGTTCCCTGATTAGGCTCAATGACAAACACTCGAGCTTCTCAAGTGGAGAGACTCTGCAGGGAGACGTGCGCTTGCCTACATCTCCCTCGCTTGTTAGTTATTTTATCATTTTGCTCGCTTATTGAAAACATTGCAGGTAGTAAATGCTTATCTGTCAAATGAAAACAACAGAAAAGTGAATTATCTGCTTTCCACACACACAAAAAAGACCTCACCTAATGGAAACATTTTAATGGTCCTTGCAAGTAGCCTGCTGCTGAACATGAGCGCTCAGGGTTCATACTGCGAGGGCAGGGGAAGACTTGAGGCGGCGCTGCCACGGAAACACTGTTTAATACTTCCCTTCAGCTTCAGGACTGAGATATTTTCCCCTGTTGGCTTCTAATTCAATGGATGACCCCTTGCCAGAGAGTTTTAAACGTCTCGAGGCAAAAATCCAGCAGCTTTGGGTCTGGCCAATGACAGATGAGCCTCAGAAGCAGGAGCAAGACAGCATGCCCCCGGCTAACCACAGAGCTTTGGTCAGCCTGCGAGGATGAACTTCTGCTGTGGCCAGCCAAGCAACAAGCTGCTCCCACATTATTTTCATTTCACAGGGAAACTCTGTCTTCTCCAATCAGCCACACATGCTGCACGGTGCTGCACGGCGCTGCACGGTGCACCGCTGAACAGCAGGGGGGCATTATTATGCACTGTTTAGCTGACGTCAACACTATAGGCAAGATAGGAAGCACAACTTTAGAGTGGGTTGTGTCTGCCAATAAGACCGCATCTTGTATGTCTAACTTTTTCATACTATGCAAATGAAAGTACTTCAATTATTGTAATATATTAATTGTTTCTAGATTAAAACGTTTCTGCTAATGAGTTAACCACCTACTTGAAGGTTTGTCAAAAGTATCAAAAATTAGATAATCGAAACTAAAAGCAGTACCAATATAATTAAATAGTACATAAATAGGGAACATCTAAACCACATGGTAACTTAATGAAGCTGCTATTATTTTATGTTACAAATTTAAAAAGGAGCATTTTTATTATTGCTGTATTGAGAATCAAGCCTTTTCCTTTGTATCAACCTGGAGTTTGACATGTTTGTATCATAACGACACTACGCGCTTGTTCCCATGGAGATGCTTTGGCTTGAGTATGTCACATTAAGGCATTCAACTTACTGTACTGTATTTATTTCACTACAGATGGTTTCATTGCCCTGAAATATTGTGAAAATCATGCATTCTTATGGAGTTGCGTTCCAACTTGGCCCGGGGGCTTCACCTGATAAGTTTAATGCCATACAGTGGAATATTCTAGGCAAAGCAATAGCATTGAAATGATTCAAATGTGCCATTGTTTTACTGTAGGGAGATACTCAGGAGTCTCAGTATGATGCAGTTTAACATAAAAACACTACAAATTGCCATGCAACTGGTTTGCTATGGCGACCGACCACTAATGGAAAAAAAGAGCAGCTGAAAATAATAATAACATACTTTATTAAAGAGAAGAATAGCCACCAAATCAGTCGTGTTGCCCTCTGGTGTTACTAATTGCTACCACCTCCATTAGGGATTTTTGGTAGTCAGTGGATTGAGGCAAGCTTATTTGGTAATTGGATATGCATGCAGGAGAGTGAATAATAGATCTTAAGGAGTGGAGGGCTGTTTTGCATATGAGGAGAAGCTGCCTTTTTGCATAGTGCATGGAGTATACTTGAGCGGGCCGGTCATTTGTCTGACAGATGAATTAGCCTTTGTATTTGTGTGATGTATGACATGCGGACAACACCTGCTTCATGATTAAAAGGCGCCGCCGTAATGCAGCTAAAAGGGCTCACCTTATGTTTACTAATAACAGTTCATGCTCCATCTGCTTCTCTGCCACATGTTGGATCTTTTTAGGGGGACATTAGAGCAGTGATTAGGCCTGATTAAGCATTTCCTCTACGTGCTCGTCATGGCACACATCACATGGCATCCGTGTGGGTTGTAGCTGGAGGGACCCTGCCCTCCAGTAACGCCATTATCAGACACATTTAGAGATGTTAACAAAGAAGACATTAGAAAGCATGAGGCTGACAGCTGGCGTGATTGTAACCGAGCAGAACAGCAGTGGAGACGCTAGTCAGAAAGAGGCGCTGCCAAAAGACACAATATGCTCAAAAACTCCTCAACATGGACTATTTACTGCAGTGTTTCAGCAAAAATGTGAGACTGCAAAATCGATGTGCGTATCACCGACATTATTTATACTCACCGCTATTATTTTGTTGCTTATTGGAGAAGCTCGGGACCATATTAACTGCACTACACTTTGTTTTGACAAGCTTCAGTTGGTTGCAACATTTTAATAGGGAAAAATCTAATCGAAAATAGAATTTTAAAGGAAACATTGATAATATTTTTCTGGCAAAATCTCCCAGCCAGAGAAGCTCAATTTATAAAGAAAAGTGAGGATCTTTGAGTTAGTAGAGACCTTATATATTGATAAATGAAAAACGTCCTTGGTCCTTGGACACAAAACTACACTGAGCGTCAGAAGGCTAACAGTTATTGGGTCAATTGTTGTCAGAGTGTGTAGGGTCAGGTTACAACAAAGCTTAATCATTTGTTGTGAATCACTGTGTTGGTCCAGGTTTCACTTTATCTTTATATTAGTGTAGCCAGCAGTGTTGCCAGGTGCAGTCAGCAGTGAGTGCCGCCAGCGCAGACTGCACATTTGTCATCATTGTCTGCAGCAGGCTCACAAAAATAGTGTTAACAATAGTCATATGTTGACAAGCAAACACCAGTGAGCACACCCTTTGCATAGCACCCATTGAGGTGTTAAGTCATGAACCGCAGCACAGGGGAACAAGCAGACACGGGGTCATACAATATCAGCAATTTGATTTAATAAGCTATTGTTTACTAGGGAATACACAGTCTGACTCTAATACTATCCAAGTAAATGGAGGAAAATGATGCGTTCTGACTGCACACAGAGCAGTACATGGAGAGAGGGGTTGACATGTGTACCTCCTTTTGTAGCATCACATATGACTGTCATTCATCACACAGTGACCTCTGGCCAGCGCCCCAAGCCACATCCTCCGAGTGGTGCTATGATGGATGCCTTATTAGAGTCCTTTATTAGTGTACTTTAGCCGGGAGATAAACTTTGTAATTAATGTCTCAGTTTGAGTATATCTCATTTATTTCAATCGGATAAAGGTGACTCTTCCAGCCGACCGTAGAACAATGGCCATCGGAGGAGACAGCAGCCTGGCAGCAAAGTGGAGCCCAGAATGCTGAATAACAATCCCATCATCCATCATGGTATGGAGAGTCGGCACACTGTGTTCACCCTGAGGAGCAGCTCCAAGGAGCTGTTCCCAACCATGAGGGATGGCAAGGCTCAAATGGACACTTTTCCAATTCATACGCAGCAAGCTGGTCGTCAAAGAGAGCAAATATTAAGGATCATCTCTGCTTTTTCCTCAGCATCGCAGACTCTGAATGTAAAACAAATCCTGCTCCATCCTTGTGGTGTACTGTATCTGACGATGCAGTAAGAGTACGCACCATTATATTCATGACAAAATGATGAGCACTGCCAGAGCTGGACTTGCTCCACTCTGTGATGACGACCGTAGTAATTTTCCTCTTAGCTGGCCCCTCCTGTTTACTTAACCTTTCTGCAGTTCTCATTAGCTCTCCAACGCTAGCATGATGTAGGGTTGCCAAGGGCAAACACAATAGGCAGATGGAGCTGAGCTCAGACCATCACTTAACTGGGCTGGGGTCAGCCTGGTGTCCTGCAGGTCTCAACTCCACTTGGACATCAACCATGTCATTACATTAGCTCCGCTGCTGCAGCCACCAATGACTACTATTAAATTCTCATTTATGGACAGGCACATATATAATTCAATATGATTTTGAGAGGGAATAACACATTCTGTGTTGCTATAAAGTTGCATATAAATGTTTATGTCTTTTTCAACAAATGTCCTTTGGTGTTGTTATAGAAAAAGAGAAAATGCAAAGCCAGCTCTAGACTAATAGCACAGGCAGCCATTCAGCTTCTGCTTTGTGTTCAGGCCAAACAACATCTTGGAGCGTAGCCACACTGATACAGTAGGCTGTTTAAATTCACAGCTATTATTAGTCCAGAAGGACGGCAGTCGGATTACACTCAGTCATAAAGAGTCTCAAAACAAAGGCACTAAGTGTGTCCTACCCATCTGTAAGGAGACAGTGGTGATAAAAACACACCCTAAAGCAACAATCTGTCCATTTTGTCTTATTTAAACCATCAAATTTCCCACGTTTTCCACTTTCCATACACAATTGATTTTTTTTTTTTTGATTTATATATATAGATTTAAGATTTATATATATATATATATACATATATATATATATATATATATATATATATATATATATATATATATATATATATAATTATTTTAATTATTATTTAATCATGAAATATTTAGGGAATAATTATTATTATTAACAAATATTATATTTAAGGCAATAACGGGACTAGGCAGAGAACATAAATAGTAATAACACAGAGTATAGCAGCTATAAATAATATCCTATGCATTTACATAACGTGAAGTGCTGAATCAGTGCAGGCCTCCCTGTAGTCTAGTTAAAGCAGATGGTGCTTAATGTCAGCACTGGCAGGAAGTTCCTCTCCAAAGCCAAACTCACTCTGGTTCAGGTCCCGCTGGTTATTTGAAATGCTTACAAAAGGTCACGTCTGCCATGTTAGAGTAAACAAGAGGTCTGCTATAGCGGCACATTCGCTCTGTAATGCTCTCAGTGGGAAACCCAAACATTCGCTTTTGTTTAAGTGGGCTCATGTCCAGTCAGAGAGCACCTACATGGGCAGAGTGACAGGTGAAATGTCCCTGTAGCTCAAACGTTATCTGCTGCAAATGGACTATCAGGCCTAAGGACATACAGGGAATCTATGAGTGAAGTGCACTCATCCCGACATACGAGAAGTGTAACATCTCGTGACAAAATCAACAAGAATCACACAATTTTAGCAGTGCTTTTCAATTTAACATAACATGCACATGACCAGAGCCAGCATTCACTCTATGTTCTATTCCCTCTGGGGATTTCAGGATCCAAAAATGTCAACTGATAGATCAAGATCATTCTAAAATGATGTCAAATTTATGTAATTTTTTTTTTTTTTTTCAGAATTCATTATTTTTCAGTATTGATACTTGTTCAAATGAGCATCTACTTCTCACTGGTTGCAGACTGAGAAAATCTGACAAGCTGAATTGCATTTTGGAGTCCTTCACTTAATATTTGTTCTCTTTAGATTTATTTTATTTTTGGTCTCATCAAATGCTCAGTCACTTTACATTGATTTACAATAATATCTCATCCCCCAAAAGATTTCATAATATAACAAATGGCTGTTTATTTCTCCTGTAAGTGGTCATGGCCTGATCCAATAACAGTTTGAAGGAGTATAGTAGGAACTATATGTTTCAGCATTTGATTGATACTATAAATAGTAGCATATAGTAGCGCAATAAGATGGAAATGGATGGAAACATGGAAATTCTAAATCTAATTTGGTGAGAAAGAGGCCGAGAGCTATAATCTCTATGCAATTAAATAAAATATCCATTTATAATCTGTGAAATATCCCTTGAATATCTCCTCAGTACTTCTCTCTCCTCCTCCTAAACTGCAGTCCTTATCGCAGACTGTGATAACAAAGCCACTTTGGCACCACGCAGTGAAGTGCAGTCACACTAAATGGATCCCACTTTTTCTGGACTAAAGGTTCCTGACTTTCATACCATCTGGTGACCTCCTCCAAGAAACTTCTCTCATTTCTCCAGGGGCAGCAATGCAAAATAGCACCTCGTCCTGGATGATTGCTTATATCTACTCTGTGGGTGTCCTTCAGTCCTATAGGTCAACCCTGCACTCGCTTACACAAATATAATTACAAACATATTCCGCTTGAACTGGTTATTCAAAATTGCAAATTGCTTGATCTCTAAGATATTGAAAAAGCTGGCACCAGACAGTGACAAGGGTATGACAACGCATTCTCCTGTTACTGTGGACTTTGCCAGATATCAAAGTGCTCCACAGTCTCCACCTCATGTGCCTGGGTCTGCCAGTTTATAAACAAAGAGGAAGCTGGGCCAATTTTTTCTATAAGTAGCATCTACAGACCTCCCGTAGGACTAGACCTGCCCCAACACTGTGTATGGAGCTCTCCCAGTGCTGCTCTGGTCTGATCTGTCACTTCAATGTATAACTTAGATGAGCAGCGTGACTTAGTGGCTCGCACTCTCACCTCACACCAAAGGTTTCCAGGTTCAAAATCTGAACAGGTTTGGGCCGTTCACTGTGGAGTTTATATGTTTCTACTGGTTCCCCCCATCGACCAAGCCAAGCTCCAGCTCTGGAGATTGTGGTGACCACTGCTGTCAACAACAGTGAAATAATGTTCCTATGGGGACGATAAAATGCATATTAATCTTCCGAATCTGCAACGTCAGTGATGCTTGGGCATCTGTGAAAAGATTGTCTTCACTTAAATATAGAAACTGGGGCAGGAAGTCAGATTTTAACAAAAAAAAAAAAAAAAAAAAAAATGTTTTTATTTATTATTAGAAATATATAATTAGATTATACCCCCACAAGATAATGTAAGTACACAGTCGTAGAGAATGTGATTTCATGGCAGAAATGCTAAGAACAATCCTAGTGATGATTTAAATTTAAACACTTGTATTTACATGAGCCTTGTAATGCCAGTGAAGGATAAGTAGGAAGGAGGATAAGGAGGATAAATTATATAAAGAATGCTTTCTTTATATCATTTACCGTTTATATTTTTAGTCATGCAAATATAACTAAGAACATATCCCTTGCATCTCTCAATAGTAAGTTTTACCCCTTTAGTAAATCTAGTCCAAAAAGACTAGATCATGTCTACAGTCTTTGAAACAGCTGAACACAGAGGCACAGACAAGTTATGACAGAAGTAAAGTGGTTATCTCTGATAAGAAATGTCTATCCTTCAACTGAAAATCACATTTCTCACTCCACATTTTTATCTGTGGTTAACACCTGTTGCAATGACAACAAGTCAAATGGCTACATGCACACGAGTGGCACTGCCACAATCTTTTCAATCCGAGATTGGAAAATGGAGCCCCACAGTATATGGTATCCTTTTTAAAGGACACATTGATGTGCAAATGGACCACATGTGCACACGTTAAACACCGTCATAGTAATAATGCCTTTTTCAGAAGAGATATATTGGGGACAGTGTCATCTAATCCCACCATCATGGCATATGAGCTCCTGCTCCCACACGCTGAATTTTCCATAGCCCACAGAGCACAATTGGACAAAATCTGCAGGTCGCTTGAATGAAACTACAGTTCCCTTCAGTGTCCATCGATCACCCTTCTTTTGCTCAGAGACATTTTTTGTTTGGACAAGCTTCAGTAGCGCTGGCAGCCTGTGTTTAAAGCCCAAAGTCTATGTTTATGTGGCTTGTGGCCGTCTGGGCCCTGGGCTGTATGTGGTGTGGAAATCTGATCCATTTATCTCTTGGATTGGCGTGATGCAGCTGACCTTGCTGCCCTGAGGAAACGTTGATAATGGGTTTACCCAGAAATGGTGCTTGATTGCAGTAAATGTCCATAACACATCAGTTCATGTGTGGCATGGGATGTGGTACAATATGTGATTGTTACACATTTAAATGCCCTTGTGTCCTAGAGTTTGAGTATGAACGGTTTGGGGATTTAAAAGACTCAAATCTGTGTGGTGCTGCTGAATCGCCGAGACATTGTGCTGGCTTTCTGACAAAATAATAGAGGTTCAATTTCTACATGTGCAACTTGGCTGTTTTTGGGCATCCTAATGTATATTTTGCACTAAAGCTGCATATCAGGCGGTGACCATTGTTGACAAAAAAGGCAACGTGAAATGGGGTCAGGGAAAGTGTGAGAGCAGTGGGTCCTTGCTTCCTCATTTCTCTCAGCATCATGTGATTACCACAGAGCAGACTGTGTAACACCTGTGTCCTTACTTTATTCTACTGCTGTCCAAAAACTTAAGGCAAGGTTCTGCATTATTTAGACAGAGGACCTTTATAGGTGCACTACAATTTGCTTTACATTACATTCACCGATATCAGTGGTGGTAAAAATGTCTGTAGCCACCGCTGCCCTGGGGTAGACTGATGGGAGCGTGGCTGCCATCACCACACAAACACATTCACACACAGCATTCATGGATTCATATAAGGGAAAGGCGGGTGATCAAGGACATATGCAATCTCAAATTTAACTTCTATAAAACTTTGATGTCTTTTACCCTTAGTTTCTGACAGGAGGCGTGCCATGTGTGCAGCTGATGCCATTGTTCTTTATTTTGGTTGAAAAATATACTACCCAGAGTTAATTATGAATCATTTAATTTATATAACACCTTTTGTGACACTCTTTAAGGTACATGTTTCAGCCACTCCACATTCTGACCGCCACCAACCAATCATCCTCTCAATGCTTTCATTCTAGGCAATGTGAGTGAAGTGTCTTGCCAAAGGAAACAATGACAGTCTGCTCTCTTGGTTCTCAGAAGTTGTCAGGTGAATGTGAGTAAGTGTTTTGATGCTGCTCTTGAAGGGGAAACCAAATATATTTAACTTTACTATATTGTAGTACCAACTATATTCATATTAAAACACCATCCATCCATTTTCTACCGCTTATTCCCTTTCGGGGTCGCGGGTGACTGGAGCCAATCCCAGTGACTTCGGGCCTTAGGCGGGGTACAGCCTGGACAGTGGAACTATGTTTTGATATACTATGAAGAACTCCTCACACACACACGCAAACACATATTCCATTGTTCCTCTCTGATAAGGGAGACTCCTGTGCCGGAGAAACTGCAGACCTCAAGGACATCTGCGTGTGAAACAACGCCGAGTGGGAGCAACGCGGGGAAAGGGAAAGTAAGTCGCCGACACATTCGTATGTAGTAGTACTGCTTCTCAATAAAAGTTGTCCTTTTGTTTATCAGTGACTTTTACGGCCTGTTAAGACCGCGGCGTCAAAGTGTTCAGTTTACATACAAAGTCTTATTGATGCGTTCACACCGCTTCATTAGAGCATCTAGTTTACATGCAAGGTCTATGTGGACGCGCGTCTTGGGCGTCCAACATTTTTGCAACGCTTTTGAGTGTTTTTGCGTCGTGAATTCTGCATTTTGAGCGTCAGGCGCGGCGTGTCCGGGAGGTTTGAGTGTTGGACGCCCTGGACGCCCTGGATGCGTGTCCAAGAGTGGCTGGAGTGGCCAACGCGTCCGATGCAGTAAAGTTTGACAAAGCTGAACTTTATTGCAGCCAATTTGGCACAGCAACAAATCAGAGATCACGCTCATGTGACGTACCGATGCATTTCACTACCTGAAAAAAGAAAAAAAACTAACCCTGCACTGACAAAAAAAATCATCCAGGTGCAGCTCTTGGAGCAAATAAAGATATTCACTAAACTCACCTCTGAAGTATCTGTGGGACCCAGACAAGCCGCCGAGCCGATCGCCTCCGTTTTTGGACTGTCAAGTAAATACACCAAAGCCACTCTCTCAACCTGTTCTGACATCGCACCAAGAGAACAGCAACAACTCCTCCACTGCACATGTGCGTTGGACCTCTCGGACACACATCTGTTGGTGAGTTTATTTTTTGGGCATCTGGCCGGGGCGTCTAGCCTTCAAATGTTCGGGCGTCCAACTCGGGCGTCCAACTCGGGCGTCCAACTCGGGCGTCCAGCGCGAATTTGGACGCAGCAGTGTGAAGGCACTATTAGGCAGTAAGCTTTTAAATTTGACTATACGAAATCAGTGCAGTCTTTACTGACTATTGACACTGGTGTCTATAAAATGTGCGTACTGTTTAATCAGCATGACTTTAAGAGTTCCAAATGTGTGCTTGATAAGTGAGGTTGTTTGCTGTGATTAAAATATCCAGCCTCATCCCAGTGTTCAGCGCCGCGGCTGCACAGACCCAGTGCTTGAATGGGGTGTGTGGAGCATTAGCATCACACATGTGGCAGCGCTTCCTGATTTTGTGTTGGGTCGGCTGCTGATTGAGGAGAGCATTACGTCACAGCTGATAGATCTAAGTGGAGCTCCATCAGCCTCTGCTGACACCAGCGTTCATGCTCACTAACAACCCAAATGGAGGACTGAAAAAACAGAGACACTAATGCACACATGGAAAGAGCTCACATGAGCATACGCATTACTGCTTACTGTCTGTATTGTACAGTCAACAGTTCTGAGATGTGAATAAAGCAGAAAAAGCATAAGTTTGTGAGACAGTCAATGTTGTAAACAACAAAGAAATTGACAAAAGAAAGTTTGAAATAAAGCATCAACTACTAGCAATCTTTAAACATACCTGCTTTCTGAGAAGTCACAGTAAGACGTTTGAAGAACAAATATATTGCCTTTGTTTTCTCTATCTCTCTTGATCCACTGATGCAATAGTCCAAAGAAACTTTACACTTAGAGCCACTGGGTATAAATGAGTCCGTTTGAACGCTGCTTTCTGTCCACAGTGCACACCCGTTTTATTTTGGTGCTGTTTCCAATCCAGAGTCCAATCCTGATGTACTAACTCTACATTCTGCTTCATGTACTGGGTTTGCATTTGAGATACTCATATTCACCAAAAATCATCCCTTTAAGATTTGGAAAAGGTCTTAAGGATTAATCATAATAAATACTCTACACTCCCTACACCTTAATAAGTCATTTATTTGTTTCTGCTGTTGGATTGCACTTACAACCAAGTTATTATGAGTTACTGTCATATCCGTCTTACATTTCTTGCATACTAACTCTTCATAAGCACAAATGCTAATGTGACCTTTGGTATTTGAAACAAAAATATGAATGAGATTCAAATTCAGTAGCTGACAGCCTTGAAACACATTTCACCCACTTGATGGAGACACTAAGCTCTCTCTGTGTGACAATGTGCAAGCGACTTCACAAAGAGCTAACACAGATTCAATGTGGCACTCACATTTAGGCATGGCGAATAAATGCAACGCTAATTGGTTTGAGGTTGTTGGCCTGAACTAATCCAATTAAATCTACATTATACAAGGATGTATGGGCTGAGCTGTATATTCTATACCTGAACATGTGGTATCTGTTGATCTTATTTACACTTAGCAGAGGGCCCAAGGGTCTGCACCTCAGGAAGCTACTGAAACTCTCCACTATATTCCACAGTCTGACTTAAACCTCTGCTACGAATCACAATTTATATATCAGTGTAAAAACTTAGTCTGCAAATGCAGTTTAACAATAGAAAGCAGCACCTTAGGTAATTGTGCCAATATTTAAACCCCAAATCCCTCTCAAACCAATCAAATATCATTTGAAGATGACAGAATGCACAAGTGGTTCTGAACAAAATTGCGATCAAATTTGGAAATGTTAGTTGTGCACGCAATGCTATTCTGTTATGACAGTCCAATAGGCTTATACAGGCTCAACAAAGAGCTGTGGGAAACAGTTCCAAATGTAATTGAGATATTTTACTGGAGGAACTGGTCACATTTCTAATTAGCTGCACAGCTGCAGTGATAAAGCAGTTCCTTCAATTTTCTTTAATCAGATGTTCGAGCACAAAGGCTTCTGATAAGGATTACTCCTAAGACGTCTCGGTGATGACAGCCTGCCACTAATGTGTATTTGCAGTATTGTATGTGCTTATTAACACTAATCTATAGACTTCCGCAGGGTATTATTCCAACATATGCCACCATTTGAAATTGGAAGGTGTCCACCTCTCTGCACTCTGAAGACATACTCAACCATTTTGCACATTCCATGGGCACAATTTTAAAGCTAATCTCACAAGGTGGTTGTCTTTGTTTTGCCTTAAGCGAACTCATTTTTCCTGTCCCATTGCAGCTGGGAGTGATGAGCCCTACTATCCAGATTGAGGTGAGAGAAGGGCTGGTCTCCTGCCTCCTGCACCATCTGCTCCAAACGGCCTCTTTTGGGTTTGCTGAATAAACAATACTGTCCTTCACACAGACACTGATTATCAGTACCATGACATCAGCAATACAGATGGGCACCTCAATATGATGTCAACACAAAACCCTTATTTCCAATCCGCTTACAAGCACAGATAGCTTTTTTATATCCTGAATTATATCAATTTATGAGAAGGAAAAAGCTCTTTGAGATATGAGCGCTCCAGCCCGACCTTTGAACTCCATACTAGAGAAAGCCATCCTCACATAGAGGGGGTTATTGACCGCCGAGGGGTGAGCACAGGGAAGTGTAGTGGGAGTTTCCGTGTCAGCGGGCTCATCTTACAGCAGCCTCCCTGATGGAGCGCGGTGATGTCCCCCAGTGGTCAGCTCAGTGACAGCTGCTGAAGGGTGGTCAGGCCTCATGCATAATGGAGGCTCAGCAGACCACCACCGTCTGACTGCTGCACTGATGTGGAAGTAGTTCAATCTCAGTGTCAATACTGCAGCCCTACTGGAATATTAAGTGAAGTTGAAAGCTAGGGCCTTAACCCGATATGAGAGGTTTGGAAAAACAGGGAAACAAATTCAGTGTGAGAGTTAACTTGTCAGAACAGAGCAGGGATTAATCCAACATTTAATGGGGTGTTATGTTTATATGTAAGATACATATTCATATATTAATCTCAGGTTCTAAATAAGAAATAATTTGTAATGTTTTTCCTGTTAAAAAAAGTATACAATGAACTATCAATTAGGATTGGAAGCAAAATCAACAAATAAATTGGTTTGCAGGTTATTAAATATAGTACATTTGTGAGTTGTGAGACCCAACATTAAACAAGCTCACCAATAGCTATTTGTTTTATTTATAGTTGTAGCTTCTTGATCGTGAAGAATATAACCAACTAATTAGCTTATCCATTAAGTGTTTGTATAATGACTGTGTAGGTGTTTGGCCAATGTTTTTCTTTTCAATCTCTCTTCAGTCAGAAGAGTATTCATCATAAAGAATGGCTACGTTAATGCTGTGTGTGAGCAGCGGAGTGCTTCTGGTAGCTTTATACGCCTAGCCCTCCTCGAGCTCTCCCCGCTTGTCAGTGTGTGGAGAAATCAATGCTAGCAGCTTTTCTGTTGTGAATGGACACACTGCAGTACATCACCTCAATCAGTCATCCCAGCCCTCGTAGGCAGCCATCACGACTAGCGACCCGACCCCCATCTGCAACAGTGTGGCGGAAAGTGCTTACCTAGGAGAAAAAGACATAGAGGACATTAAATCAGTGAGCATAATATTCTAGTGAGCAGCCCGAGTCGCTTTCACAGATTAGCCAATCTCTTCTGTGCACAGTATCCTGCCACCACATTTTAACCCTCTCTGCTGTCAACTGAAATGGAGAGCAGGAAGATTATCCCATTTATTCTGGGGCTCAGCACTTTCTAATGTTCTAAATGCACTCTAAATAAGCCAGGAGCCGAGCTGGATATACTGGTGTTTTCAAATTAAAAGAATCAACAGCAGCCTGGTAGAAAGGAATACCTGTGTAGCAATGTTGCACTGAACACTCACACTCACAATGATCCTAATAAAAACAATATTATCCATTTAGTTTACAACGGTAGTCAATCATTTTGAGTTAATCACATGAAAAGTACAAATTATAGTACAAATGATTTTAATAAAATATGTCATTATTTCAACAAGTCAGTTTTACATAATTTAAATTTTAAAAGCCCAAATTAGCACAATAGATGGATTGATTATCTTGTTTTAAGAAAAGCTTAGGAAAAGAGACAGCAGAGTAAAAGGTTTGGGAGCAGGAGTCTAGGGATTGAGCCCAGTATTCAGTGGCTTGTCTAAAGTGTTTTTTCACTCAGTCAGGACGATCAAAAGACAAAGATTTGTTCCAGTGCCGGATGTTACATCACAGAGTGATCCTTCACTCTTGTATTATCTGTTTCTCTGCCTATTTGTACCCATTCAAGGCCAGGAACTTCACAAATCTCAGCAGAACTTGAGCCAGCACACAAGCAAGACTAATGACCAACAGCAGGAAGAGCGCTCCTGGACTGTAAAGTGGACCAGATAGAGATGTGCTGTGTTTTAGATTGTGCTTCTAGATGTGTGATTGTACAAATGAATGGATTCACTCATTTTGGAGGCAAAAGCTCAAAACTTTGCTGTCCTACTATTCACCAACGGGTGAAACATTAGTTGTATGTTCATAATATAAATTATAAATAATACTAAATAATAATAAATAAAATTACAATAAAAAAGAAGGTGGTGATGATGAAAAGCTTGATGAATGTAAAATAGTTTTTGGTCTCATACTGAAAGCAAATACGTGTAAGTTTTCTTCCCGTTATTGTTACAATTCAAGTGGAATGTCTAAGAAATGTAATAACTTGACCTTTAAAATCTATTACCACAATTTTGTCAACACACCCACTCCACTTTTCATGAATAGATACATTTCAAAACAACACATTTTTCACATCCCCGCAAAGACCTTCATTGTGAAAAGGACACAAGGAGGCACAGGAGGTGAAGACCTATCACTGAATATAAAAATAAGTTATGTGACACATTGTGTGAAAAATGTATAAAAATACATTTCTGCTTTGAACAGTGACACATAGCAGGTCATCGTATCCAGGTTTCTCTGTCACTGTGGGTTCATCATTAAACATTCCCCAGCAATACTTTGTCCAACTGAGGACCACAGATGTCGAGCAAAGCCAGTTTTGTCCTAATTGGCAGAGTTGTAACAAGCTGCCCCTTACAGAAGGCCAAAGTGTATGGTCAAAACGCACCGGAGGGTCACTGTTTAGGATCGGTTCAGCAGTTCAAGGTCGCCTGCGTGGCTCTCTTGTGGTAACTCCTGTTATTGTCATTCTGCCACGACCGAAACACCTATTGAGAGGTAATATCTTTATTTTCCCTTTAAAAGATTCAGAAATTGTGCTGAAAACTTAGTGAGGTATTATTATCGGTTCAGATATAAGCTTATTTTTCTACTTCTGCACATAGATTTGCTACTGTCAAAAGACGACAAAGCGGCTCTGTCACCATTATTCAGTGACCTTGATGAAACAACCAAAAGGAAGGACACTCTAATTTTCAGCCTTGAGCCATGATAACTGCAAAGATTGTTCCCATCTTTACAAAGGAGCTCTGAGCCATGAATTTGCAACAGGGAACTAAGCTTCCGACCAAGGTTGCAACTCTAACAAAGCTACGTGGGAGCAAAAAGATACATAGCGCTTTGCAGGATCCAAAAATCCAAGGCCTTATTAAAATGACTTTAATAGGCATTAGGTGACAATACGGGGAGGCAAAACTCCTCAGTGAGATTCTCAAACGCCTAACACAATGACTTCAGAAATCCAGGTGACACCTCCAGCTGTTGTAATGAAATATACATTTCAGCCGTTTTATCAGCAGCAGATGGGAGCGAGTGAACGGCAGCATTCAGAATAAGCTGACAAGTTCAATTCAAGTTTAAAAAGTGCTTGTTTAGATTTTTCCTCAGGAAGCATTATGCAAAACACACCTCCAAATGCTATCAATACTGCGCTCCCTCTTGTCAATCTATACGATGAACACTTACCATTTGATCCTGTGTCACAAAACAAAGACACAAGAGAGACAACAACGAGACAAAAAAGGAATAATTTAACAGAAGAGTGGCAGGGGCAACATGCCAGTGTGTGTGGGCACCAAGGCGTTGTCATTATTTTTATAGGTCCCTTCCCATGAGATGCTTCTCCCTGTAGCTCAAATCAGTCATCATCCATGACAGGTGCCGGAAAAAATGAAAACAATAAAATGCTAATAATAATAACATGCGACAGCGAGAAGTCTGCAACATTTGGGATTAAGCAGATGTGGGAAGGAAATGACTTACACGCACTCAAAAATAGTATAGATGTAACAAACAACATTCCGGCTGCTCCTTCAACGTCTATGGAATAGTTTAAGGCTGTTCTGTGTAATTTAATTGGTTATTAGATGTATTGTCTGTAATATCAGCACATACAGACCTTTATCACAACACTCAAGAGTTGTGGCACTTGACTTTCCATCACTGATTTTGTTTTTAGTTTTTCATGAATGACTACTGATGGATGACACTTAAGTACAAACATTCGTTCTATTTTGCTGCCTCTCGATTTAAATGACAATGTGAGACTGCATCAATTATCAATTACATTTAATGGTGGGGGCGAAATTAAATTTAAAAAGTCATGGCTGACCACAGGATACTAAGAGATATTGTTCTTGGCAGCCACATTCTATTCATTCATCATTGACGTTAAGGTAATAGGACTTCAGAGCTGTACTAATGACCAACGACAGTGTCTGTGTAAAATAGATGAAAGGTGTGCCATTATGGGCTGGACTCATGAGAGGAGAGGCCATGCGGCTAATGCCTCATTAGAGACATCTATGGCCAGACAGGCTGGAAGCCAAAAGGCCACGGGTCCTTTTTAAAGACTCAATACCCCAGCTGACACTAATTGTAGCTGTCAGGATAGCATGGATTTTCATCGCAGATAATAACAGTCTGCTCCCTTGACACATCTTAGCCTGTTACTCACAACTGGCATCGCCCAAGTTTGTGCGCCAGTGTCTCTAATAACAAGCAGTGATGCTTTCGAACAACAAAAACGAAGCAACACATGAGGTTCAAAGTTATTATATATTTTTTTAAATTATCGCATTATCAATTTGACGTATTGCCTAATCCTCCTCTCCTCCATCGTGTGTGCATCGCGTGAGGTCAGCGCTGACTTGTAAGCATCTGTCTCCTCCTGCTAATCTGTAAAACTGCTCTCTTTCCCCTGTGTGTATGAGCCCTGCAGAGCCGTCTGCTCCAAAGTGTCCACTGGGCGCACGTGGCTTTATGTGGGAAAGTTTAACAGTCTGTAGTGTGGATGTTGACTCGTGGTTAATCTATGCCCTGGGTCTCCAATAGGCAGCCCGCGGGCCAAGTCCGGACCCCCGAGCAATTTGGTCTGGCCTGCGGCCCAGTTTCCCATAATTTTATTTTTTTCCTCATCACTTCCGCCGCTGGTCATGGCGGGCCAGAGAGCCCCGGTTCATCTGAAACGCTGCTCTGTCAGAGCACAAACGAGTGATGCTGCAGACACAGTAAATAACAGCTTGATTGATGATTTTATGTAAATGTAACACGCGTAAGGATCGTTCACTCCGTACGTTTGAAAGTCTGCTCGTTAACCGGAACATTACGTGCCGTGGCACCCGAGGACAGCGTGTCCAGGCTTCATCGTTGGATTAAAAGGCCTGAACCTGCGTGAGTGCTCGGGAGGACAGACAGCTGTGTGTGTGATGTGCGGATTGTCCCAGAGGTCGGGTTCGGAAAAATGGACCTCAGTCTTGTCCCGGGACATGTGCACCTTTGCTTTAGGCAAGTCTAACAAACAGAGAACGTGACTCTACGGGGGAAGGCACCGGATTAGTGTTTTCAGGAATGTTTTACGTTACATATTTCAATGTGCAGTACGGACTATTTTTTGTGGGAAAAAACATTTTTGACAGCTGCATTTGTTTTTATGCACTAAATGTGAGGTCTTTTTTTTTTTTGCTGCTACTGCCGGTATAATTTGAACTGGTCTAGACCAGTTATGTTTGGTTCAAGACAGGCCTGAGTCCAAGTCCAGCTTTAGACCTGCTTTAGTCCTGCTTTAGACCTGCTTTAGTCCTGCTTTAGACCTGCTTTAGTCCTGCTTTAGTCCTGCTTTAGACCTGCTTTAGACCTGCTTTAGTCTTGCTTTAGACCTGCTTTAGTCCTGCTTTAGACCTGCTTTAGACCTGCTTTAGACCTGCTTTAGTCCAGCTTTAGTCCTGCTTTAGTCCTGCTTTAGACCTGCTTTAGTCCTGCTTTAGTCCTGCTTTAGTCCTGCTTTAGACCTGCTTTAGTCCTGCTTTAGTCCTGCTTTAGACCTGCTTTAGACCTGCTTTAGTCTTGCTTTAGTCCTGCTTTAGTCCTGCTATAGACCTGCTTTAGTCTTGCTTTAGACCTGCTTTAGTCCTGCTTTAGACCTGCTTTAGACCTGCTTTAGACCTGCTTTAGTCCAGCTTTAGTCCTGCTTTAGTCCTGCTTTAGACCTGCTTTAGTCCTGCTTTAGTCCTGCTTTAGTCCTGCTTTAGACCTGCTTTAGTCCTGCTTTAGTCCTGCTTTAGACCTGCTTTAGTCCTGCTTTAGTCCTGCTTTAGACCTGCTTTAGACCTGCTTTAGTCCTGCTTTAGTTCTGCTTTAGTCCTGCTTTAGTCCTGCTTTAGTCCTGCTTTAGACCTGCTTTAGTCCTGCTTTAGTTCTGCTTTAGACCTGCTTTAGTCCTGCTTTAGTCCTGCTTTAGACTTGCTTTAGTACTGCTTTTAGGTCTGCTTTAGGTCTGCTTTAGTCCTGCTTTAGTCCTGCTTTAGACCTGCTTTAGTCCTGCTTTAGTCCTGCTTTAGTCTTGCTTTAGACCTGCTTTAGTCCTGCTTTAGTCCTGCTTTAGACCTGTTTTAGTCCTGCTTTAGTCCTGCTTTAGACTTGCTTTAGTCCTGCTTTAGTCCAGCTTTAGTCTTGCTTTAGTCCTGTATTAGTCCTGCTTTAGTCCTGCTTTAGACCTGCTTTAGTCCTGATTTAGTCTTGCTTTAGTCCTGTATTAGTCCTGCTTTAGTCCTGCTTTAGACCTGCTTTAGTCCAGCTTTAGTCTTGCTTTAGTCCTGTATTAGTCCTGCTTTAGTCCTGCTTTAGACCTGCTTTAGTCCTGCTTTAGTCCTGCTTTAGACTTGCTTTAGTACTGCTTTTAGGTCTGCTTTAGGTCTGCTTTAGTCCTGTTTTAGTCCTGCTTTAGTCCTGCTTTAGACCTACTTTAGACCTACTTTAGACCTGCTTTAGTCCTGCTTTAGTCCTGCTTTAGACCTGCTTTAGACCTACTTTAGACCTGCTTTAGTCCTGCTTTAGTCCTGCTTTAGACCTGCTTTAGACCTACTTTAGACCTGCTTTAGTCCTGCTTTAGTCCTGCTTTAGACCTGCTTTAGACCTGCTTTAGTCCTGCTTTAGACCTACTTTAGACCTGCTTTAGTCCTGCTTTAGTCCTGTTTTAGTCCTGTTTTAGACCTGCTTTAGTCCTGCTTTAGTCCTGCTTTAGACCTACTTTAGACCTGCTTTAGTCCTGCTTTAGTCCTGCTTTAGACCTGCTTTAGTCCTGCTTTAGACCTACTTTAGACCTGCTTTAGTCCTGCTTTAGTCCTGCTTTAGACCTACTTTAGACCTGCTTTAGTCCTGCTTTAGTCCTGCTTTAGACCTACTTTAGACCTGCTTTAGTCCTGCTTTAGTCCTGCTTTAGACCTACTTTAGACCTGCTTTAGTCCTGCTTTAGTCCTGCTTTAGACCTACTTTAGACCTGCTTTAGTCCTGCTTTAGTCCTGTTTTAGTCCTGTTTTAGACCTACTTTAGACCTGCTTTAGTCCTGCTTTAGTCCTGCTTTAGTCCTGCTTTAGACCTACTTTAGACCTACTTTAGACCTGCTTTAGTCCTGCTTTAGTCCTGTTTTAGTCCTGTTTTAGACCTACTTTAGACCTGCTTTAGTCCTGCTTTAGTCCTGCTTTAGACCTGCTTTAGTCCTGCTTTAGTCCTGTTTTAGTCCTGTTTTAGACCTACTTTAGACCTGCTTTAGTCCTGCTTTAGTCCTGCTTTAGTCCTACTTTAGACCTACTTTAGACCTACTTTAGACCTGCTTTAGTCCTGCTTTAGTCCTGTTTTAGTCCTGTTTTAGACCTACTTTAGACCTGCTTTAGTCCTGCTTTAGTCCTGCTTTGGACCTACTTTAGACCTGCTTTAGTCCTGCTTTAGTCCTGCTTTAGACCTACTTTAGACCTGCTTTAGTCCTGCTTTAGTCCTGCTTTAGACCTACTTTAGACCTGCTTTAGTCCTGCTTTAGTCCTGCTTTAGACCTACTTTAGACCTGCTTTAGTCCTGCTTTAGTCCTGCTTTAGACCTACTTTAGACCTGCTTTAGTCCTGCTTTAGTCCTGTTTTAGTCCTGTTTTAGACCTACTTTAGACCTGCTTTAGTCCTGCTTTAGTCCTGCTTTAGACCTACTTTAGACCTGCTTTAGTCCTGCTTTAGTCCTGCTTTAGACCTACTTTAGACCTGCTTTAGTCCTGCTTTAGTCCTGCTTTAGACCTACTTTAGACCTGCTTTAGTCCTGCTTTAGTCCTGCTTTAGACCTACTTTAGACCTGCTTTAGTCCTGCTTTAGACCTGAAATTATTGATGAAAGGGAGATATGAGAATATGTGAGCTACCAAAGGACTATAGATGGAAAGATCTTGTTGCTAAATCTGCTGCTAAATTAGTGATTCAAGTTATCTGTTCTTTGCCCTTTCTTTTACCCTACTACTATTACTACTACGGACAAAGGGTCAACGTCCATCCCAAGATAGAGCCAAAACATCCACCTCCACACACAAATCTTTTGAACTGATTGCCAATGTGGTTTTGAGTACTAAGTCTTTACAAACAAATCAATATGAATATAATATTTGTAATCAGACATTTATCTTGTTTTATTTAAGACCTGAATAACATAATCACCAACATCTTCCACAAAGCTTGTATTTTGCTCAGTTTGCTCTAGATAAAGCAGATGGCCTAAAAAGCGATGCCGGAAAGAATTATTTTCAATATTCTCATTGCATCTTTTAGCTGCTGCAAGCACCTGCAGTGTTGAGCAGACACATCTCTCATTTGGACAGAGGCAAAGCAGGATGTTTTATGGTCTAGTCATACTCCCTGTCACTGTGCTAATGTGATTCAGTTTCAAAACAGTCGGAGGAAATGAGAAAAGCTACTCTTTCCCACCCTAGCAGCACTCAGACTGGATACACATGGGGCTCTACACTGCTAGCAGGAAAAAAGAGAAATACAAAAAGCTTTCATGATACATTTACATTAGTGGAAGAGAGTCGGTTACCATCAGCGTGAGATTCTTGATGCGCCATTTGAATGCTGTAGTGGGGGGTACAAGGCTACAATCGCTGTCAGTTCATTACACTTAAAACAAAAACAATGACTGGCACTGCCTCTCCCGCAGCCGCAATGTGAAACGACAGCGTGAGCACTGACTTTGTACTGACAGGCAAGTGGAAAGAATCTGAAGAGCGGCAAAAAAATGAATCAGAAAAATATAGGAGATCTCGGAGAAGCGCTGTGTTCTTTTAAGGTTTTATAGGACGTCCGTTGCCCATTGAACTGCACTCCATTGACCAGAAAGCCCGCAGTCCTCGCTAACAGCCATTTAATAAATAATTCCCGACTAATCAAATGCATATACACTGCCCTGACTGGGTTAAAATGAATACAAAAGTACTTACATTGAAAGCTACAGCAGCGCTTGGCCTCAATCAGACTCGAGCTAAGACACTGAGCTCTGTGATTGTCCTTTCTGTAAAATGTGGGTTCATTTTACACGTTTAAACTGTACAAATGTGACTCATAACACTTGAGGACCTTTCTGAGATGTGCTGTACAGTAAGTGGTGAACACTTTGTACGTTGAACGCCTTCAAAAAGTCTGTAGATCAACTTATGTGTTAGTTTTAAAACAAAACATGAACAGAAGTTTGAACTTACAGGAACAATGATGAACAATAGAGCGATATGTTGTCGCAGACAATGCATTGGACTGAAATAATAACGTTTTTAACTTCAGTAATGGATCCCTTTATGGCTACACAAAGAAGAAGAATAAAAAACCTGGTGTTGGTGGACTACAAGAACATTGACGCTACAGTTTTATGAAGCTCTCACAAACATTTAGAGTACAATAGGTGTGTGTCAAATAACAACTCATTCGAACATCCTTTTTGTCCTGTTCGAGTAACAAGTGGATTTAGCAGTCTTTTACTCTTAAAAGACTCAAAGACTGTAATTGTGAGCTGTGTTCTAAGGTGTTTTGTCACTTTGGGCTGTTTGCTTATGTGAAATAAAGGAAAGATTAAAAAAAAGACGTCACAGTTATTTAAATCAAAATCACAATTATTCAAACAATGATTTGCTTGGATTTCTGACAGAAATATGAATTGTAAATGAACAGTACTAGTACCAGTAATAATAACTATATAATAATAATAATAATATTCCTTTCTTGACATTCACAAATAAATCAACAGATACAAACGGCAACACAGTAATGTAGAAAGGTACAATCCATTCCTTAATTACACCATTTTTGCAATTGATTAGAGCAGCTTACTCATAATAGAAAAAGGAATGTGATGAATTGATCATCAAAAAATGGATCACACAAACTGAGCTTACAACCAAAGACTGCACATACAAATAGTAAATGACAGTTGCATAATTGAAAAAATGTATTATCAATTCATTCATTGAAAACATAACTTTAAAGATACTCTTTTGGACTGGGTATTGCCTATAGTACCAGTACCTATGATACGTGTTCTGATATTTGGTTATCCCTTAAAAACATTGTTAAACCTAGACTAGAATTATGTTTTGATTAAGTAAAATATCTAAATGTATTGGAATTTCATGTTCACAATCATTTCCAGCTCCTCAGATTTAGCCTTAACGCAACAGTCTGTAGGTTAAGAAGTGTAAAACTCTTTAAAAGTATCACAATACGTACCACAATCTGCATCGATACGCATATTGCCAAGAAGTCTGTCACGATAAACAGATATAAGATGTATAAAAAGCTGAGAAATGCCAAATAGATAGTCTCCTCCTTCTTTATTCTGCAAGAAAGGCCAGGAAGTTTCCTGTCTATATAAACAGTTGATATTTTAATGGCCTCCGACAGCGGTTTTTAAATTGTACTGCCCAAGTCAACTGTCTCATCGAGAAGAAACAAATCCATAACTACAGGCTTTAAAAGGCCACAAGACCAACAAACCTTTTAAAAGACCAAAGAGGTGTAAGCTGACGAACAAAGGTCAATCTAATATGGACTACTTTAATGATCGCCTCACTCTTTGACAAATTCCCCAAGGCAGAGGCGGGAGAACTGGGGAATGAGCCAGTCAGCGTGTCCACCCTCCCTCCGCCCATTCGCACTGGGCGCTGTATTTGGAACTGCACCGGGGTTGTGGATTTATAACACCTCCAAGTCTTAGTAACCCTAAAAAATGGCTCTAGCATTGAACGACGACAAATCTCCTAAATATTTCACCATGTGCCACAATAGTGATGACTGTGAGAGTGAGTGGAGCTATATAGCCCCAGTTCACGGCTTGTATTACCGGGCTAATCTGAGCTCCCCGTGAGAATTTCAAGATTTAATTTAGGCATTTGAGGATGATGCTTGGCGACGACAAGAGCCATCCATCTTCTCTTAACAGACCTAATCTTTATAGAGGCTGCAGACTTCAGGTAGTGCATGTGATGGATGGCACCCCTGGCTGAGGACAGTCCATTAGCAGGAAGAGAAAACCACAAAGCCAAACGCCCAGTTACACACTCAGCACCATTTCACAGGCACTGGCAGTTTTGTTGACTACATTATAAAAATGAAAAAAATCAACCAAACACGGGAACAGAAGGGGCGCATCAAATACATTATTTCACGCTTTAGAATTTACTGAACAAATGCCCTATTTTCTTATTTGTGTGTTTGTTGTTGTGTATCTTAAATAACTGTTTCAACATTGTGTTTAACATTTTGTCTACAGCTGTGTGAGTTTTTATGTTTAAGTCTTTGGTTTTGAGTCCACACTGTGTTAGTTTAGTATTCACATTTTACAACCTGATAAATGTTTAAATTAGAAAAACATGACTACTTATTTAACAAATATGCGTGAAATCAAATTTGTCATTTCATTTCCTGTGCGTAATCCCCTAGACTCTATTGTAATCCATTTTTCTTTTGTCAGTTCACAGGTTAATGATGCACCCGGCTTTATTACACTCATTCCCAAATGTAACGTCGGAGTCTCCGCCGTGATGGCTGTCTGCTGATTTTGGCAGGGCGAGCATAATTCAGTCAGGGGCATCCACTCTAAACTTTATTTTGAAGCTTCAATCACCAGCATCTGAGACCCTTTCAATAGCTTAGCCCTGAAATCGCAAAATAAAAACTTCTCAAGCATGATTGACGGGGCTCTTGATACACTGTGTTCACTGATGGAGTGTGACAGCTGTTGATGGCGTCTAAAGTTTTTTTCTTTTTTTTTCATGAACTGAAACTGGGTTTATATTTTGAACTTCAAAAGGTTGTGTAGGTGGTTGGAAAAAACACTTTTTTTTTGCCATGAGGACCAATCTTGAAGCTTTCAGACGTATATATAGATATATTGCTGCTATGTATGTTAGAAAACCCCTAAAGCGTGAAACTTTTTGGATTTATAACTAATGCTAATGCGTGAGCGGTGTGGGATTATAAGGATGTATTGCATAAACAAGTAATACGGAGAAAAACAAACTTTGCCTGTTAATCAGTTCAAGTAAAGATGATGCGTTTAGTCGCCCCATGATGTCCAATTAAGACCATGTTCATCAGTGGAGCTACGAGAGCTGCGAGGTGCACCGCCACCGCTGCTGATGCCACGTTATCAGCGCAGACAGCAAGACGCCCGTTCAAAACAACCAAAACACGAATTATATAGAAAGCGAAGGGGCGGGGAAAGGCATCATACGTGTGTGCAAAGTTGTGTCTGCAAAATTGTTCCGAGCGAGCACAAAAATAGTGTTTATCGCACATTCATTTGGCATTATTGCTAGCTTTGACGCGGTTACACTGAGCAAATAAAGGGGGAGATAAAAATGCAGTAATCCATCACAAATCATCTCGGGCCTCCTGTCATCTCGCGCAGCATGCTAGCTCTGCCTTGGCTTTAATTAAGTTATTCTGGAAGTGCTGACAACAAAATAAATAAATAAATGACAAGTGTGTGGAGTTTCTATGGAGACCTGAAGCATCTGGCTTGATCCCAATAATTTGTTCTGTGGCGGCGTCTTCCATCTTCTTCTTTCTCTTTTTTTTCCCTTCTTCCCCTCTGCCTCTCCTCCCCTTCTTCACAAGTCTGTAAACACATAAAGTCTCCCCGGCGCACGTATACATCCTCCGACAGCGCTCAACTTAACACAACTTTGATGATAATCGCCGCCTCAAATGTCACTGTGTTTCATCACATTAGTGGGATTTCTTTAATGGCTTGCGCTTTCCAACCACTAGCACCCATGGATAAAAATGCAGATTAATTGCACATACACGTCGAACAAATATACTCTGATGCAAGTTAAATAGATGTCATCAAGGCTACAGAAATGGCAGACACCCCTTTTGCATTCCATATCAGCCTGGAACGTATATACATCGGGGTGGGGGGGGCGGGGTGGGTGGGATTGCAATAAGGGTTGAACGGTGCTACTCAGCAACAGAGTTCAGTCTCACTTTGGGAGATAGAAGCTGCACTTCAGAGCCCTGGGCCTGTTTAAAAGCAAGTGATGGAAGAGGTCGTAGCCGCCTCTCAACAGCTGAATTTAGGGCTGGAAAAAAAGGATGGATGATAGATGGTTGAAGTCTATATGTGACCCGGAGGAAGCCACACAACACATAATGTCGATGCGATGCAAGCGGAGACCATCAAGGGAACCCGGAGATTGAAGTTCACTTATCAAGTCAGAGATTTTGTTTCTTGTGTTTACTTTAGCGTTTAATGCCGTAGTCCTTTTCAAGTGCGGGGCCTTTTTGAGGGGCTTTAAGTGTTTGGTGCGATTGGTTTGAAGTGCGGCACAGGCTACTTATCCGGTGTATTACCTACAGAAGATGGAGCTTTAAACCCTCGCTGCTTTTGAGAGGCATCGACATGAAGCAAACTGCTGCAATAGGAAAAGGGCAGTTGCTTGGTGTTTTGAGACATGGTTTCAGAGCTGGCGGTGTATAAATATAAATAAGACCTTTCTTTTGAGAGTAGGAAGTTGGAATTTTTAAACTCAAGTGAATCAATGAAATGCGTGCGTAACATAGACAAGAAGAACTTGTTTAGTTCAGTGACATCGAGATGCTGTCCTTCTGCAAAAGGCACTTTTAACTGTTATAACTATACGCTTTGATCATTATCTGTCATCTGTCATGTCTGATCATCAACTAACTTTATTTCTAAATTCAACACAATAAATAGCTTAATCTCACATTAATTGCATCACTCTATGGTTGGATATGCAATGACAGCAATTAATGAGGTGCGTCGGTGTTATGCACATACAAATATTTAAATAAATGTAAGAAATGTAATGTAATGTAATAAAGTAAAACGTCTTTAAAAAAAAGGTGCAGCAGATTTAAAAAGTCAAAGGGTTTTGTGAAGTCTATGCAACTTTTCTTTCAACTATTGTTTGAGTACAAAGGTTATAATCCCTTCAACTGTATGGATGTCCCAATTCTTAATTGGATGTTAGAAAGTAATTTAAAGTTCAGTGAAAGCTACTAAATATTTCAAGGTATTTGTATAGGGATAATCAAGACAAAGCTTTTCCAGCAAAGAGAAAGATTGGGCACTTTTAGGCAGATTTGGAACTAAGACAAAGCGTAATGAAAGATTTCCTCACGGGTGGAAGAAAACCCTGGCACCTAACTCTATCTTTTGTCCCGTCTTTTATTTTGCTCTTTTTCAACAGAGGCATAATCTGCTTCAAATGACACCGTATTGTTGATAGCAGAGAGGCTTATTGTCCCCCTTTCATGTCTTTGATAAAAGACACAGAGAGCTACTGTTCCAGCTGCCGGCGTGGAGGAGAGAGTACCATTACACTTCCTCATCTCCATAAAGTCCCCATTCATCCATTTACCTCTGAGGGGCTGCAGACGCCTTAAAGCAGGGAGCCGACGGTGTGCGCGCGCTCCCTGCTTTCTGCTCAGTATGCCGTGGCGCCCAGGCACGCTGATGTGCTGAATACTGACAGTCAGCAGATTCGCTTTGTTGTGCACTTTCATTTAGGCAACAAGGGACTGCTTTTCGTTAAGTGCAACTCGCGAGGATGAAAGAATTAGGAGTTGGCAAAGGGGCTGGCAACGTTAGTTTTTCCTCCATCACTTTGAAATCCCAGCTATAACCATCTGTCTAGCTTGCTCCGAATTTTCAGACCAGCACAGCGAGGGGATGCATTATTCAATATTCCAAAGAGCAGCGTTGAGTTAAAGCTTATCGTTGAAGCACTGATGCACCAACTAGATGGACTGCACTATTGTGTATTAATATTGCTTAATTTTACTTCAAATGGTTGGGGGGTATCTTGCTTGTGGGGATGCTGAACTGGCGGGAACATTTTGCCAAGCACTTTAACCACTAAAGCTTAATGGGCAAAAAGCTGAGAGGAAGGAAGAGGGTGCATTTAAAGTGAGCCATTTTCTACAGATTTTCTTTCCTCTATAAAACAGTTTGACTATAGTTCAACAGCAACACGGCCAGGCGCATTCAAGTGACACGGCGCTAGCTTCAGCCTGAGCCCAAAGCAATACGTGTTTACAGAATATAGTCCTTGAGAGACATAATGGTCGGCAGAAGCCTTTGTGTGCCACAAACGCCGGGCGCTGACCCTCACTTGGTCATCTTCATTAAATCCATTAGGCCAACATTTCAGCGGCGCAAGGCTAAACCACAATCCGAGCGAGCGTCCCTCTCCCCGAATTATCTCCAGCGCCAAACCGCCTCAAAATGCATTTGTTTAACAGAGAACAATCATCTGACATGCACACCGTGTCAGAGCCTGTTTTCACACTAAAGGTCATATTCAAAGGGGAAAGGAATGTCTAATTGCACATTTTATACAAGCTCGAGACCCTGAATGGAACGTGAAAAAGCATTTTAAAGATAAAAAAAAAAAAAGCAATAAGCCAGAGCACAATGTGATGTTGCTCTCCAAACTTATTTGTTGGATCCATTGGCATTCAAATTACAGATGATATTTTCCAGTTCAAATACCTTAAGCAAGATATTCATCCGTGGAGGGAAGTGGGGTAGAAATTACATTGAGCAAACAGTGATTATTTGATTCATAATCCCAGGCAAAGCAATAGGTGGAATCAGATGTTTGACCAGATCTCCACCGGAAATAAACACAGAACTTCTGCTGTCAAAGGTAAACCACATTCACATTTAATATTATGATTCATCTACTTGTAATATTACCAGACACGATAAAATACTATAAATATTACTTGTCAGGTTCATATAAATGGTAGGCTTTAAATAATCTTTTACATCTGTATCTTTCTGACATGTGAATATATGGATATTTCAATGTGTAATACATATTTGCTGCTTTAAACTTACTTTGGCAGTGAATTATAACTACAGCCTGAAGCGGAAGAAACGTAGCATATTTTTTTACAGGAGGTGAGCCTTACAGTGAATACAGATGCGTGAAAAGCACCACAGCATGACATATTTCAACAGCAGTAATAGCTGTAATTGTGTACAAAGTATTTAAGTAAGTATCGCAATTCAAGCATGCAATTATTCGCAATTAAAAATCCAAATCGCTGCCCAGCCCTAATATATGTGTGTATGTATTGTGAACAAATGGTAGTCAATAACCTTTTGTCTAAAACATGTATTTATATATAGGCATCATAAGACAAACGTTGATGTGCTAATCATTTTGCCGCTCTTAAATAAATACTAAACAATTTTATCTGAGGACTTTTAACAACCTGTAATTCACATGTGAAAAAAAAAGTAAAATGTTCTTTTTGTTGAATCCATAAACCTGAGAGTAAGTGTGTATTTGAAATGATGGAAAACACTCAGCATGACGTGCGGGAAGTGAAGTGGGTGGAAATTGATCTTAAGTTCTTAGTATTCTTCTACAGTGGCGATGTCAAATACTGGTTTGAACTACGTCTGAATCTATGACAGCTGTGAACCTCGGAGTGAAGTGC
Organism: Eucyclogobius newberryi; assembly: GCF_026437365.1. Lineage (NCBI taxonomy): Eukaryota > Metazoa > Chordata > Actinopteri > Gobiiformes > Gobiidae > Eucyclogobius > Eucyclogobius newberryi. The sequence continues at coordinate 25,091,792 of NW_027315724.1, forward strand.
GAGTGAAAATCTTTGTGTCAAACTTTGTGTTTCCCAGCGTCAATAGCTGGTGTATTTTTTGGCTGACAAATGAGAACGTCAGACTGTTATCCTCTCATATTGTTGGGGGGAAAAAATCAATAAAACGCTTAATACATGGGAAGAAAGGGACCTCTTTTCAGAAAATATGGCGAACAAACAACCTACAGCGACTAACCATACACAATGCTGCCCAATGAATCACTGTGATAACGCGGAGTCAGTCACTTTTATTTGTTAGCAACGTGTATCCATGGTATTTTGATAACGCACTCATCACCCAATAAATGTGCATTATGGGTCTGCCACCTACTTGTCTCCACGGAGATGTCACTGCTTTGTCTGGAAGTGTTTGACAGTATGGCATTAGACATTTATTTATTTTGCAATTGTAGGTGTTTTTACAACAAACGGGGGGAAAAACAATGTGAAAATCATACGTTCTTATCCGGCGCCTCTCCACGGATCTGACCAGTAATGGCCTTATGGCACCACCTGCTTGTCTCCATATAGTTGTCTTACTTGTCTTACGCTAGCTGTTTTATTTTTATTTTTATTTTTTATTCTATTTTATTTTATTTTTATCTTTATTTATTTTTCCCCTTCATTCCTTATCAGGAAATGAGAGGTTTTGTCTATAGGAGTTTTTTTTATAAGAGTTCTTCTATTAAGAGTGTTTTTATTTTATTTTTAAACTTCCTATAATATAGGAAGTTTATTATGTTATCTGTCCTTTTCCTCTGTATCTACCTGCGTTGCAACAATGAAATTTCCCCATGTGTGGACAATAAAGGAATATCTTATCTTATCTTATCTTATATAGAGCGATACTGTGGCAAATTCCATGTATAGACCCAACAGCCGGATGCAGAAGAAGAGTATGTGACGGACCTTCCATCAAAAGTGACATAGTGCACCTTTAAATTATGGGCTTTAGATAAGAAATTGAATGTAAAATGTAAACAAAATGCTGGAGTGATGGCTGTGAATACACGTACAATAAAGAGTAATTGCAAACAGAAATCAGCGAGACAGCTTGATTATGGCGAAGCTTCCGTCAGTCCCTCATATCAACATTTTCTTTCAAGGTGGCTTCATTTATTTTTCAGCCATGCATATTTAACAGTTACTAGCACTTGGGGGGGGGGGGGCACTTCATGGATCTCATTCCAAGAATTCATCAACACTCTGTCAAGAAATACGGCAGCCAAATATTTCTATGTCACGAGAAAATACGCCACGGCAGGAAAAAGAACGGTGCAAAGTGTGAGGTGATCACTGTGATAAGAGCTTCAACCAAAAATAACAACTTGGATTGACAACAGATGTATTATGCAACCATTCAAATGTGTCTGATTTTGACAACCTTTATATATTCATTAAAAAAAAAAGAAATAAACAAACCTTAATCCTCCCCAGACCACACATGAATCATCTTCTTTGAAACAATGCTTTGCTCTGTCAAATACATCGACGTGCGACTCAGATCTCAAGATTAAAGTTAAATTAATGCATTCAGCTTTGCATTTGGATGAAACACTAAAGTATATAGCGTTCATGCTTGTGTGAGGCAACCGCGAAAGTTTAGAACAAAAGAAAGTCAACAAAACAATATACGAAACCAAAATATTTGACAGTGTAGCATAAAAGCAGCAGTTCAAAGGCGTTGGACTTGCGTGGCGTTGCATCATGAGTGGGCACACCAACAAGTCATCTCATGCAGACGAACCTGCAGCTCTGAGCCCGGCACAACGACGCCTTGATCATTTTCTCTCACTTGCGTCGCTTTTAAAAGAAACTTCTGCATGATATTTATAGGACATAAATAAGAGGAAGACAAATCTAATTTATTTCAGGGTCATTCTCATCACCACCTCGTGTCAATACAATTGGTGCGACTGAAATTAATACTCCAACAGGACTGCAAAGGAGAGAGGCATCAGAGCAAAACACTAAATCTCTGTAAATGCCATTGTCGGATTCAGTCTATGTGGCCTCTCCATAAAGCTCTAATTTAGTCTGTTTTTCTAAGCACTGGCTGCATGAACACACCCCAGCGACTGCCACATGACCGCCGCAAAAAACTAAAACACAGGGTGTTTTCCTTTAGCGCAACCATAATGATACATTACTATTTATGTTCCGGCAGCTGGTGGGCGGCGGTGATCACTAAGTCGCTCAGTCTGCTGCTGCCTGCAGTTGCCCTCTGAATCTTACAATTACTTTTACACATGTTAAGAGATTCGACAAGTTAGGCAACGGTCAAACGCTATAGGGTGTTACTGAGTCTTTATGTAATTTAACAACACTTTTTACACCAGAAGCCACAAGATCCTGTTTTAGTGGAACCAGGGACTATTGTCATACGATTAGCGGTTAGAACGTACGCAAATGACCGTCGGGTGTGCAAGTATACATATAATTAAGATCAACAAGGATGCACAACGGAATGCCCCACACCAACAAGGAGAAAAGCCAGCATGTAAAATAGCACTAATACCATTAGCCTTTTCTTGTACCGTTTACCCAGTTGCGTGAGATGAGCCATTGTTTAAAAGAGAGAATTTATAATTGTGTACTTTGATCTATTTGTGTTTTATAAAATACAATTACTATTTCATCATGACTGTTGTTCCCCTCTGCTCCAATTGTGTGTGTGCCAAAGAGGGCACGGAATAACAGTCAGCCGCATACTGGGCTCCTGATGAGAACTCAGATGTGCTTTCCTTAGACATTAAATACAGCGTGCAATCAAAAGTGAAATTAGCACTTTCTGGTTTATTAAATCCCAGGGAGGGAGTCATTTGATTATTCTGCACCTCCACTTGTGCTCCTCACCGCTGTCACACCTCAAACTACAAATTAATTGGGTTAAAAATGCAAAAAGCCTGCACCTCATTTTCCTCAAGATTCTGCTCAGGCAAAACGACGTAGAGTGCTGCAAAGTAAAAACCATCATTTGATTTTCAACCCTCCCGTCTGACTCTAAATAAATCGAGAGCCTTTTTACATGAATGTTAATTGTTTGTTTCAGACAAAAGCAATATGGTTCAAAAGTGTGCTTGTGACAGGTCAAATATAAGTCTGAGCTGCGGGTTATAGGCTAAGTCATATTATATAGTCCATTTATGGGCGATTCAGCAAGATGTACGGTCATTAAATTGAATCATATATTTAACGGTGAACTTTGTAACTTTCTGTTGGGGTCTGGCACCTGTTAGTCTGACTTATGACTAAAGCGTTTGATGACCAAGAAGCAGAAGTCAGCAGATCAAACTCAAAATACACATCCATCACAAAATGAATGGCTTGCTTTGGTAACCACTGTGGAAAATCAGATTTACAAAATGATTGTCTAAATAATAAACCCTCACTGACAAATGTAGTCATAGTTTTCATGAGAGAGTAGGCGTTTTGAGCATAAATCCCTTTGCTCAGAAGTCCACATCAAACATTATGGTACTGTAAATAGCCTGTCTTGGTTCAATATTGATTTCTGGCTATGGCAGTTTTCAAAGTAAACGTTATCTGTCCACACATCTGAAGTGTGCAACGATCAACAGTCTAACTCCACTCAACAGCAATAGCCATTAGAACACAAAAATGAGCCACGGAGAGAGAAAAGTTTGGATTTCTTTTCTGCATCTGCAAATTACCCGTAAACAACAACAGGAAAAGCTTAATTAAGAGAGGCTGTGCTGCTGTCAGGCGACTGTACGCCAACCAAGAGAGTCAGAGAGGAACTCATTCCACTCTATACTAGACATGAGGCATTAACGAGCTGTATAATATAGAAACAAGTGATGAAAAGTACATGCCTTGATTTACAAGTCAAAATCTGTCAAAATAATAACCGCAAAAATGAATGGGGACAAGTCTAAATCAAGGCTCATTTGGGAATTGATAAGGGAAATTTGTATACATTTTGTGTTATTTTAATTTTATTTTTTAGATTAAAACAACAATATGTGTCTATATGATGGAGACATTGGTGTTATTAAGATATATTTAGTTAATTGTAATATTTTTTTATTATATTAGCCAATATTATGCTGTCGATACTTAAGCGGTATTATGCAGCCCTATGACATTTAGCTAACCCCATGAGCAAACACTACTTTGTTTGTGACCAATGACCATTCAGCAGGAAAAAAAATGATTAACATAAGTAAGGCCCACAAAGCTGGGTTACACTCATGGAATCAAGGAGAGAATACTCCAGAATACTCCAGGATACTCCAGAATATTCCAGGATACTCCAGAATATTCCAGGATACTCCAGGATACTCCAGAATATTCCAGGATACTCCAGGATACTCCAGAATATTCCAGGAGACATTTGCATCAGGAAGAGCATCAGAAAAAATCACGTAAAATCAAGTAAAACGGTGTCTGGCCTTTAACTTTCACATCGTGACTTGGTTGTATGGTTTACTCGCGTGTGGTTTGCAACGCAAATTTACAGCAAAATATTCCTGGTCACACACTATGATTAATGGATCGTGTTTATTAAACCTTTACATAATTCAGCTCCTAGTCTAACGTCCTCAAAGCCTTTCTGAAAGTCTCTCGCTGCCCACTGAAGTGTCCTACTTATTAACATATGGAGCCTTTGAAATAAAAAAAAGAGGGCAGTGCCTGTAATTTTTAAATTCTCTGCTCTTTTAAAGTTTTTTATCACACAGTGCCGCCGCAGCTTATACAAATGCAAAAATGACGATAAAGTTTTCCAAAGGTCACTTAGTGTGATCGCTCGCCCCGCGCCACCTGTGACAGCTGCGATCGGGGCATGTACTTTAGTTGAGCTACGTATGACCCAGAAAATTGGACTGAGAATATTCATGTTTCTGTCCTTGGAGAATTCAGGAGCCTCTCTCTTTTCATGACCGTCACCCGACCCGAGTGGTCGCACGCACGGGCACGCGGCCACACCATACTGTAAAAATGTGACCAGATGGCTTCCATATCCTCGCACTGGCTGCTTCTGTGGTCGGGGTTAACTGGGTGACGCCCACTTCAAGCATTTCCACTGTGATTCTTGTTTGGCTCGCCAAAAAATGGAGGTATACATTCAAATCTCAAAGGCTTGCAGCAATAAAAGATAAATTACAGTGGGAGAAAGAGCCTTATTTTGTTGTCACGCATTTTTTGTAATCATATATGATTTCTGCTGGTCAGGGCAGTGGTGGAGTAACTGAACTAAACAGAACAATATATCTTCTTTGTTGCGTGTCGTATTCATTCCTACTGTACACATGAGAGGGACAATGGCTGTTGTTGGAAAGGCTCGAGATATCTCAGAGATAGAACATCTACTCACACAAAAATGTATTGATTATATTCAAATAGGCTCAAAAAGGCTGCGATTTTTGTACAGTATTCACTATGTAATCAGTTAGTTTTGATTACTGTAAATGAAAAATTACAATAAAGCAAAACTGATAATGTCAGAGTGGTCAGCCTAAGGCACACATGTGCAATCATTTGGCATGCTACACTTGCGAGGTAGGATAGATTATTAATATTAATTGCTTAGTGAGACAGATTTTGACACATTTGTGAACAATATTTCAGAGATATGGGTCTTTTATGTTTGTAGGAAAAATGTCATATCTTTGCGTTCATCTAATGAAAAACAAAAGTGTTGGGTTTATATTTTTGTTCAATTAATGCACAAATCCACTGAACAAAATAAACTCCTTTAAAAAGCCATTGTCTTCTCTCTCTCTTTCTCTCTGCTGCATATGGCAAAGAATGCCCTTTTTACTCATTCTGTTTTGATCCTAATCAAAGCTTTATTAAAATGCATAAATGTCTCGCTTTACATTCTGTGAAATAGCAGATGATTTTCATTTTTTCAATAACTCACTCAGTGCCTCATTTCAAAGTGATGCTGTCCAAATGTCGGAATAAGCCAAACAAATCAACTTAATGCTCTCAAATTAGATAAGTGTGACACACAAGGATTTGAAACAATGTCCGTAGCAGATGAAAGACAAAGAGCTGAGTAACAAAGGCCTGCCAAGCTTGACTGCGGTGGAAGACGAGACAGCCTCCTCACCTCAAGGTTACAAGCCGACAGGTTATAAGCAGCGATTGAAATACTCAGGGAAGACATAAGTCTCATTAAAGCCCATAAAGGACATTCCTAATAAAAACCTCAGCCTGACATGGACGAGCTCTCCAGTGATGGCTGATTAATTGCCGGTGCAAATGAAAGCATGAGAGTGAGAGAGCGACTGGCTAGCTGGCTGTAATAATTTATCTTGGGCTGTCCTGTCTTGTCCTCAGCGCCCGGGGAGATCGCCCAGGAAGACAGGGGGAGAGGGAGTGGGTGGAGGGTTCAGAAAGACATGGAGAAGGGGAAATAAAAGAAGGCGGTGGGAGGGTGTTCTCATAGGAGGTGGAGGTGCTTGAGGTGGTGGGTGAAATCATCTGTTTAGATTGCTTCAGTTATAACAAGCGCTGTGTGTGGACATGTGGCAGTGTATGGATTGTCGGGGGCTATTCCCTGAACAGGTCAGACTGATAATGACGACTGGAACGCGGCGTGTGAAAAAGTACGGTGACCTACAATGTATTCCACGTGGCCATACATCACATAGGCGGGCGGTTTTTTTTCACGACAGCTTCCCCTGCAATCCATCAATAACATAATCTGGCTGATTCTGACTCACTGTATATTTCATCATTTTATTATCTTCCCCTTTGTCAGATCTCCCCCCCCCGTGATTAATAGACAGGTTTCCAGTGCCACACGGGGCAGGCTTGTCAAACATATGGGTAATGAGTGACTAATTACCTCCATAAAATGCTTTGATGCTTCTAGCTTTGATCATTTCCGAATCGGACCAAAGTGGATTAATCAATGGTAGGAAAAAGGCTTTAAGAATAGCCACAGTGATGTATGGGCTGCCACAGAGCGCTCGAAGACAGACATGGGGGTCCAAGGACAATCTGGGCCAGGTTAATGCCCAGCTGAGACCAGACGACACACTCGCACACACACTCGCACACACACACTCGCACACACACCTGCCCCGCACTGTAATAAGTGGCGCTGGCACAGAGGAGAGAGGAGCTGAGAAAACAAAAGGAGAGGGAAGAAGGGAAGGAAGGAAGCAAGGACACACTAATGAAAGATTACAGCAGTGTTTATCCACACGCTGAGGGGCACTGGCCCCCACTTAGGACTGCTCAAGGGTGTATGCCAAAACCTGCTCGGACAAAAAATGAAAAAAAAATATATGACTGCTTTTGGCAGCAGGGTGGTGATTTGAACACACCACGGCAGAGGCTTAGACAACACAGCCTTTTGGATAAATAAAGACTTTAATTCAGCTATCGTTCTCATGTCTCATACTTACGGTACTTCAAAAACAGTTTAGTCAGACATTTTCTATACATTGCAGTATTATTTTGATGCAAAGAACTAAGTAAATATATAAAATAATGTGCAATTTCCTGTCACTAATAATAATATTCAAAACCTTCTGCGCCTCTTCCTATAACCATTAGTCAGAGTTCTGAGGCTGTGTGAAAGCGGACAGCTGAGCTTCTGCTGAGCGACATTTGGATAGACAGCAAAATCACACGCGTTGTCAGAGCCCCTGCTCTAACAAGCTCCTCTGCGCTGATTGAAGCATACATGAAAAATTCTACTGACCGCATCACTGCAGCAACAAGTGTGGCAAAAAGGGGCCAAGGATACATCCTCTATGCGACCTAAGTGGCACTTTAAGAGACATTTAACACAACACAGATGGCTTAATAACAGGAAACAACAGAAAAGTGTCGTCGCTGTCTGCTGCTGGTGCGTAAGGTTATATATCATAGCTGGAGACAATTATGATTTAAAAGGCTTGGAGAGAAGAGCAGTTTCACCGTCTTATCCAGAAGTCACCTTCGGATGTTTTCCCCTCTTGACTGAAGTCTTGATGGCCATCATAAATACCATACGTGATTATGATTCACTATAGACAAACAAACCTTCATTTTGCCTGGCCGTTATGGCGTGAGTGAGGGTGAACCATGTAGGCCTTTGCTGGCATTTAGCATATCTGTCTGGCTGCTGTGTCATTGTGAAGCGTTAATACACTGTAATTATGGCACTGTCAGCGCCTGATGGTCGAGCAGTTTCATCTTAAAGTGACACGAGAAATATTTTGTGGCAAATTGCAGCGATGTTGATGACATAGGATGAGATAAATATTTGAGGTGACCAATATGAAACAATTATGTATAAGGGACAAGATGAATATGAATACTGGTGGAAGAGTAACTATTTTATCCAACTGGGCACATTAAACTGTCTTAATGATATGAATTAGTATAATTAAATGCTCTGTATGTAAACCCAGAGAATTATTATTTAATTTGCTTGAATAAAAAATTATGCTTAATATTTCAATGAGGAAAGTTCTTAATATTCAGAAATGACCTACTCAACACAAAGGCTTGTGTCTGAACAAAACAGTGTGTTGAGCAGAGGTGGAGGAACCATTAGACATAATAATGCAACATCGCTGGACAAAACATGTCAGTCTTCAAACTAATAGTTTGTTTACTGCAAATCTATCATTTCAAACTGTACACACCTTTCAAGGATGAGGTGACATAATTTTTCTAATAGTGTCATTTGCGACGTATTTTGTCAGGCGGCTGCTTCCCCGAGGCCCCGCCAACTGTCAGTCAACACTTCACGGGCCACACGCCCAAAGTGACACCCTGCTAACTGCGGCATGTCCTGAAGCGCATTGGGAACCCATGATCACCAAGTTACGACAATTTACATCTTCAAACTGAACTTTGCCGGTTTTGTTGAAAGTTTCAATCAATCTTTGAAATAAAAGGTGACTGATTGTTAAATTGCTGTACGGTTACATATTTGTGCTTGATTTGGATTTTCACTTCACAAAATGTATCTCTACCATCATCGTTTTGTTGACTGAAGATAATGTCAGAGATACAAACAGCAAAGTTAAATTTAAGAGAAAACATTTAATTGCAAATGTGTGCTACAAAAACTTCCCCAAATGATGCTTAAACGTGACTGAATAATATCTCGTAAATCACGGGTTTTACTGCAACAATAGAATGCCTAAGAGCACGGCCCTTGCACATAAACAAAGACATAACAAACGATTGAAGAATTCTTGACAAAGCAGAAGATTGCAAAATGAAAAGAAATTCAAAAGCAAATTGCCAAGTGTAAACACTATGATAAAAACAAATCTTTGGTAGTGCAAATACCAGAGGAGCAGGTATGGACTTCAGCAAAACACATCGTCTGCCTGATTAAGTCTGTATGATTTGGTCTGACAATGCTATTTGAGGCCTTGTGTTAGCTGATAACAAATATGCAAGGCTGCAACGAAGGCGGTATATGGGATACAACTGGTAATTGCTTGCGTGTCAAAGCCGCTAAAGTTGTATTCCATCAAAAAATATTTTAATCTCTACAATACAACCGAGCTCTGACGGAGATTAAGGCTATACGCTTTTGACCTTACCTGAAGTTCTGCAAAACACATCTTAATTCATTTTTTACACATTCTAACCTTGAGATTGGAGGAGGTGAAAAGCAGCCTCTCCGCAGTCCAAATACTGTAATGCTGCATGGGCGATCTGTGCAAATGAATGAAGCACATAATACATTGGACTCACTCATAACCTTGACAGGAGCCATTCAAAACCCAGCAATTGAAACACTACTTGCAACATCATTTCTCTATTCAGCCCACATGTTTTGTTTTATTTTCTCTTAGAGCTGTAACTAGAGGATCCAAGAAGACACAAGGAATTTTACACCCAATAATCAAAACTACAGAAGCAAGCACAAGCAGAGGTAGGTACCAAAATGTAAATAATATTGTGAATTATTGTGTCATTTTGGAGATATGCAAAATTTGAACATTCAATTTATTGTTTATAGTTTGAAAAAAAAGTAGTACTAGAAAAAAGTGATTAAAAATTCATTCATTTTCTACCGCTTTTTCCCATTAGAGGTCGCCGGTGACTGGAGCCTATCCCAGTGACTTTGGGGGCCTTAGGCGGGGTACACCCTGGACAGTGGCCAACACATAGACATAGACACACTGATAACCATTGGCTCTCACTTCACTCTCACATCCATTCACTCGGGCCAATTTAGAGTTGCCAATTTTGCCTAACACATGCATGTCTTTGGAAGGTGAGAGGAAGCACCCGGAGAGAACCCACGGTAACACGGGGAGGACATGCAGACTCCACCCAGAGAGATCATGTGACGTTGGTCTGGATCCTTCAGAAAGGGGTTTGTTGCCATTGTCAACAACATTCACAAACATAGGAACTTGTCTTGGTTATGATTCGGTGCAACATAAAACAAATTGACAATTGATAATCGACACTCAGTTAATATGTTTAAATACATGCTTTAACACACGTCTCTTGGATTGATATAATATCATTATTGAGATGTTCCAAAAAATATAGGTCATATTATAGAGGTATATGTAGAGGTCAAATACGTGTATTGCAGTTGCTTTACTGTACAGAAGTGTATGTGTGTTGAATGCGAAATGAATTTAATCAGTAAAGGAAAAACTGATAAATACTGTTTATTTGACTTGCATACCTCTAATAAATATGTTTTTGAGTCGTATCACGTACAAGTGTAGACGTCGGAAGTATATTTTTTAAAGTGGTGGAGTGTTACTGAAAGAGATTGATGATACTAGCACTAATTGGGCATTAAAACTCTTTAAGCAAAGCTCTCAAACGTGTACATTCAACTCTAGTCACAGAATTAGCTCTTAGCAAATGGCGTGTTGTTGTATATTATTGATATCTTCTATAACAGAAAAAGAGACATTTATTTCATTTTACGGGTTATTCTTTTTAGTATCGGAACGCTGATTCATTTTGTACTCAAGGCATTTCAGTTGAAAATAGTAAAAGGTCACTCTAAAAGTAACCCGTAGCCTTCAAATACAAGTCGATTTCTACTGTATGTATCAATAGACTTTTGTTCTCTCTGTGAGGAGCTTCAATAGCTTTAACCCCAATATAGAAAAGTCAGCCACCGCAGTCGGAGGAAGGTTACTTTCTGAAGATTTCAATCATTTCTACCTCTCTCCACAAGGCACATTTTGATGGATTATGTAGAGTCGGCCTTCACTCAACAGAACATATTATATAGAGTGTAGATTTAAAGCTGTGGTACAGTAAGGCACCTGTCTTGGTATAGCACATAGATAACACAGCCCAACATTTATTTCTGGCGTCAGTGTTCATAAATAAAGTCGAAATTTAAACGGAACGGGATCTATATTTCCTTTTTTGCTGTTTTGCTGTTGCCGTCCCCGATGAGAGCTGGATGTGGAGTGACAGTAATAAAGTTAATAGTGATTTCCTCAGCCCTCAAATCCATTGTATAAACCTTTCATGACCAAAATGTTTTCAGTTGCCATTAAATCAACACGGTTTCTATGAAAATAGTTTTAAATAGCAGGTTTCGATAAATTGGTCTGAACATAAAAAGGCAGAGAAAATAAAATTGCAATTTGTGCACACAGCGAGAGACAGTCGCGAACTTAAGAAGTCTTCTAAAATGTCAAACTGGAGTACTGTAACACAGCCCTATTACACATGTATTTCCTTTGACAAGCCTGAAGTCGACTGATATTTCAAGCTGAATAATCCATGTTGCTTATGTCCAGCCTGTTTATTCATGTGCACAGCCTGATGCCACACGCGCGCTTCCTCTGTCTGCACTAACAACGCTATTGGGCTGCCTGTTCAAGCAAAACTTTATGCTAAGTAAATCATTTACATCTTTCCAGCCGTCCCATCTACATTTTCCAATAAAGCCCCAAATAGATGAATGTCATCTTGGTGCTCACAGGCAATGACTCCTGCTGTTTGGAAATAACAATATGTTTTTTTTTTTTCATGAGGTCTAGACGTGCTATTCTTTTTAATGACATCCCTAGGCCAGCGGTGTTTACATTTATTGATGTCTGTTTTAGACCAGAGCGCCTCCTCTGTGGCGGGAACTACAAGTATGTGTAGTATTTTTTGGTTAAAATCTTCATTTGGAAAGTTTTGACCTTGGAGCGAGGCCCAGAAAATATTGCAGATACACATGTTTTATTAGGGTGGTACAACCTGCAGTAGATAGAGAACTATTGATTAATAACATTGCAGTTGGAGGTAACAGTGTGACATGCTAAGACACGGCAAAGTGTGTAACACAGGGTTTGTAAAGAGCTGGGCTGCTTTTATTCACTCAATTATTAGTATTTTGCACATCTCAAGTTAAGTGATAATACTGATGAATAAATTAGAGCCACTTTACAATCACACTATTGAATAATTATCATGGCAACAACACTGCTAAAACTATTGCTCACCATGAAGCAAAGCCATGTTCTTCTACCTAATGTTTACTCAAATAAGTCCATAGATGTATGAATTACATGCATTCAACTGTTCTGAAACGCTGCAGCTCTTTTTTGTTGTTGTTGTTGTTGTTGTTGTTGTTGTTGTTGTTGTTGTTGTTGTTGACACATTTTTATGTTTGCTGGTATTTCGTTTTTTGCCGAGCCCACCGCATCTAGCTCTCATGTTTATTGAGAAAATGGTATTAAGTTGGTCGGCCCATCTAGAAGTATCAGAGAGGGACTTTCTATTTCTATTATGTTTCTTTAGCAACAAAGGCAAGAGCTTTATAATGAGCCTCAAACCTCTTATCTATTTAGAACTAACTATATTGTCTGCCTCTTGTGGCACATTGCTAAAAAGAAATTGGATCGAGACACATTTTAACCCATCATCATTCTCGAAAACATATTCAGTTATTTTGCCAACAACAAATGACAACTATGCACACCAACTCCAGCAAAAACACAACTTTTTTAAATTCTGAGATGAAATCTATTGATTTAATGTTGTATTTGGGAATCCGTGCACATGGTGAGGTATGTTATGCCTTGTGCTTCTGTGCAAATATAGTCCAAGGTTTATCCAAAGAAAAAACAAAACAGCAATATAGAACCAGTCAGTGTTCTTTAAAACTCAAAGGTCTGTTCATTCTCTTGAGACTGGGGGAGCAGCACTTTCAAATCGACACAAGTTCACTGAAGTACACAGGACTTTAGCACTAACATTGGTATATTTCGCAGTATTATCCTCTACAATGCAACAGTCCACTATCTGGTGCTGGACTAAAGGTGTATTCTGGGTTCTTGCTAATGGTGTGCGTTCTGCCTCAGAGAATACCTGAAGCGGATGATATGAGGACAGGCGCAGACTTTACAGCAACCAATTAAAGTTGTTAAGACAATGGACCGGACTGTGAAGAGAGCTAAATTAGACTGCACGACAAAAAGGTGCAGGGGGGAATAAAGCATGGCGCTTATTGTGGAAAAGTTTGAATATTTAACAAAAGCTGACCAGTGTGGAGCGGGGGAGGCGCTATGGCTCAAGAGTTCTCACTGTTGGCGTGAATCCTCCTGTGGGCGCTTGTGTCATTGAGGCGTCCTTACGGTCACATGCATCTTCTGTATTATGGTCTAGTGAGTCCCTGAAAAGAAGCTTTATACTTGACTGTAATGAAATTAAAGCAGCGCCTTGGTATTTTAAAATTCAACAATATATATATTTTAACAAATGACCACACTGCTGGAACAAAGAAGCAATGACGGCTCGAAAAGTTGAAGAAAAGATGACAAGTGGAATCGGCTTATCTTGACAAATGAAAAGCATTGATGAAGGTTTTACCACTTAGGCTTAAGTCTGGAGGAGCAGAACAAGAAGTTCATAACTAAGTTTTATCTCAAACAAGTTTTACTTTGTTCCACAATATACACAAATATTAATCAGCACACAATAAATGAAAAACGTACTTACAGTTCTTAACTCTCAACAGAAATACTAATTAAAAACAAATGTGAGGGAAAAGTCTAAAGCATAAACAAGCAAGCAAAACTTTTCTTTGTTAAATGTAGCTGTGTCTAACAACGTTACAAGACTAAGATTAAAGACAAACTATCATCCTAAGTACAATATATTCAAGCATGTTTTATCACTATGAGTATTTCCATCTGCAACTACTGAACATTGTCACTTGCGTTGGATCAATACAATTCTAATCAAATCTGAATCTGAAAATTCATCAAATCAATTTTGACAGGCTTTTTTTTTTTAAACTTTAAAAACATTCTGCCACTTTTAAGGAAATGAACTAACCCAACGAGACAGCCACCAACACTATTAAAGACTTTTATTCCAACTCCATGTTTTTCTGTTTAAAAATCAGTGGTGTGCGGGCGTGGAAAGGTGGTCATTCCAGCATGTCAAAAAACCAGCTATGTATCACTGGACAGCGGTGTCATCCAACATCCCCGATGCACACCGGCAGAGAGCTTTGCCATCAACAGCAGTTGGCAAGGCAACTGAAACGATAGTGGCTTGGCTTCTCTAATAGCGGGTGTTTAAGAAGTGTGGTAATGGTAAAGGAAAAACGCACAGTGTGAGTCCAGACGAATATTAAGGAAGTATGAAAGTGGCATATATTTGAGCAATCAGTGGCAAAAAAAAATGGGCAAATTGAACATAATTACAGGCAGGTAGTGTTTGCTGGAGGTGTAATGCATTGAATATCACCATATTTGAAAGAGTGAATGAAAGGCTTCATTGTGTAACAGCTGAACATAAACAGACTTGATGCATAAAGGCCTTGGTCCGTGAAGCACAGAGCTCAGCATGAGAGCCCTGGGTTGTTTAAAGCTCCCTTTGCTTGTTATATTCAGACAGACAGTTACTCAGGAGCCATTGGATAAAGCATGTATTTCCTTTCTAATACATTTACTTGTCAACACAGATGTAAACAATGTGACTTTGAGTTTCCCCATTCCATTAACTCTATTGCCACCCATGTCTCTCCGGCGCGCAATGACTCCACTATGAGCAGTAATCGATAGGTTTCTGGTTTGGGTGAATGAGTTCTGGTGCTTGGTTTGCACAGTTTTGATCAGCCTGACAAAGACAAATTATAGAGCTGTATGAGAGAGTAATTAAGACGGGTCTGTCGTTACAACGGAAACACAGCAGCGTGACGTCCCGTGCAGGCAACACAACACTGGAAACGATCAGATCTAGACATCAATGAGATGTTCAGTTTCAGAGTTATTCCTGCGTTTTACGGAAATACATTTGAAGTCTGGCTGTGCACTCTTAACACCATAAACACATTGTGATCTGAACCTTTGCCAATCTGCCAATCTGGACAGACAGCTGAATAGTTCTACACATGCAGTCCAATTTTCCCCACCCACTTCTCTTATTGGTCTTTTTATGCCTTGAGTGAGTGACAGGTGGATTCAACCATGTGAAGTGTTGACTTTAATTATCTCTTTAAATAAAATTAGGCTAATTGATACTGTCTAAAGAACTAAAAAGTGTATTAAACTGAACCCTCAAAGAATATTTTGGCATGTAATGTAATACCTACCCCTATAATAAAGCCAAATAAATTAAATATGACTAATTTTGATCAAATGGAATTCATTGTGGGAAAAAAATACTTTTTGTAAATTACATTATTGCTTTTTGTTCTGGCTTTTCTCTTATGTACTTGATGTATGGTATGGTATATGGCATATAATGGGGACAAGTCAAGTCAATTGGGTTACACTGTTATGTTATACACTATATTGGTAACATAATACTCGAGGTCTAACATTATTTCTTTGCGGTGGCTCTCCATTGCTCTCCAGAAAAAAAAATTAAACTTCCTAAAACCATTTATAATGATAATCTTCCTCTAGTGGAAGTGAATTTAACAAAATGCTGTGTATGACTTATCATCTGCTGCACATATAACACACTTTAGCAATAGTATTTCATCTCGAGTGTGGGTTTGTTCCCTTAAGCAGGCATCCCAGAATTACTGCTCACATAAAATTAGGAAAACATAAAAGTGTCACTGGGGTGCTGCAGACGAGAATCACAGTTGTCCTGAACATGCCATATATCCTGCTGAGGAGGGGAATAAGAATTATTTCTGTCTACATATATCCATGTGCAAATAACACACAAACACACACACAAGCTGATGAGGTTTGTCCTAAAAACACCCTGTGTACGCTCCAGAAGTAAAGGGAGATACTCGATGGTAAAGGACTGCATCTGTCATGGCTTTATCCTCTCGCTGCGAGAGCCTGATTAGTGCAGTGTTAGCATTCTGCTGCCACTGACTATGGGCTTTCTACACAAAACCAAACAGTGCATGCCGCCTCATACAGTGCAACACAATGCTTATTTTTTCAAGTTTAGTGTAAAAAAAAAGGGGGTCCAAGGACCATTCACTGGGGCGTCGCCCCCTGCAGGTGTCTGCGTGCAAAGTACGTTCCAAAGCCAAGATAGAAGCTAATATCCACCATCTATGCAAACATAATTATATGGACTGGTAAAACGCATGCTTTGCAAAATTACAAAAAATACAAACTACACTAATCGCTGTGTGTAATTTACTTCTTGGTTCCCATGGTAACAGACAGTGACACCTGCCAGCTAGTGGCCAACCTAAAGAGAAAACTCAAACTCATAATTACAGTATCTGTTAACAGATGGACTCTGGCCCCAGGACATTTTCTTTCAGCCTGAGAATTGTCACTCAACTCAGGATTTTCCAAGCTTTGCATCTTTAAATACATATGCTGTATTCACATTTACATTTGTCCATTGCTACAAAAGCAGACATGTAATTTTAACCCATGTTGGCTATTACACAATAAGTGTATACGGAATTAATCATTTATTACACACGATGTATAAATTGTAATAAGTATGATTAAATATCAAAAGTAATGCTCTGTGAAATCACAATGACACGCTAACAAAAGCAGCAACTCCCCTCTGAATAAATCAGTAGATATGAAGATGGCATATTCGCACTCGTTTTAAAAGCTGAGTATTTGTAATATTAAGGCTGATGGCTGCTGAAAGCGTGTCACAGTGGGTGGGGGGGGGGGGGGGGGGGGGGGCGCCGCAGTAAAAAGACATATTTTTTTACTGTCTTTGAATAAATACTTCTCTGGCATTTGTCAAAACCATTGGTAGAAAAACGGCACAATTCAGATGTTTGTGAGGAAATCTGCCCTATGGACTTGTTCATTTAGGAATTGCTGTGAAATGACTGCTACACAGCCTTAATGGCAGCTTGTAATTGCTCCATCACCCATACTAATGTGCACTCTATGGCCCTTTCAAAACAAAAACATTGCATTTTCTCTTTCTCTTTTTTTTCCCCTTTTTTTTTTTTCTTGAGCAGCATTGTGAACGTGATTGTCGGAGTCTAAAGCAGCAGAGCCAATGCCATGTGGTCTGTCAGATCCAGGGAACAGAAAGAACAATGTCATATTCATAAGCTCCCCTCCTCATTACCAAGGCAGTTATGAATGGGAGCTTCTGTCCCGGTAATCACGAAGGCCCCTGTCATCTGTCTACTTCTGCTAATTGACTGTTTACTACATTTCAACAGACGGACAGACACATTTTTGATCAGGCCTAGTTTGTCATTCAGTTTTGACACCGTGCTACAGGGCTATTCACCAGACGAGGGGAGGAATGACTCAAATGTGCTTAAAGGGGCTGTACCCAATATTTTTCAAGTTTAACAAAATAAAACTATTTCCAGAGTTGTTATAGAAGCAGCTCTTCGGGCTGATTCCGCTTTATGGATGCGTGAAATAAGAAGATATTTAATTAAAACCAAAATAGCCATTTATTCTAAAGCAGGAGTGCAGATAATTACGGTGTTTTCTGGGATCAGTTTACACATTTTTTTGCACGTTTTTTTCTCCAGCACGAGGGTAATTACAAAATGTGAACGCGTGCAATGAAAATGTTCTCCCGTCTGTGTTTTAGCAGCATAAAGTGAAAGTTAACAGCCTACTGAGTCAAACTGTCAAAGCAATCATTTGTAAACCAAAAAAAAAAAATCAATTATAAGTAATCTGATCAAAATCAAATCAGTGCAGGGTGTTTTTACTTTGCAAATCCAGACTTTGTTCATGTTCTCTTTCCGGTTTTCTTGGAGCTTGATCAAGCAAGAATCAAGGCAGGCAAAGTGTCTTGCCCAAGAACACAATGACGTACTTGTGGGCCGCCATTACCAATAATGTTGTGTTTTTTTTTTTATTCTGAGAGCGGGATTTGAGCCATCAACCTTTGGATCAGAGGACAGGCACCAAGCAGAAATGTGATTGCCAAAAAATGGTGTTAATATACCAGTAATACCTACAAAAATAAATACAATATCTGCGCATTATTGTATAGCACTAACTTCAAGATTAAACATTCATATTTGATGTGGATTTTGTAGCTTTGTGTACTTCCTGCCTCCTTCTTGGCCACAACTCCCCTGAAAAAGAGGTGTTCAATCTGACTGGTTAAATACAGGTTAACTAGAATTAAAAAGAGTATATAATAAGAACATATGTATGAAAATGCAGCATAATAAGGCACATGAGGTGGAACCGTTTCTTCCCTTTGCCGTTGACTACATTCTCTCAACACCTGTCACATTAAACTCATTTCAACAATACTTGGATCTATTTGCATTTATAGTTTGGCACTTTGTTATTCTGCCCATGTCTATTTTTATTCTAACACTGTACGCAAGCCATTTATTGTATCATAGTTTATGCTTGACTATTATTCATTATTCATTGTTTTATGCTGCACCACATTGCCAAGGCACATTTCTGGTTTGTGACTTTTTGTTCACTGACAATGGTGATAAAACTGTTCTGATTCTAATTCTTTACTGCCACATCGCACCATCTGCAGCGCTCAGACGCCACACGAGGCCACCTACAGCGGGCTCAAACACAGCTAACCTCAGAGTCACCCCGAATCCAGAGCAATTCAGACATGAGCGGGAACAGGGGAAGATGTAAGCCCGCATAATCAAAGCTGCATCATGCATTCTAAAGTGGAAATGAGTCCTTAATGATGCGTTAATGAGTGAATACATCTATGGACAAGGTGAGGGACCAGGGGATCTGACCGCTGTTGGTAACCGTCTCCCCATAACTACTACATGACCTCAGTCAAATAAAGTTGATGTCATTTTCTGTTGAGAACAAGTGCGTACACCTGTAATTGAATTGGGTCTTATTAAAGTCTTATTTAAAAAGCAGCAACAAGTTTTTGTACAATATGAATTATTTATAAATCTCAGGGAAACGCTACACTTTAAACATGCTTTTTGACAGTTTCATTTTATTCTCACAAAATGTACGTGATTGCCCTTTACACAGTATTTAATGCAAAGTACAGATGGAATGCGCACTTCATGTCAACCAAGTAAAATATCACAGACAACAAGTGCAGTGCTGATAGAGTTGAATATTTGGGATTGGACAGGTCAGTGAGCAGGTCAACATGAACATGGCGCAGTGTTGAGGACAAGAGAAGACTGATAATCACTCGTTTTAACCAACACATTTTTTCCCATCAGGTAAAAAGGGCCACAAAGACTTGAAATGAAATAGCATGATAAAATGACTTAACAGTAGACTTTTTATTGAATAATTAAAGGAAACTACCAACTCATTGAGGGCAACTGATTTTTTCAAAGTAAAAAAAGAGGACCAATTTATGCCTTCACCCTAGATGTATTGTACTTGTGCTGATATTTTAAAGTAACAAAGCATGAAAATCCTGCTTACTCCCGATTGAATTGCAAATATTGTTCTATCAAATAAAAAAAAAGAAAGAAAGAAATGTATAAACTGGTCTGATCTAAATGTGTCTTTTTCAAGTGAGCCAGGTGATGTACAGCAAACATGTGACCACAAAGAAAAGATTATTACGCTATTATTTGTATTCAGGTTAAGAGGCAGAAATGTAATGACCAAACCCTTTTTAAAAGCCATCTAAAATAAATATGATGTGATTATTTTTTTAAATGCATTTGAACCTGTACTTATTTTGCTACTACTGTCTCACTTTGCATCAGTTGCCAGCTGCTTTACTGTCCCCTCCTAACAGTGAAACGAGCTGCCAACTCATAAAGTAGTGTCATGCATTATCTAGCAATTAGAGTGTGGCTTATTAAGCACAGCATAATGTAAATTTAATGAGCAATAAATTCAATTTCTTTAAATAGAAGACTATATTATTGTTATAAATGATGTAGTGTGGTGATCTTAACATACAGGCGATGAAACATTGTACAAGCGGGCACATATCAACGGCCCATTAAGTGTAGTATTAAATTTATACAGGAACGCCACGCTGTTCGACACGCAAGATAAAAGGAGGGGTGCACTCCAGTTGGCTCCGAACTGATTTGAAATGTACTGCATGTGCCTTGTATAATGACCTCTTCCCCAGCACTCCACGCAACTAATAGTGATAATGCACCGCCAGCGTAGCCCTGACTAGAAATGAAAATGACAGAAACATCAACAGGGAGGTGTGCAAAAGTGGGATCCATCACTGTTTGAAGGCATCTATTTTTTGCAGGTAACAAACACAAATCAGGCAGCACAGTAGCCGCCTCACAGTAAGACGGTCCCCGGGCTGAGTGGTGTTTGTGTGTCCTGCCCACTGGTTTCCTCCGAGTCCTCTGGTTTCCATCATTAACGCCAAAACATGCACAGCTAATCCTCCAACAAGATAATCCTGACCAAGATCCCGTCAGCTCGGGGGAGTGAGGTCATCCACTCCACCTGGCAGTCTGGATGAGGGATGGGTCAAATGTAAACTGTAAAACTACAAATACTAATACAAGTAGAAAAACTGTGACTACTCGACTAAAACTGACTGTCATGATGTATTCAGACTTACAATGACACCTATTAACCATATTTGAACGGCGTTCACTCATCATTAGCTGACTTAAAATGTATTTTAATTGATTCATGCATGTTTCAGTAATCCAGTATTGTCCTCAAGAAAATGTACGTTTATACCTACCAATAAAACACAGTAACTTAAAAGCCTATTTCTACAATGAAGCCATCTTTATCAGTATATCAGTATTCATTATTAAACACCTGGAAAAACAAAACAAAAAATGCCCCCTTTAACACCATCATAAACAACATGCTAGACTAGAAATAGACTGAGGATATACAGCTGAGAATATGCTAATTTCCCCTGCATCAGTTTCAAAGCCAAATACTTGAGCTAAAGATGGGCACGTTCAATCACTAAGTGTGTCACATGCCAACTGGCAGCCAAGAGTGGCGTAACAACTTTATGTTTCCTTTTGTTTCTCTGCGATGGTGTCCTTCAGCAACGCCTTGAGGCTCCATGACAGCACGTATTGATCCACTTCACCATCACTCAGTCATGATGAACGATTTGAAACTGGCAATATGTCTTGGGATTATGCAACCTTCTAAAATATGACCATATGGTATGATATAGAAGGCCACGCACCTCAGTTTTTTACAGATGGTATAACAGGATTATGCCACTAAATGGGAAATTCTGTGGTTTCTAGAAAGGATAAGGGTGGGATCAGACTACATTTTGACATAATTTACAGTAAATAAATTGTGCTGCTCACAATTTTGGCCGAACAATGTATTTTTTCTATATTTTTGCTGTCATTGTAGAGGCAATTTTAGGATCTACAATTTGGAGATGTAACTCACCAGCACTTAACCCTTTTTTCCCAAGTCAAATGTAAAAGAATACATCTCAAGATCATATTCCACACGTTCACAATATTGTGGCACAAGATCTCTTCCCTAATAAACGCTAAAACCAATAAAAATATGTTCAAGCAATGATTTAGAATAGTTCCAAAAATATCTATCGTTTCATCTTTGTCATTTTCATTTCATTTATTCATTTAACAGGACAACCTACAGTGGCATAATGGGCGAAGGCAAAGATGCAAAGAAGTCCCTAAAAAAGAGTAGGGGAAGCTGCCAAAATGCATAATTGACGGTGCAACAACACTAATACATTCTTTCACCCTCTGCCATCCACTCACACAGCTTCCGTATCACACTTATGGCAGTGCAGCAGCCGCTTCGTGTTACAATCACAGTATCTATATAATATAAAGTTAGCAGCACAATTTAGACATTCAAATAGCAAGTACAATTCTAAATAGGTTTATATAAAAAGGACTATGACACACATTCCCGTTAATAAAGAACATGTGAAATAGGTTTCCTGGCTCTGGTGTTTATATTGCTCACACGTAACCTTTCGTTCTCGTATAATTAACCCCTATTTCTGGTCATTGTATCCGAACGCCTATTGTATCCACTATTGTCTACTCTAGATACAGAAGGTGGATTGTTCCTTGGTTCCATGCTAAGTTTAAATCCACACATTTGGAACATTAACAAAGACAAATGCTGGATGGTGTCAAGATGAAGACTGTCAGCACTTCACTACAGTGAGAGTCTGTGTGTTTGTAGCTCCACGCTGCTGGCACACAGACAGACAGACCAATGTAGAACACGGGGTCATATAGACGGGATTTGAGATGTTCAGTGTAGATCTGACGGCCATGCTTTTCTAATACAGGAGAGCGCAACACAGAGAGGACCGGGTTATTCTGCATTCATTAGACATTGTTTTATTTGACTGAGAGGTTAATTCGTTTAATGTGACAAGAAGCCGCTAAACAATAAATGCAAATGTCATTCAACTATTCAGCGCACACCATTCGACAAATATGAAATTAAAGGTTTGGGAGCAATGAGCTGTAAATAACAACAAACAAAACAAATCAACTCACACAATAGTGGGATTGATTTATTTCTTATATAATTTCTAAGAGCAGAACCTAGAGAGAGGCAGCAGGGGAAGTGGAAATACCTGTTGATATAAGATGTGCAGTGAGCCGACATCAAAACACACACAAGTGAATAAAGTGGGGAAAACTGGGATGCAACTGTTGCTTGCCATTTAAACATGGCCCTTGACTTGACAATACAACACGCCTTTCCCCGTCACTGGGAGATATTACAGGGAGTCTGAGCTGACATTTTAACCGCTTTACGTGCGGCACATATTATTGTCAGCCCCTACAATAATTCAGCAAGAGACGCGGCGCACACACGGAGCGCACGCCTGGAACTGACGCATGCAACACTGATGCAAACACGGGGGGGGGGGGGACACTGCACCGGGTCCGGTCGTCACATGCGATGCAGATAGTGAGAATAGTGCAGATGGTGTGGATGGTGAGGATGGTGAGGATGGTGAGGATGGTGAGGATGGTGTGGATGGTGAGGATGGTGAGGATGGTGAGGATGGTGAGGATGGTGTGGATGGTGAGGATGGTGTGGATGGTGAGGATGGTGTGGATGGTGAAGATGGTGTGGATGGTGAGGATGGTGAGGATGGTGAGGATGGTGAGGATGGTGAGGATGGTGAGGATGGTGTGGATGGTGAGGATGGTGTGGATGGTGAGGATGGTGTGGATGGTGAAGATGGTGTGGATGGTGAGGATGGTGAGGATGGTGAGGATGGTGAGGATGGTGAGGATGGTGTGGATGGTGAGGATGGTGAGGATGGTGAGGATGGTGAGGATGGTGAGGATGGTGAGGCTCCATGATCGCGCGCAGTGACCAGTGGGGGGGAGAGAGAGCGGAGACTGCGGGAGCCTGGCACTACTGGCGCCTCCGGGCTGCAGTTGTGCGGGCCGAACGACTCCGTGTGATACCAGGAGCTGCAATGCGTGTTTTTTCTCTCCCCCCCCCCCCCTAAAGCGCACACCTGAAGCGCACCGGTACACGCGCGCAACGCAACGAGCCGCGCGCGTAACTGGTGCGGATCGCGCGCGTTCCCAGTTTAAAAACACCGACAGCGCGTCTCTATTTGCTCCAACTTGACGCGACCATTTTTACCCCCGAATCTCACCAGCCCGCACCACTTTGCCACACTTTTAGAGCAGTTCCGCGCATTAAAAAGACCCTTCCCCCAGGAAAAAGCAGCGCGTCCGCCGGTCCCGACAACACTCCGGGAAAGCCGCAACCAAAAAAAAGTGATGCTGAGATTCCGGGGGTAAAGGCGCAACTTCTTCCCCCGACGCGCTCCGGGATTTTGCGGCGTCGTAATTCTGCGTGACATAAAGAAAGCACGGGGGGGTGGGAGAGAAACTTACCTTTTAGAAGAAACGCAGCCGAAATGATGAAAATGGACAGAGTAAAGGCGAGAGATCCGCTCCCCGTGATCGCCATGTTGGACACCTGCTTGAGACTGGCGGCGCTAAATCACCTAGAGACGGCCATGGGATGAAAATGTAGAGACATGAGAGGCGGAGGGAGGGCGCGAGCGGGGAGCCCACCGGCAGACTGGGCTGCATTATGTTGCAATGACACACGCGGGTCCACGGAATTAAACTGCAACATCGCCGCAATTGACCCGTAGGAGTATTTTTAAAAATGTCAAAAAGTGTGTCCGCAGCCGATAAGTAAAAGGGAACCAATCTCCCGTTACGCGGATCTAACGGCGGACGGCGGGGGAAGTGTAAAACGCCGTAGTGCATTGAGGTAGCCATAAAGCCACCGCGGAGGAACCACAGACACTTTATGGGGATATTACAGTCATTTTCCTTTACGGTTATGGTCTTCTGGTTAATGTGGGGTTAGGAATAAAACGGCATAAGTGCGCGATAGTCTGCAGTAAGAGGAAAACACAGCCCGCGCGCGTATATTTTATTTAATTTGACCACGCAGTCAACAATCAGATAGTCAAGAGAGATTTACACACAGAACAAAGTCATAAAATAATAATAATTGTGGAAGTTTGAACAGGATTTGCTGCTCTCCATTAATGAGCAGCATGTTTACTCAAAGAGCGCCCCCTCGCAGCTCGTAGCAGTATTGCACTAGATTGTATCGGGTTCGTCCATAACCAGGTGTGAAATAACAATGCACTTGCCCTCACCTTCCCTCTACTGCAGTCATATTTAGTATATCTTTTGGGAATCACGGAGCGCCGGAGAAGCAGGCATGACAACGTTGATTCTCATTTCTCTCCCTGGTTGTGTCAAAATGGCACAAAGGCTGCTAATTGCACAATCTCTTCTGTGAGACTGCATGTCAGTCCTCATTCCATGGATGAGTAGATAGCATTTAGAAGTGCACTCTAATGCTGCAGCCGTCCCCATCACTACAGATTGAATTGCACACATCACATTTATTTCAGATGTTATTATCTGTGGCAGCTCGCCAGTTCTGCCTGCCACTCATGTGTCTCCACAAGGTGTTTGCTCCTCACTGGCCAGTCCTGCTGCTTTCCTTTTCGACAGCTCGGCATTGATGGTCATCAGGGTGCCAGATATTCATAAAAACTTTTCCTCTCATAATTTCAGTAGATAATGGTTCAAATTTTCTGTTCCAGTGCTTTCACAGCGCTTTTTCAAAGTAGGAACAGGGTCTATAGAGTAAATAAAATACAAATCTAGTTGCCTGAAAACTCCATTGAAGATGAGAAAAATATGACCATATGTACTGTAAATGTATAAAGTATTCCTAATCAATTCAGTAAATAATATTAATATGCAAGTTTGAACAACTACTGAATACATACCATACACGATTACTTCTTAAATGTTTTATTCTAAACATTAGACATAAACGTAGCAAATATGTACATGCATTTTCATAATTTCCAGCCTTTGGTTGCTCTATCTTTCCTTTATATTCACAACAGCAGATCTTTGTTGAATGTTTTATATTTGCATTTATTTCCCGACCTTTCTGAATTAGGATTGTTAGTTTGTCTGAGCATCCTTGGTTGCTTGTGTACTCAGTCTCTCTGTGTCGGTGAGTCACTCCTCCACTATTGCGTGGCATTTCCTTTGCTCATGAGAATAGATGGGGTTCCTGGGTCCTCTGTAAGAAGCGTCCGGAGTCTCGCGAGCTGGATGAATAATGGATGCGAATGGATCAGATGACGGAGCTGCTTCATTTGGATCCTCTGTGGTGACGGTTGGCCATACAT
This sequence comes from Eucyclogobius newberryi, assembly GCF_026437365.1. Lineage (NCBI taxonomy): Eukaryota > Metazoa > Chordata > Actinopteri > Gobiiformes > Gobiidae > Eucyclogobius > Eucyclogobius newberryi. The sequence continues at coordinate 25,117,787 of NW_027315724.1, forward strand.
TCTCTCCGAGGGCCTGACGAGGCACAGTGACTTTTGTGCCAGTTAAACAGCGGTGACTTGCAAACAAAAGTTTATTTAGAGTCCGTGCATACTGTATGAGCCAGTCACGAGCTGAATGCCAGTGCCGCCATTTAATAGGGCAGCCGTCAGCGGTTCCTTTTTAAATTAGTGAGGAAAGTGGTAATAAAAGATTTTCACCCAGCCTTCGTTCTCAGTTAATGTTTGATTAGAAATGCAATGACTTTAAATTAAGATTTCTTTTCCCCTCGGTATGAAATCAATCAAATTAACGGAAATTGAATTATTTGAGATGGTAATCTATTTAGGCAAACCATTCACCATGAAAATGTTTTCCTGCTGTTGTGAAAGGAAGAATAATTGAATCAGACCCTTGTAAGTGACCCCAGTGGCTGAGCAAGAACAAGCCTTATTGAAATAAAATGCAGATTTTCTCCTGCTCACGCCGCATAAGTGAACAGGCACAAGTATAGCATTTAATTTTCTCCTGTAAAGTGTACAAGGATCCACACGTGCTGCAGACTGAGCGCCACATTAGGGACAGTAATCAGTATGGAGCAGAGGCATTGCTGTGCCTACACGAGCTTTGACAAATTTCACCAGCGCCTTATTGTGACAAAACCACATTTATTACGCAGGGTTGCATTAATCTGAATTTCTGTCTCTTCTGTCAATTATCACAGGAAATTAATTCTCCAAATGTATCACTACATGCCATCAATTCTCCATGGCTGCAGGTACTGTGTGTGCTTAGCTTCTCGTTGTTATGGGCACATGTGAATACTTGTAAAACCACCTGAATACACTGATATTACTATTATTACTATTATATTATTGTCCCGGGGATTGACTGAAGGATACCGTATTTTCCGGACTATAAGTCGTACCTTCATTCATAGTTTTGCCCGGGGTGCGACTTATACTTATATTTATATTGATATACTTATACTCCGGAGCAACTTATATGTGATATTATTTGTTATTTTCACACTTGCAACCGCATTTCATACTCCAGTGCAACGTATATATGTTTTTTTCTTCATATTATACATTTTTTTGCAACTTATACTCCGGAAAATACGGTAATAATGAAACAATGAACTTTAATCTACATCACCAAGATTGGCTGGGTCCAAATCTGCATTAATAAAGAGTCAAGTAGGGCATCTGGTGAAAAACATGGTGTTCAGAGTGACTTTTTAAAACCTGACAGACAAGATAGAAGAATAGGAGTCATTAATTACATTACCTTATGCCTCGAGCTAGATCATCATACACTGCACCACTGCAATGAATGAAGAACAAGTCAATTCATCAGCCAAAAAGATGATATAAATGTTAAGGGCAGGGCTGGTTCCAAATGGCTGCGTCCCGCCAACATAATGCACAGAAAGCACACACTGTAACAGAGAAGTATGCGGCTGTTGTTTCGCGCAGTTAAAATTCTCATCTCTTTGTTTATATTTGAACACTCGGTTGAGTCCTGATGGTCCATCTGTTGACTGTGACTTTGTATGCAAGAATATAAGAGGAACAGCCAGTGAACAGTAGCCATTTCCAAGTCCCCCATTCAGAATGAGTGCAGCTCTGGCTCAGAAGTGGTATAATGTGTTTTCTCTTTAACTAAAACAGGAAATGAAGAGAAAAGAGTATAGCCAATGTATCTCTCATCGAAAACAGCAATCAGGCAGCAACTGAACCTAGGTTGATGTGGTCTAGCTGGAGAGCATTAGGAGAGGAACTGAAGCCCGACACAGGACAAACGGATGTCAAAGTGACCAGATAAGAACATCACCAAAACAGTTCCAGAGCGGTGCTGGTGTCAGTTTTCTGTCAAAATTGGTTCAAGGTGAGAACAAAATGATGCCGAAAGCGCAACAGGTGATGCCGTGAGTGCACTGCATGACAAAAACAAAAGGGTCACAAGAAAGAGTCAGAGCATCCGAAATCACAGGCGGGCTTTGTGCTTGAATTTATTTGTTGTTAAGTTTGTGTTAGCAATCGGAGACATGTAGATAATGTGTGTGTAGGCAATAAATTAAATGTACTGTTACAATTATTCCATTATTCCATATTTATTGGGTATCTGTGCTAAAACAACATGCTTTACGGTTGAATTAATAAAACCTGATACCTATTTTGTGGTAATTATTGTCTAGAACCGTAATGTGAAATAATAATGCAATAATAGAATAGTAATAATTTAAAAACATATGTTATTTGTCATTCTTTTGTGCTGGGACATCCTGACAGCTTCAATCTGCTTATAAGACTATGGTGCACATCGAATCTACATCTCTGACATTAATATTTTTACTCCCAATATTTATTTATTTTTCACATTCCAGCAGCTCAAAAGAAAAGCTCTGACCCAATTCTACATTCCTGTTGGTTTCAAGAGGTCTCTAAGATCTACCATCCTGTTGGTTGGTGTGACGACAATATTCTAAAGAGCCAATGATACTAAAACGTAAGTAGAGAATTCAATGGCAGAATTTGCTGTCAAAATAAAAATGTTTTGTCCTGGTTTAAGATACACCATTAAGGTAATTTTTGGGAGATTCAAAAGGATATTTTGCAAAAGCCATATTAATTTGCTAAAATGACAATGACCTCTGTTTTTAACCTGTAATTAGGGCTGCAACCAACAATTACAGCAATTTTACATAATTTGACAAAAATGAGCTAAAGCTAAAGAAAGGCAACTTGAGAACACATTTTAGATAAAAAAATAATAATTTGTACACATTTCAATAGTCGTTTTGGCGTAATTTTATACGTGACACATACGTCGACTTATTTTAGCACATGGCACGATTTGGATTTGTAGTTAAGTGAACAGTTATTTCAATAAACTTGTGTCAGCCCTACCTGTAATAGAAATCAACATGTCATGACGATCTGAACACACTGTACAGGTGAAATCGTTGTGAATTTCAATCCTGTGGCAAAAAAATAAAAAAATAAAGAGAACAAATAACTGACTATGTATTCTACAGCCACTGCACTGGAGTTATTAGTGTGTGAAAGTCCTGGCAGTAACATGATGAAAAAACTTAATTATGTGACCATAATATAGTAAATAAAAGAAACCATGCATTATTTTTCTAGTTAAAGGGCGAGTAATGACCCAAAGACCGTAAACCTGAGATGTCACACAAGTTTAACCATTGTTAGTTTTAAACCACAAAGCTACAAATGATCCTGGATTGCACTAATATAATGTTTGCAAAATATGGACTTTCAGTAGGAACAGTAGAGTATGTGTACAGTTCATTTGCAATACTGTTTCTATCCGAGCTAAGCAACTAAAACATCTATTACTGATACTGACCCTTACTTTCTTAGAATATCAACCTCAATTTTACAATCAAAAAAGCAATTAAATAAGCAAAACCTAAGCCTTCTCAGGAGAAATTCACTCATAATATTTAACAGGTGTATGATAAGACATCAAACCGTCATAAAACACTGGCTTGACCTGATTTCCATTTAATCTGCATCGCTGACACATGGGGGCTCATTTGCATATTGATTTGCAATAAAACCCCAATAAACCAGTGGATCTCATATAAAATCAGGATGATTAAATGCACTTGTCCTGCACGGGATACTAGGGCTCCTCTGTTCTGGTAATCTCTGAGAATTTTAGTCCATGTCAGCAAGATGCCACATAGGAGTAAATCCAGCGCTCCCTCAGGTATAGTTCAGCACTTAAATCTTCCCTTGCACTAGTTTGTCTTGTCATACTTATTAATTTAAAACCAAATGAAGTGCGCCATGTGGTGTGTCCTCTCCCTGCGCACTGAAGAGGCCCGCGAGATCCTCTGGTCGGCTCTGGTCTCCCTGTCACTGTATCAGGAAAAACAACTACAAGTCGGTTCCAGCAATTACACAGCAAAACATCCACCAAAGACCAACTGAGCTGCAATCAGACCTCGGAAAATCCAATAAAAAGCTTTAACCTTGACGATGCACACAGCAATCATTTTGTAATCCCATTGGCTTCACAAATTAGTCTCTAAGAATATGCCTTCACACACCAATGTATTTTCATTTTTCAATTATTGAAATTAAAGCGGCTATTTTTCCACGCAAACATCCAATCCTCACGTTTTTCATGTGTGTGTTTTTTTACTAAATCACTTTGATTTCCTTTTAACAGCTTTGCAAACATAAACTTGTGGTCAAATATTTAAGTTATTGGTTTCAAAACAACATCATGCTACAGAGGGATTTACTATGTGAGGCAAACTGGTGAGCAGAAACAAACATAAAAATGACTCGACAAAAACAAGTCAGCACAACACAATTAGTTTCAAGCCCAAAAGATATAAATATATATATATAAAAAAGTACAAGTTTAATTAGGTTTTATATTATTAAAATAGTGAATATTTATCAGACTTTGTTTAACTTTTAATTGCACAAACTTTTTTCTATAATTGGTGTTTTAGTTTACTGTCAGATTAATTAAACGCATTAGAGCAACTTATTTAACATTTTAAAAAACTGATTTAATTAATTTCCTTCGACACTGTCAAGTAAAAATGATTTAAAATGAACAATTCAAGTGGACACTGGACAAGATCAGACTGATGAAAACTGTAATCGAAATAATGCACAAAACTTCCTCAAATCATCGTTTATATCAGATGTAAAGTGTATTTGCTCTAACAAGTAGAAAAAGAGTTCACTTAATCCTAAATACTGTGACTGTGCCAGTGCCTCGTGTTGAATGAGCCGCCTGCACGGTCAGTCCAGGGCGGCTGATGGGACAGGACAGTGACGACTCCAGCACAGACTCATCATAGTGTGACCCTCTGCTCTGTCCAGAGGCACCAGACCAGAGGCTTTTGACACTCTAATTGGCCCCTGCAGAACCGGGAACATGATGTGGATGAACGAGTCATTGTCCAGAGACCACACAGGAGCTGCCTCCAGCGGACGTGCATGTGTACGCCTGACGTCTGTGAGAGTGAATGACCGTCTGTCTGTCCGCTGTATCTACAAGAGTTTCCTCACAGTGAACTGGCCCAGCTGGCAAGAAGCTCCTCAGATATATTCACCGGAAAACACTGCTGAATTTATGAATGGCCTTCAGGATAGACATATTTGTTCTTTATCAGGTCACTAAAGAAAGTAAATGTATGACGGACGCCCTTCTCGTGAACTCTCTTGCTAGATTATCTTTTCTGTGACTTTTAAATAGCAGTAAAAACCTGTTTAAATGACTTGATGTTGCCTTCCATGCTACCAAAGAGCTGATTAATGTGACAACAAATGTGCAATGAAATGCATAGAGAAAAGCGGGAATGCAAATGGTTTCATTAATGAATTGGCTCTGTGCATATTTTGCCTGCGAGAGCCTCATCCTCATTATGACCGTACATTTGTGCTACAGACAGTCCCCTATGTTGACCTCATGAGCAAGTAAAAAATGGATGTCCTTCGAAATAAGCCGAAGCCTTTTTAAATCTGTCTTTGCCCGGTCTTAAGATTTTACCACATTCAGACACATGTTCTACCACTAATTGGCTATGTATGCCCCCTTTGAACAGTTTCATTACTAAAATAATTCAACTACAAAATTAACTTCATAATTCAAGCCAAAAAGGTCAGGATTTGGTCACTTTAGTTTGTTAGTTGGTTTGTTTGTTTGTTGATTTGAGATTGTTGGCAAGAAGTGATTGCACTTGCAAAAAGAAATATTAATACTATTTCAGGGTAGTATTAATATTGGTATATTTGTGAAACAGTGGCTGGTTAGCATTTACTCCTGAACCGTCTGAACTTTTGTGGGATAACACTCAATACTGACAATTTGAATACCGCAATGACGATTAAAAACACAAAGTAACACAAGTAAGATCCATTTATTCATTATCACATTGTAACTATTACTATTACTACTATACTAAAACTCTACTTCCGTCCAAGTGCTATTTATGTGTGTTTTCCAGTGTTGACACCAGTCCGAGTGTCTAGAGTCGATATTCATTTCAGAATTGATTAGTGGATTTACATTTTTCATTTTCATTTTTCATTCATTTCATTTTTGGTCATTCATTTGACCCTGGCATTGCCTCTTGTGCCGTCCACGTCAGGAGACACATCTGCCATAAAAGCTGAATGTAGCTTTGGACGTGTTCTCCTTCTGGTCGGAGAAGAAGAAGAAAAAGAAGAAAAAAAAAAAAAAATCAATAAATGAAGAGAAAGATAGTATGTGACACGGAAGTCCACTCTGGCCTCTGCTCCTTCCTTTGGGCAGCTCTGCTTTGACCGCCCTGTAGATACAGTCTTACTCATCCTCAGCTCTGACCCGGGCTTTGATGTGCTCTAGCAGGATGTCCAGGGGCCGCTTTGAAAACCAGAATACATTTGCGCATCTCTAGTGGATGGAAATAGACTTCAGCGTGTCATTTAAAGGCTAAACAAACGGCGATAATTGTGTCGTGTCAAGGTTATGTTTTGATCACGCCTCGGTTTGTTTTTCTGTTGACAAATAAGTCAATAGAATATGTTCAGCTCGGGTCAAAAGTGCACGAGCCGAGGTCCAAAATCAGTGAGCGCGAGAGGCAGAAGCTCTTTAAAGGAGTCCGTCATTTTTGAGAGGTGTTTGAGAAAAAGTAACTGCAGGCACGACGGGTCAATACGCTGTAGGAACGAACTCTCTGAGCAGGTTCACGTGGTCGGACAGAGCGGAGAAACACGGTCCAGGAACGCCATTTATTTTTAAGACAACATTTTTCCTGAGTCTGTTTGAATGGCAAAATCAGCAGTGTGGAGTATATAGAGTTACAATACAAGAGAGTGCAGCCTTTGACCATCGTTAGAGACTAAAACACTCAAAATAAAGAGTTCAGGACAATCATTTCAATTCATGTCGAGTCGGGTTGTGCATTATAAGATAAGATAAGATAAGATAATCCTTCAATATCCACACATGGGGAAATTTCGTTGTTACAACGCAGTAGATACAGAGGGAAAGGACAGATTGTAGGAAGTTTCTCTTAATAGAAGTACTCTTATCAACAAAACTCCTCTTATATCTTAATAGGGAATGGAGGGAGAAGAAAACAAAATAAAATAGATAAATAAAATAAAAAGATAAAAATAAGATAATAATAAAACAATAAAAAATTAAATAAAGTAAAGTAAACAATAGCTAGCACAAGACTAAATAATACTAATAGTAAGTAAGTAAGTAAACAAAATAAAACACTCTTATTTACATCAGTTATCCATCCATCCATCCATTTTCTACCGCTTGTTCCCTTTCGGGGTTGCGGGTGACTGGAGCCTATCCCAGTGACTTTGGGCCTTAGACGGGGTACACCCTGGACAGTGGCCAACTCGTCGCAGGGTCAACACATAGACATAGACATTACAGACAGTATTGCACATGAATATGACTGTATTGCACATGGTTAATTCAGTATTGCACATGAATATGACGGTATTGCACATGGTTAATTCAGTATTGCACATGAATATGACGGTATTGCACATGGTTAATTCAGTATTGCACATGAATATGACGGTATTGCACATGGTTAATTCAGTATTGCACATGAATATGACGGTATTGCACATGATTAATTCAGTATTGCACATGAATATGACGGTATTGCACATGGTTGAATCAGTATTGCACGTGTTCAGTGCTAGCAGCTAGCAGTCTGACAGCAGCAATCTGACATTATCTGTGTTTGTTGTTTTCTTTTGCATATTGCTCATCCCTACTTCAATCTAGAGCTGGGAAGATTGTCAAAATATGATAGCTTCTTAATATAGACTATAATTGTGAATGTTGTTTTGAAGATATTTAAAATTTGAATCAGATATATAAATTATATAGTGTTGTATAATATGTATGTAATGATATTTTTGAACCTTTGTGGGTCATTTTCAGTCATTTCACATTTTGAAACCCCAGCTAATACAGTAAAAGACTGGTTTGGGCTGTCATAATGAGTCGTGGATATTGTCAAACTATATTGCACACGCCTGCTTCAATCAATAACAAATAACAAATAAAAATCTGTTTTGAAAGTCTGAAAGTCAGTCTGGTCACTCTTTTCACTTCAGATGTGTGTGATTGACAGGTGGATTAGCCTTAAAGCATGGTCCGTCCGTTTCAAACAAATATGGCTGCTTAAGAGGATAAGACAGAGGAATAATGATATCACAGGGGCTGTAAAACATTGCAGATTCACACAGAATAGGACTCACTCTTTGTAAAGAATGAAAGAAGTGTCAGAATCAGAATCAGAATCAGAATTAGAAGTGGTTAATTGCCATTGCCAATGAACAGAATTCACAAACATAGGAAATGCTTTGGTTGGGCACATAAACATTTCCATTAGAACAAAAGTGTGGCAAATAACATTTCCATTAAGCATTTTAATTACATTTGCTTTAAATTCACTTTTACAGGTGAATTTATCACTGAAGCTCAATACTATTTTTAACTATGAATTATTATCTTTTTAGGGGGTTATTAGGTTAATTGATAATTGTGATTATTTAGGTCACAATGTGTGTGTGTGTGTGTGTGTGTGTGTGTGTGTGTGTGTGTGTGTAAAAATATATATATATATTACGTTGTGACATGGAATTCACAGCGTTTCATTTGCGCACACAGTAGAGATGAATCACAAATAAATTGTATATCAAGCAGGGACCGGTGGTGAAAGGAGTTGTTTGAGTAAATACATATGTTTCAGTGGTAACACAAGCTGACAGAAGGGGAATAAAAAAAAAAAACAATGTTGTTTCTTTACAAAGTGTGAATGAAAAACATCTGAGGTGGAATTCAAACCATGCATAAGCAAAATAAATCCTATCTCCTGCAACACAACAAGATAATCGACTCAACTTGGTGTATATCGCTTATTTTGTTCTTCTTTTACAAACCCAGTATAATCCCACTCAACCTGAAAAATGAGAACAACCTTTTCTAATCAAGACAAAGACAGAAAATAGAGCAGAATTAACTATGGCCTCTTTTGTGAGACTAATTAAATGATTCACTACGGCATGCGCACGTATCAGTCAATGTTCAGCGAGCAAGGGAACCAAAATAGTCTTTTTATCTGTCTCTACCAATTATACAAACACAAACTGCCTTTGAATATTGAACATAAATATCACAATAGCATATGTATGAATAAAATAAGCTCCCAGCACATGCCAGACAATAATTCCAAAATTAAATTGCACTTTTTGACAAATAATGCAGCACAATTACTTTAAGAATGTAATATTTATACAAGGTTAACTTTTAACTTCGCAAAAATGTTCTAAAAACCACAACGATTCGTAAGTTTTCAATGCTTTTGGAGGTTGCCACTGTGTGCTCCAGTCCATAGTCAATACATCTCTTTGCTAAAATAGCTTTGAAAACTTCACAAAAAGTCTAATTCACGGTGTAAGTGAATTCTTTTTACATAGAGTCGTTTCCAATTTGTATTTGAGAGATTAGAGTAACTGCGGAGGAATTATGCTTCATGTATAGCAAATACAGACTGCTCACTCATCCATTACAAAGGTCCTTGTGTAGGCGGAAGGTATTATCATTTAATCTGAAAGGCTGAGTCTACACTAATATGAGATATCTTTATTAAAGACGGCCAGCTCTATAATCTAGCACCTGCCCATTCACCAGTCACATGCTGTTCATTAAGTCTCCCCTTTTTCTGCCAGTCATATCTCGCCCTGGCCAAACTCAGCGGGGACACGCATGATAACGGCGCCATCGCAGACCTTTTCAATTAGTTTCTGAGCTGAAAAATATATAATCCTCATTCTTCATGCCAGGATGCTCTCCTAGATTACAACACAGTCTGTATTAATCACAATTTTTATGAACAAGAAGTGTGTGCTTGCAGGACTGCCAGTCAGGGTCCACTCTGGCACTGATCATGAACAAGCATAGCAAATGACAATTATGGCTTGAGCACTGGACTGGTGCCATTTATTGTGGGCTTTTTATTCCAAACAATAAATACTTAAAATGACTCACAGCACTTAGTCCTAGGGCTGTTGGCTGAACAGTAGCGCCAAATAAAACATTGCACAATATTTATTCAAAACCAATTCTGCTTTGCCAACGGTAAAGGAGCTGTGATAAGAAAAATATGTTAAATTAGCCTTCAAACCTTTAGGGGATTGTTTTTGTCAGCATTAAAACAACCTTAAGAATTACCAAGTGTGGACAGTCACTGTGTAGCTCCACGGGAAGCTAATGATGCTTCCACACAGTCTGATTCCATCTCAAACATTTCTGCATTTGTGTATGTAATTAAAGCTGAACTTGTTTGAACACCAAATAAGCACTTCCTTTTTCCAAACTACCTAAATATAGCCGACTGTATGTATGGGGAATGTGCAGATGAGAGATGCAGCTTAAGCAGGTGTCAAGAGCGTCAGAGTATGAAAAGATTACAGCGGACGTATTTATTCATTAAAAATAACACACTTGTCAATTTGAAATGAAAAGCAGCTAGGAAATGTCACAATGTATTAGGCTTAACTTTTGGTTGTCTCATTAATTATGTGCCCCTCTCTTGTCTCCTTCAGAGAAATATACATGGAAACAACCACTGTCACCGTTTGCACAATCTGACATGATTTCTCCTGCACACAGCTCATGTAAATCTATTGCTTCTCACAATTCACAGATTCATTAAATCCTTTGGTGGAAGGTGCTGTATTGCTTTGCCTTGTATGTTCCACAGTATAGCATCTATCTCCATGGAGACAAGAAGACCTCCAGGCCAAGTTATTTGCCAGATATGAGGCTATCTCGCAGTAAGAACACATATTAGATATATACTTGACAATACTTAAGTGTTTAATTCTGCCATTTGTTGTTTCCACGTCATGTTTTTATCATTAAAAAAGCTCTTGATTTAAAAAAAAAGAACACAAATTATCATATCAGTTATTTTTGGCCAATAAAACCACCTGTCATTGAATGAATACAAGAAGAATAGACATGTTAGATAGAGGCTTGAGCAAGGATCTGCTTTCAACAACATTATACCAGACTAACAATAAGAAACAGGGCACGATTAGACCCTAAAGAACGAAGCGCCTACATGTGCACGTCTCTGGGCAGTGAGAAGGACGGCTGCCAAGGATTCTCAGGGTTACGCTGAGAAATAATGTGTGAGACCAGAGATACTGTGAACCGCTCAGAACAAGGAAGCGTTCAGGAACAAAAGGTCAAGGCCAGTTACAGACCGAGTACAGGATTACTGGCTATACTGTGCTTCACAAACAAATACAAGAAAATATGCCTATCTTAATATATATTCTGTATATGCTGCTTGTCAGTTGGTCTATATGAGGTAACGTTATAACTTTAAATATTTAGCAAGATGTCTTTATCTATTTGTCTCTGTTGAAGGCTTGCAGGTCCTTGGTGTCTAACATTTTTTATAGCCAACTCAATATTTTATTTTGATTATTTAGTAATAGAAATATTTATATGGGACAACAGCAAAAAGTAGAAGACATGGAGTGAGCTTGCTGGAGATGAATTATGAGTTTAATCTACCTTTTTACATGTAGCTAAATACACAGTTTTCTTGTACTTTTCTGTAAAAAAGATCAAACATATACGTTTTTGACACCCCGCTTTTGAGTCGATTCATCGATTGCGTAGCATGTTTTAAGTCGACTAAAGCTCTATTTGCTTGGTACCCCTGGGTCTGTGGCTGGTTTTCTGTGTGCTCATGTTTGGATCTGCTTATAATACATGATAAAAATGTTAATTCTAGGAAGCCACAGGGACATCTAAACGTACTGACATTAGAAATTAAATGACAAAAAACATCAACAACACAAAACTAGACTAAACAAACAGAAATGAAAGGGCAACGGCAGAATCAATCGTTTTTTAGGGATCTATGAGACAATAACATAACTCTTTGTTCATAAACCTCTCATATGGAAGTGGAACCATAGATGTATTATCTTAACCCTTACTGCAGCAAGTGGGACTGTATTTACAGAGTCTCACAGGAGGGGGCGCTCACAACCCAAGTATAGGATGGGGGATTTTTTTCTTCTTCTAAATTACACAAAAGATTCACAATAAGGTCATGCAATTGCATCGCTTTGTGTGTGATTTAGCTTTTCATTTCGATGTGCAAAATGTGTCATCATGTTTGAATGCCAAAAAACAGGTGCAGAAGCCTGAATCTGTTTGTCAGCAGCGTCAAATCATCAATCATGCAAAAGGAAGGATAGATGAAAAATATAGGCCATATGGCACAGGTTTGAGGGAAGAACAGCAAAGCCTCCTCCAAAATAATAGTGTTTCCTTTCATGTGGTTTTCTTTAGTTAAGAATCATCCATGGCCTCATAGTGTCTGCTTTTTGAACTCCATGGTACGAGCAATTTGTTTTCCAGACTCTGGCTTAGCTTTTGCCTGTTCTCTTTGCTTTTCACATCCAAATATTTAGTGAGTTTGATGTAAGCGGAGTCTGCTCTGTTAGCCTGTCAGCTCATGTAACACTGTCTATATTGGCTGGCCTTTACTGCAGTGATGAATGGAGACACTTGTGGGCTCTTGCTGTGGATTCGTTATTTCAGCAACAGAAGTGGTTCAGCGCGGTCTTCCTATTCCTATTAATTGGTGATATAATGTGATTTTTTCTTTTTTGTCTTTCCAGTGTAATTGGTGTCCAAAAATGACTGCAATAAATGGACAATAGTTGTGAGTTGGCCCACACATGTCCTGCAAGTCTAACCACTGAGCCACACGCAAAGGTAACCACTTATAAATACGTATTTGTCATTGTTGATCTACAATATAAAGGTAATTCTGACTACCTTAAGTGCTTTGTTTAATGTATATTTTGGTACTGGGTGTATTTTGGCTTTTAATGTTAAAGATTCTGAGCACTTCAAACAAAAGGATGATTGAAAGGCCAAAAATCATCAGTGAGGTCAAAGGAAATGGGTAACGGGCAGAAAATCGTTGTACTTATCTTTTCGTGCAGTCAATAGATGAGAACAAAGGGCCAAATATGGAATGCTCCTCCTTCAAAGTCCATCTCATTCTGTTTGAAGTCCAAGTGTACTTTAAAATGAGGATAATGCCTCAGGTGCTGTGCTGCCCTTAGATACTGCTGCATGTAAAAATAATGCAATAAAGAAAAAAGCAAGTATCAAAAACATGATTAATGAAGTCTTGTGTTGAATAGCACGCAGATCAGGCCGGGGCAGTGGATTATCTGACACAAACACGTAAATCATTTAAGAATTTCAACAAGAGAAGACAATAGGTTTGGTGCCTAGCCGAGTGTAGAGTCCACTTTTAATTCCACTCTCTCGTGGCCCCGCTGACTTCTGTGCAGTATCTGTGGCACTAATGAGCTGTGCACATTTGAGTTTAATTTCCAGAGCCGTTAATATTTTGGTGCTACATTTTCCCTTAGCTGAGAAATAATTAAGAGCAGAAACGAATGTCCTAAATGAGATATATCCTAAGACGGTCCAAAGTTTCATTCCTTATTCATTTAAATTAAACCTGCTAACTTCCCATTTGCTAATTCTCAAACTCACTTCCGTAAATTAAAGCAGCTTAATGGATTTCCTGTGATATGATCCTATTGTAGCCAAATGTATTGTATTGCTTGTGACTGTTTTTAAACCCACAAAAAGTCCACAGCCAAAACACAGAAATACATGTGGCTGCTCTCGTTTTATTTGGCCACAGCAAACAAGCTGCAGTGATTTGGTGGATTTTTTTCACCAGATTCACTGTTCAGTAGTTTGTATTCTGCAATAGAATATCGAAGCAGCTTATGAAACTATATAAGATCAAACAATGAAAATTATCAAAACGCTACAAAGTTATTATGTAGCAGTGGCTGGAATGCCAGGTGTTACACTGGGGCTGTAGTACACGCTGTCATTGTGTCCTTGGGCAAGACACTTCACCCACCTCACCTCCAGTTGCCATGTGTGCTGGTGTATGAATGAGTGAATGTGGGACAAACTGGCACGTTTACAGCATGTATATCATGTATGTTCATTAAAGTGCACTTTCCTTTTCTTTTTCCGTTTAATATGCGCTCCTATGCTGGACAAGACTTTCATACTCCATAGAATAGAAATAGTGTCCTTATTGAAATGTGCATAGTTTGAATTTACCTTGACCATGATTATATTTATGTAATAGTATTGTATAGCCCATGAGTATATCAATCAATCAAACAAACCTTTTGATAGGGTCCATTTCTCATCTTCTTTGATAACCCAGAGTCTTGTTCTGCATGCAGTATATTTGTCTGAAAATTAGGTTTGGAGAGTGTCCGAGGCCTGCCATAAAACCTGAGTGAGATCCAAAGTGACAGGCCTCTTGAAAGACTGACAATCTGATGTGAACTGTCATGGCACATTAGAGAAGATGTACCATGTTCAGTGAATACTCTGCACTGGCTCTTTGATTTGAGTCCTACAATCAGCAACACAACATCAGTAGGGCAACACTATCTGGTCCAATAAACATAGCTGAACGTATTAGCTGCACCTATATGTTATAAAATATTATATTATATATTTTGATTTACACATATACCAAGTGGTGGCAACATCAGGATAAAGGAACAGAAGAAACTGGAGGAATACCAAGGGCTCAGAGAAGAGCTGGAGAAGGCTTTGAAGGTAAAAGTGGTGCCCGTGGTAATCGGAGCACTCGAGACTGCGACCCCCAAACTGGAGGAGTGGCTACAGATCCCTGGAAAAACATCAGACATCTCAGTCCAGAAAAGTGCAGTGCAGGAACAGCAAAGATAGTGCACAGAACCCTCAAGCTCCAAGGGGCCTCTGGTAGAGGACCCGAGCTTAGAAAAAGAGACGAGACCACCCGCCAAGGGTGAGAAGGGATTTTCTTTTTTGTACTAAATAGTTGATGAAAAGGCTAATTAGCATAATGACTATAATGACACATAAATATAGCTAAAGTATTTAAGGCACTAATTCAAAAGGAATCATGAAAGTATATTTCTAAATTAATATTGCATTTTAATTACATCAGTTTTCATTATTTGCATGTCTTATTCAATTACGCTTACTCCATCTGAGAGGAGTACTCATGTGCTCATGTGGCCTAACATAGATACATGCTGCCCTCTTCAGTTTGGTAGCTGTCATTGCATTTAGAAATGAGAAATGAGTGTCGTCATCTCATTCCAAAAATAAATAAATGTAAAATAAATAGTCTATCACAAGATGGCAGCAAATAGGCTAGAATTGTTTGTACAGCACTGAACCACACAGTGAAATCCTCAAAATGTCTATATACTCTATATACTACACTATAACATTCCCTTTGTCTATATTGATAATAAAAGTATTCTTATCCGCATTAATGAACGCTTTTTAAAGAATACATTTTCTGTGGTTGGACCATTAGTGCTCATTAGGTTATGTCGTATGCTAGAACCATTGCAAAGGTCCCTTGTGTCTTCAGTGAGGACAATACAGACATTTAGACCTAGTGTACATGACGTGGTGCCAGAGCGATGAGCGATTGCACAGAGCAGTGTGTCATTGGCTGCAGTTACATAATGAATATGTATGGGACTGAGTGTGTACACATGCGTGAGCTCAGCCAGTCTCCTCCTGATCGCAGCCTGCATGTGGAGATTAATATCTGCTCTCCACAAAGATGCTCTGTGCGCTGGGCAGGACACTCAGGACAAGGAATCCAATGTGCAACATCCCCATGTTCTACAAGGGCCAAGGCAAATAATGCACTTGTGCACAAAGATTGCGGCAATCTTTTATTGAGATTTGATCATTGTGGCAGACCAAACGTTGCACAGTGCTCCAGTGCTAGTCTTAGCGGTCACTAATATAAATCACTACACAGATAATATGCTGCCACTAAAAACTGCAGTAACAAATTCAACCATCTACCCTGCATTGGTCAAATAAATAAAAAATAATGAAAAATATCTGACTAGAGTCTATCCAAGGAGCTACGGGTTAGTGGTACACCCATATATGCACATATTTCAATTTAGCATTGTATTTCACAGATTTATCACACATACATGTTCTCAATAGATGGAGCCTTTACTGTTGGTTCTGTCCTGTATTCTACTTCCCTGCCCTGAATACAAAAACATGCTGCGTTCTGCTACAGTGGAAGAGGGAAGGTAGCGCTATTTAAAAACATATGTTCTGTCTATTCTGAGATCACATAAATTTCTCATGTACAACACTGACAATAATATGACATAAACAAGAACACAAAAGGGGAAAGAAAGGTTATGAATCCAAGGGCCCTTGACTATAGCAAGGAAAATCTTGAAATAATAGGCTTAGTTTTAAGAGATAGCAGCACTTTTTTAATATTTCCAAGAGTACAAGGTCTTCTCAATGCCTATATTCCAGTTACAGTGGGTTGTAAGTTGTAAAAGAAGCGCTGAATGTAATCAGCACTGGGCTGTGTAACAATACCCCAATGTACAGTATTACCATACCTCACAGTATTAGTGATTACAACATTGTGGGGAGGTTCATGATATTGAATGATATGTTATCTACTATAAGATGCCACGATGGAGCTTTAGAGGCATTGTTATTGTCATATAAATATTAAGTGCTTGTTAACAGTAATTTCTTCATGGTGCAAAATAATCATTCCACTTATGACAAATAATGTATTTATTATATTGGAGCATACAATTGGTGTTGTGATATGATATCAACTGCGTCATAAGTAATTAATTTGCAGTGGGTGATACTGACAACAATAAAGATGAGAGGTCTATGAGATATGAGATAGTGACGAGGCTGGATAACAATAAGTCGTGTGGTGCAGGGTATATCTGCTGAGCGTTTAAAATATGTCAGCACAAAACGATCTCTTTCTTGCCTATTGTTTCACAGGCTTTTTGATTCACGGCGTTTTACCTGACCCTTTTATGTCTGTGATCTTAGTTCCAGTTGTTAAAGATAGAGCTAACAGTAAAGACAAGGCCTTACTGACGCTTCTACGTAAACCATAAAACGTTATATTTCTAAATTATGTAACAGAGGTGTCCCCAAATATTTGATGAGAATCCTGGCGTTCTAGTTTGCCCAACAGTATGTAAAAGGGGATTATTCAATTTCTTCCCAATGTAGGGTGTCAAATGGACTGAGGCAAGGCAGCATATTGTCTCCATTTATGTTTAATATTTATGGACTACTTGCTTTTAAATTGCGGTAGAACAGGCAGTAGTTTTGGTCACAAAATCGACCATTGTAGACTGATGTAGTAATTGTGTGTTGTCCATATAGTGCTGGCTGACAAGAGTTTTGATAGTAAATAGAATTCTAAGAAAAGTAACCTGATGATTGTCTGTAAACAGCGTTGCAGCTTCAGCGTGGGCTATAAAACGTGAGATTGTATTTGGCGGTGTGTTGTGTACGCGGCTGAGTCATCAACTGACTCACCGTTATCATGATGGTAAAATGTCCCTCAAAGCTCCTCCTCTCGCCCCCCACAGTGGGCCTTACATGTTCAGGGTATACCGCCTCTTTAATGTTACTCTCCTGTATTAAAACATATGTATTGTGCAGTATATTTGCCCATATATGCCATTGGAGTCTGGGAATCTTACAATAATAATGTATAATTGACCGTAATATGTTTTGGTAAAGCCTAATTAAATTCCTAACATTCCGCTTCATTTTATGGTTCTGATTTTTGACCACTATAACGGATAAAGGGAGATGGCTGTACCAGGAAATGCATTCATAAATGTACATTCTTTTGAACAAAACAGAAAACATTTTTTTTGGGGGGGTGGGGCAAATTTAACATCTTCATCAAAGATTTCTTGTATATTTGTCTTCTTTACAAATTGTGTGAGTTGGGGATAATTTGTCTGATGCTTAAATTCATTCTATTTGTGAATAATGCTTTAAAATGTTTGAGGTAAACTGCTTTGGAAATGCGAAGGCAGCTAACTTCATTTACCTACCACTAGACTTAAAATCCAGACTTGAAAAAAATCAATATTAGGCTAGTGTATTCTTCATTGTGATGTGTTGTGGTCAAAATAACAATGCTTTCAGGCAGGGCAGTAATGGAGTTGTAGCAGATGTATAGTGAATGAATGAAACATTAATGTATAGTAAGAGAGTTCCTTTGTGCACTGTGCCTCAGGTTTCACTTCAGAACACAGAGCATATGGCCATGTGGAAGTAACATTTGTAACACTTAACATGACTATGCTAACAGGTTTTAAAAATGTTGGATCACTTACACATTTTTTATATATTTAATGCATGGGACAATTGTAGGCTAAGTGAGGCAGCACCAGAATACAGTGTGAATGGAAACATTCCTTTATTTATAGGAGACTTGGGCACATATACAGTAACTTATTTCCATTGCGAGTAATGACTCTAAAATGCTTTGTATTTATTATTTTTGTTTTCAGCCTACAAATCCTGCAGTACAAGGCCTACTTCAGTATGCTGTTCCATATGTCCAGTGCCTATGAAAGAGTCTGAAAAATATATATGTTTACACTATGTTTACACAAGACTGAGAAAATGTTCCAAAAGTATGTGTTCACACATTTACTGACCGAGAAGCCTCTCATAGGTGTTATTTAATCTAAAATGTATTCTGAGCGTGATAATAATTCCCTCTCACATTAATTTTCTGTTGATATATTAGTATATTAGTATAGTAGAAAAAAGCTTCAGTTGTAGTCATCTGGACTCAGTTTGAAAAAATAGACGTTTCGACTCTCATCCAAGAGTCATTGTCAATAAAAGAATTTAGATCGAGAACTCCGATATTAATACTGTTCTGTGGTAAGTCCAGCCCATTGGGCGGAGCCTTCCTGAAGTAGAAAGAGTTGTTTGTTTCAACAGAAACTCCCCCCTTGTATCTACCGAGCAAGCCTATTCAGAATTTTAATGGGCTATTAGCATCCTCTTTGTCTTTGTGAGACCCTGGCTCAACCACCCTGAGTACCTGATTAGCATCTAAATGTCCTGGTCCTGGTCTTCTACCTTTCCAGGGGTTCAGTATACCTTTATAGATACCAGGAAGATTGAATCTTAGCCCTCCATTTCTGTTTAGAGAAGGTCTTTCTTTTTTAACAAAAATAGCTTCCTTGACTCCTCTTTCAAACCATCTTTTCTCCCTGCTTAAAACCTTGACCTCACCGTCTTCAAACGAGTGATTAGAGGCTTCAAGATGGAGATGCACGGCACTCTGAGGTCCTGAACTTGTATTTCTTCTGTGCTGATAAAGCCTCTTGTGTAGAGGCTGTTTAGTCTCACCTATGTAACGTTCTTTACAACTTTCTTCACTGCATTGGATCGAATAAACTACATTGCTCTGTTTTTGAGTCGGCAACTTGTATATTATTAGTATATTAGTAGAATATAAAACGAAAAAAAAAAGAATCTTGTTTAATTTACATTACATAGGATATTTCTTCATTAGAGACTTTTAGAGCTATCTATTCTATTCATTTTAATGGCCCTAGATTTTTTGTCTTTTTTCCAAAATGTTTCTGACTTGTTTCAATACTTTACTTTACTTCTTAATTCAAAAAACTTTCCCAATGGGTTAAATACAACCCAATACATTTAAAATTTAAGATAAGATAAGATAATCCTTTATTGTCCCACATGGGGAAATTCCATTGATGCAAATTTAAATACATGTTTACATTTAAAGTATTATCCGTATTATAAGATAAGATAAGATAAGATAATCCTTTATTGTCCACACGTGGGGAAATGTCATTGTTGCAACGCAGGTAGATACAGCGGAAAAGGACAGATAACATATAGGAAGTTAAAAAAAAAAAACACTCTTAATAGAAGAACTCTTATAAACAAAAATATCATACAACAAAGAAGACATGGCTTCAAACCAGTAACACGTATGTAACAAAAGCATTAAATCTCATCTTGACTAGTCTGCTTCAAATTCTAAATTCGAGTGATTTGAAGCGAGGCTGGATGTTATCCTCTTTGCAGCGCGCGCACGGTCTGATAGTAGCGCACTACTTTACGCGAACTGCCCCATTGCGATTACGTGGCGGAGTGATCGGGGCTCGTGCGCAGGCCGCGCTTGTCAGTCAGACTTTGAACAGAGCAACTGGCGCTCATCATCATCGCCGCTAATCTCTGCCCGCTGCCTGGCACCGCGGACGCCGCCACCGACACTGACAGCCCCTCTCAGACCACCGGAGACACACACACATGAGGATGAACAGCCGCTGAGAGACGCGGGAAACAGGGATCAAAACGCCGGGGTCGAGCGGACATCAAGCAGCACCGTTTATCCTCCTCGCTGCTCGGGACTTACGATGGTCCAGTCAGGGGACATCTTCCTCGCCTCGCTTCTCGTGAGCTTCGCAGGTAAGAAAGCCCCTCCGTAGTCGCGGTAGCGTCACGTCTGCGCGTTAACGGGGCTCGCGCTCGTGTTACTACGTGCCTGGCATGTCTTCCCCGCTCCTCAGCAGTGGTGGGACCGCTGGCATCTCTCTGGTCTTCCCCCTGCTCCGCCCCGGGGCGCTGTGCGGTGCAGGTGCAGCGCTCGTGACACTGCGACTGCTGCTGCTGCCGCTGATAATTAGCTTAAAGAAGGCGAGCTTTGCCGTTTGTTCACGCAAAGCTCCGAAGTGCGCCAGATCCCGTCCCTCTGAACGTGTAGTTGAGCCGTAATAACGCTGTAATAATAATAGTGCACGCGTGAGCACCGCGCGCGCTGAGTCGGCGCTTCTGTACATTTAATAAAATATGATTGAAAGGGCGTGCGGTGCATTGAATGTGTTTGGATTAGAGCTCGCTAATGCACCTCAGCTAATGGACCGCGGAGACGTTTTCCTCCCGTGCCGTGGACAGGACGTGTGTGTTGGATCAGTGCTGCTGCTGCTGTCCGGTGATGAACAGCAGCATCGTGCAGGATTAAGTCTTTGTTTGTGATGTATTTCTGGCGTGCACGGTATAAAGCAGGACATGTCACATCGAGGGTTGGGGATGGTAAAACTGTGCACTTTGTCCGCGCTTTGCCCAGAGCACAGTCAGAGTCTTTTGGGACAAAGTGTTTGTGATGGAGAGCCAGCACAACTTCTCCTCTGAATCATCTGTTATGTAATCTGATGCCACGATAAACGCTTTTGAAATGGGATCCCTCCAGATTGGTAAATGTGCCGTTACGTAAGTCTCATTTGGAGACTTTAGTGTCAAATTACATTTTTAATAATCTGTGGGATGCAGTTTGTGATTACAATCGTCTCAGCTCTGCTCATTTGAAGGCTGCAATGTGCTTCTGTCAGATACAGATAGCTTGCCTTCTTAATCTCTTGCCCACAAATGTTGAAGGCTGTTCCTCTGGCACTTTCAGATCACTTTCTGAAAACTTGGGAGATAGGAATTACATGATTTATTCTGGTGTGTGAGTTTACTTATCGTACCTTGTGTTGGAGTTGTTACAAGTAGACACTCTGGTGGTTGTACCAAGAAGGAATTACATGGCAACTTTTGATGTAATCTATTCAAAGGCGATTTAAAACATGCATCCTATAGGCAGCCATTGTATACGCCTTGAAAACACCATGCCCTATTATTACAAAGATGAAAGAAATAGCGTTCAGCATCAACATATAGACGCGGTGGCTTAATGGCCCTGTCATCTCCCCTATTTTGATTTTCCTTTGATACACAGATAAGCTTTTACACATTACTGAAACTAAAATTAAAATGGCCCTTTGGACTGCTTTCAAGAGCTGCTTTTGTTCTGTTTCCCTGCCCCGCATAGACAAAAATAGCACTTCAAAATGTCTAGTTTCTCAAAGTATATATGCTGAAAGTATTTTTAATGGCTACTACTTAAGGAAAAGTGATGTTTCTTCAATCTATTGCCGGAGTTCGTCGAAACAGAGGAAGGATTATCTCACTCTCTGGTGGTTTCGTGCTCAGTGAGGCTCTTAGCATCCTTTTTAATTAAGTGTCTTCATCACAGTCTGGGAAAATATTGTGAAATGGATAAATCTGCTGCAATAAAACAACAGGCATCGTTACTAAACATCCTATAATTAAATATCTATGTTTAATATCGCTTCATGGTTGGATTTACAGCCTGACCGTTGAGGTGTATGATATTACGTCAACGTGAGCTCATGTGGAACTGTGACGCCGCTCGACTTACTAAAGCATCTGGACCCTCACAGCCAGACAGTCTCTTCGCTTTTTCACGTCTGACTAAGCTTCACCGAGGCCCAAATCGACTCCCGACGCCTTGCACCGTCGGCCCGTGGAGGCTTGTGCGTACACGTCCTACTGTCCACTGCATCTGTGTCCTCCATTTACAGCTCCCCGGGCATCGCAACCAAACCTTACACGTTCGCTTGTGATATTTGTGATTGCATATTAACGAGCCGGTGGATAAGAATACATGCAAATACATACAAGCGGCCATTTTAAACGGGGCACGCGATATATAAAAACCAATACAACTGCATCCTTTTCTACGGCATATGAGCTACGAATACTGTGATTCTTTAGACGATAACGGCAAACTAAAGTACACGACAAAGCTATCATTTCTTGGTCAGTCAACAGAGCAATGTCCTTACAGAACGCAGGTTTTTGGCGTTTTGGCCTCATATTTCCTGGATTTCGTATGTAGTATACGTGCTGTTGTGCCCCTTTCAAAATGGCGGACTCGGTTGCCACTGCACAAGTTCCCGGATGTGCGAACGCATGTATTGGCAGGATTATCTGTTTCAGTTTTCTAGTGCTAATGCTTGGTTTTATTGTTCAATGCCGCAGTCTTCTACCCCGACAGTGGAGGCCAAATTACACCTTGATTTTGAGGATTTCCTAGTGAAACGCCAAGGTTTTTGTTCCACGTTTAGGGCTGAAACTGAAGCAGGGCTGTGGTTGTGTCCGGGCCAGACCTCAGGGTTTGGTGACGGCGAGCGGATGAGACAGATCCAGGTCTGGGAGGAGACTCGCAGTGATGGCAGCACACGCACGTGACCCGGGCAGCGCTGTGTGGCCAGCATGCATCGCTCCAGGCCTGCACACATGAGGCGTACGTTAGGCTAAGCAGTTGTTTTTCAATGACCAACCTTTTGGAGCAAGAGAAGGTCAGCGGGCTTCATTACATTAGTATTGTTACAAGTCAGTGTAATCCCTCTTTCCCTCTTTTGTACAGGAGTCTTCCACTGTAGAAAACAATGAAAGATTAGTCTCCAGTGAAACCAAAAAAAGTCCAGACGATACAACTGAATTTTTTCTTGTGCAAAAATACCAAAACAAAGTAATGTGTCTTGTTAATCCAAAGTACAAACAAATATATTGGTATTACTGTGCTTGTTTGTGCACCAGTATTTCTTTCATCTGATAGTAGTACTGCAGTAGACATTGTTGAATTTGAATCAAGATAATCAGTCTTTTCCAATTGTTAGTGATATGGTCTTTTAATCGAGAGGTTGACAGACAATCCTCTGAAACGTGGTTTGGAGCAGAGTTCAGACTTGGGAGACAGACTTTTAACTTTTTGTTTTGAATGGCAATTATTAAAATTCTGTTTAATTTGACAATATAGAGGTTGGAGATGTATCAGAAAATGTATAATACAAACCACTCTTTTGAAGACAGGGAGGTGATAAGTCTAAGCAGGGAAAAGACATCTTTGAACAGAAATAGTGGTTTGAGGGCCAATTTACCAGGAATATTCAAAAGTATCATCCTGAGACCAGGTGCAGGAAGCATCTCAGGCCAATCATATGTTAATCAAGTATTCCTCCTTGATGAGGGAGCTGCAGCCAAACAATAGGATTTATGTGGACCATGATAGGGCTGTTAGGGTAACAAAGAAGTTTTGTTTCTGGTGAAGAACAATTAGGTTAAAAACAGCCATCATCAGGAGGTCCCTCCATGTGGGCAGGCTTTACCAAGCTCAGAGAAGGATAAATATCTGAGTTCACAGATCAGATCCACAGATTGAGAAGGACTCTTGGGTGAAAATCTAAACGTCTTGTTTTTCAGACCACACACATCACAATAGCTGTTTTAGGGATATGAGATATAATAAAACTATTGAAAAGGAGCTCAAAAAGAGACAGAGACATCTGTAATCTCCCAAACAATAGTATAAAGTCATATTTTGTTTTGGTTAATTTAATGGCAATTCCCTTTTTGTGCTGGATTTGAACCTCAACCAAGACATTTGCACATTACATTTTAGCACATTTCCGTTGCATTGTTAAAATCAGAATATTGTCAACATAATAGTTACCGGTATATGAATTTTTGTCAATATTGCCCACCCTTACGACAAAATAAAAATATATGTGAAGATTGTGATCAATCAATTACTGTGGAATAAAATCCTGATCACATATATAGCATATATATATATATATATATATATATATATATATATATATATATATATATATGCTATATTGCCGAGCTCCATTCATTGTGGTTAGATATTTTCTTTGTTTCTTGACAAACTTTCAACCAAGTCTGCAACTACTGTATTTATCATCTCCTTCTTTTCATTATAATATCCATCCTGTTTACTAATGGTTGTATGTTGTGCCTCGATCTTCCTTCTTTTCGCTGTAAACACTTTGTAAATCTCCTGCCAGCTTTATTGTTGCAGTGTTGTTTATCTTTACAAATGGAGCGTCCTCGATGGAGTATAATGTATTGTTTGTTTGCCTTGCTTTAAATCCTCATATTTCTCTGCAACGCTGCCTAGTAAACATATGGCACCAGAGAGAGGAGGGTATGAGCTGAGGGTATCATAAGGACAGGGTTCAAAGGTCAAATGGGGCAAGACAACGCAGTGGTAATAGTGAAATCTGACAGGTCGCTGTTGCCAATAGAGGCACTGGACCAATTCTTCCCCGAGGTTTGTCCCCGGACCGAATGTGGCTCATCGGGTAACAGGAGGAGAGCAGCTCAGTCTCATTTGGAGGTCTGTTTGGAGGAGGGCACAGCAACCTTTTCTGCTCTGCATCTGATGCTCACACATTTTACACTGTTCCATCAGTAGCTCGCACAAATAGATGTTGACGTTTGTGTCGACACATGAGGCTAATCCTGATGCATTAGTCAGGTGTGTGAAAATCGCCTGTTTTCAGAGTCGTCCCAGAGATGGATGATGCATGTCTGTTTGGTTCATGGATTTGCCAAATTCCCTCTTCTCCTGGCTTGCCCCTAAAGAAGTATTTGTTTTTTAATGAAGCCGAGATTGTCGAGATTTTGAGCAACATATTTGAGAGCGCTGAGAGCAGGGTCAAGATGGACTCCATCTTCAGTCCAAACAGCCTTGTGGCTGCCAGTGAGTGAAATGAGCTCACTGTAGCTCTGCTTTAAGGCCTGTCCTCATTTACAAGTCTAACATTTCAAAGAGACCTGCTTTACATCTGATGGGTCATCTCCCCATTACAAAGCAATATGCTGTTGGCGAGGATTTAGACCACCACTTCTTTTATGCTGCGTTAGCGGAAGCAGCAATGTCTCCTCATGCGTCCATGCACATCATGGTGCATGTATTATTGAAACACTATAGAGTGTATGACTGCACAGAGCGAGGAGATTGGCACTGCTGTGCCCCAGGGTCTGTCTCATACAGTCCCAGTGTGGGACCCACAGCAGTATAAGCTCAGTCACAGACGACCCTGCCTCACCCCAAGTCCTGACATGTATGTGTGTGGAGAGACATGAGTGTGGTCAGGACCACAAGGAACTGATGGCTGGATCATAGACCCTCTCTGAAGAGATACTTTTCTTGGCAAACAGTGGTTTGCACCTCAGATGTAGAGGGACACAATCACTGGAGTCGACCTCTTTAGCACCTTCTGTCAGAGCGTCCACATCTGTCGGAGCTGTACAGTTCACCGTTGTTTATTTTCCTCATAGTTTATAAGTTACAGCAAGTTTGTCATAGAATCTCCAGAGTCTCTGCCGGCCATTAGACTTTTCTTTTATTCTTGTTTTTCTTTCAACAAACAGAGGCCTGTCACATTATTCATTCTTTCAAGTCTTTTAATTTGAGCTCATGTTAATGTGGCCGACATTATCTTGTGTTATAACAAAACATGACCCAAAGGATACATCACAGCTGTCTGAAATATTGGAAATAATTTAATTCGTTTTTTGACAAAAGTACTGATGCATTTGTGCTATTACTGATAAAGCCTTCAGAGCTGACAAGATTTGGACCTTTCCTGTCTCAGAGCACTATTTTCTATCTCACTTGGAGTGTCCGGTCCCCTCACAGAGCTGTGCTGTAAGTGATAACTCCCACTCGGAACAGAAAAGGTGTGGAAAGTAATGTATCTCCTCCACTACACGTCATGTCACTGCAACCTTGTATTTACAGAGCCGTGTGAGTACCTCAAATGCATCTGCACCTGCTCAGACTCCTACACTGTCAGGAGTGATCGAGGCACCTCACATCTGTACGCTCTGGATTAATGCACTGTGGAGCATTAAGAGCTCTTCAGTGAACCTTATCCTGATGTCAACAACTGAAGATCATGTGAAGAGCTTAGATATTTAAGGCAATGTGTGTGTGTGTGTGTTTGTTTGTTTGTTTGTTTGTTTGTTCATTCATTCATGTTTTTCTCACAGGTGTTCAAATGGGCAGGAGCCAGTTGAGGTGTTGAGTTGTAACACATGTGAGAGGCAGCAGACGGAGTGTTCATGAAGCACTGAGTCGCCCAGTGCAGGGCTCAAAGTCACAGAGGGAGGGGCTCTTCAAATGTCCTTTACAAGCTCAAGATGAAAAATGCCTTGGTGGCCTCTTAAAATATCCTTGTCTTATAGAATAATATACATTACAGGGGGTAAAACTATTGTACTTTGTTATGCTTGTTTAGTGTATTTCCAAACATAGTCCACTACGTTCATTGTATATTCTTTAGATCTTGAAAAAAAATCTCCAAATGTGAAACAACGGCCTGCTCGTTCCCTTTGCAGCGTGACCTGGTGTTGTGTTGTTAGTGGAACTTTAATAATGCACAAGCTCATAGCGGTGTTGCTGTGTGAATCTACTCCATCCTCACACTGTCCTCTCTCTGAAGCTCGTGGACATTCTGGGCAAAAGAACTTGATCAATAATAACAACAACAAATCATTCTTTAGCAGTGCATTATAAGGACCAGATCGAATATAAAAGTGTGTTGGTCGTCTGCTGTGCCTGCGATGTGCCTGATGAAGTGCTCATATTGCAGGGCTGCATGTGCACCGCTCCATGGATCTTCCTTGGCTGACTGAGCTGGAGAGAGCGCCATAAATTATCAAGCGTTGTTGGAGAGCTGTGGAGCGGTGCTGCAAAAAAAATGTTACTGTTTGTCACGAAGAGTCTGCTGATGCGAGGCACACAATCTATTCAAATGGGGAGAAACAGCAGTGTTGTGCTATAATGAAATACTGTTTGTATTTTCTATTATCGCTGTTATTAGTTCTGATTTTATACAGACGCTAGAGTTCGGTGATAAATAAAGTGATGAATACAGGCACCACCATGCCATTGAAGGTATCCAAGCTCTACTACTTCATTGCTAATGCTAGGGCTAATGCTATCACCAAGAGCAACCTGACAGTTGCTGAAATAAAAATGAGATCACATAGAAATGATCTCTGTCTCTTACTTCTGTAATGTAATCATTTTTCCAAAATGGGAAAGATCAATATTGTGTTGGAAGGAGAAAAGCTTGGGTCTGCATACATGGGTGAAGTGCATTATGGATGAGAGTGGATCTGGCACTGGGCCGAGGCGTCTGTGATCACACATGTACAGTGTGCAGTTACATGACATTATGCACATACGATTGCTGCTTGAGAACTTCAGCTAGAGCCATCTGTGCGGCCCTCGTGTGGCCTGTCTACCATGTTCTCCCTGAAGGATGCCACACTCCAACTTGTGGCTGAAGCTGTGTGGTCTGGGTTGCCAGCACAGACCGGATGTGTCACGAACCCCATTGTGTATAATTTTCATCGACGCCACAGAGTGTAGAGGCGACTGACAGGCAACTGAAGTTAGTGACACTCTCCCATGATCCTCTCTGCAGAGAACAGGGCCAGGACCCCACTGTGCTCTGTTTGGGGCAGAAAATAGCACTCCAATATGTCCATGACATACAGTAACTGCAGACGCTTCGATGTTGCTGTGAGCCGGTTTTAGAAAATGGAAAGTTAATAATAATGTGTTGGAATGATCTGATCATTTCAGATTTCTTTCACTAACTTCAAAGTTAGCTGCATAAATATCGTATATAGCATGAAAGACAAAGGTATGAATAATCACTTCTCCTTTCTTCACTTGAAAATATTCTCAATATGTATTCAAGAAGGTAGAAAAACACAAGGAAAGCTCAAGTTCAAACAGAATATTTAAGCATTTGTTTAAGTTAAGATAATTGCCGGTCCAGTGGATAGTACAGTACAGATCAGTTTGTGTGAGTCGCAGACACCTCTTCACTTGCAGGCTGCTGTTGCACAATGTTTGCTGCTGTTGCACAATGTTTGGTTGCCAATTTCTTGCTGTTCTTTCCTCTCCACTTTCCAAATTTAGCTTTAAGGAGCACTCTGTGGAAGGCCAGTTTTAACTCAATACACTGTATTATTGGTCTATATGGGTAATTCAAGGGTACATTTAATGTCTGCTGGCTGTATTCATCACTTGTTTTCAAATCATTGAACCATAATCCCCTCTCTGGACAAAATTGGGTAACCTGATAGCATTATTGATTTTTGCAAAATCAATAAATGAATATGGTGTAGATGACATTTTTGTGTTGTCCATTTTTCAAATTTTCAAGTTTGACTTCATTTATATATAAGGCACAAAAATATATATTTTAGTTGGGAAAATAGCATACAAAACAACTTAAATAACAGTAAAGACGCCTCAGCCTTTCTGGAGGGATATCTGCTCCTAGAACAGATTCAGCCAATTTATAGTATACCTACCTTAACATTTTTCATCAACTGGATAACGCACATACTCTGAGCTTAATAAACCAGGCTGAGAAATAGATTTTCAGAGTTAGGGGCCAGGGGGGTCCCCTACCTAAAAAAGTCAGGGGCCCCCTAGCAATTTCAGGGGCCCACAAGCGCGCTCGGCATCGCCGCGTCATAAGAACAAGATGTGTTCTTTTAAACCTCGTTATTAGCATGTAAAACAATTTAAAGTACTTTTATATTGTATTTGATATGTAGAGCACAAATACTAAATTCCTATAAACCAGAGATTATGATCTTTCAATACTGTTTAGTTCAATATACTAATGTTTGTTAGATACAAAATAAATACTGTTTACAGCATTTGACACAAGTAGATCTTGTGGAATATATAAAATCACAGCCTACAAAATAAACTACTAGCATAATACATTGCCCCGATGCTAACAACTCCAAAGGGGGGAGGGGCCTTGGATACTTCCACATTGACATTGTCCCTAATGTGCAAAACTACAGCTTTTGTTGCAAACAACTTTAAAAAGACTGAATTGCGGACTGAGTAGAGATTGACGCCCGCCAACCTAGATATCACTTTTGGGGCAAAATTAGACCAGGCATTTCCGAGTACAACCGAACGCAGCGGCCAATCAGATGTCCGCTTTCATCGAAATTAGATCAGGCCAATGAGAAGCGAGAAGACTGCGAAGTGGGCATGTCTGTCAAAACGAAACTTAAGTGATGAAAATGCCCCAAATATGGCCAAATTACTAGTTAAATCTTGATTTTTTTCGAGGAATTTAGATACAGGGGCACGGCGGGCCCCCTCCTAATTCAAACCCCAGGCCCGCCGGAGATTTGACTGCTTACGGGCCCCGGGCCCCCGTCTATTTTGCGACCTGTAAACACATCCTAAAATGTTACTTATCCTCAAATATACCCATTTTACCCCTTGACATTAATCAAATTCAGTTGTGGTATTTTTTAGACTTAGACATTTATTGTTATAGGGCCGCCTTAAAGGTTGAATGGACGGTTTTTTGACCCAAATCTGAGTCTTATTTCCTCGTGGCGTGGACTCGCAATTAGTCCTGCCACGTATCAATCATAAAACGCACCTACCGCTCACCTTCAGCCTCGTTCTGGCTCGTCCCCACGAGCAGCACGTTACCGCGTGTCTAAGCGCATTGATCTATCATAATATAGTTCCCTCAGTGTACGGGACAAAATGAAGACGGAGAAAGACTGTTCGAGCTGACTTAGAAGAAGACAGAAATCTCCTGGAGACGAGAGATGCGATGCGATCCGTCGTGCTAATAAACAAACGCACGTGTGTGTTGCATCAGTCCGCACGGGTGAGTGCGCATGCGCACTTCCGCCTGTGTTCTCAAATCGCCGAAAAATCTTCCATTGCGCCTTTAACGACTCAACACCTTTAAGCACAATATTTTTTTTTAAACCAAATAATTTCTAAGTATGGTGAAAGCTAAATATTGCAATAGTATTGATATCGCAGTACTTGACCCCATATTGCACATAACACTATTTTCTAATTGTGTGCAACCTTTCTGTAAACATATGGATAAAGTCTTTTTAGTTTAACTGTTTCATAGAGTCCAGCCCCTTAGAGTGTAGTTAACCCTCTGGAGGCCCACCTTATCCCGGCATCTATTTTTACAGTGCAGTCTCTGATTGGATAACAAGGTGTGTGTGTGTGTGTGTGTGTGTGTGCGGATGCTGGCGTTGCGTCGTAAGAGGCCCGTATGCCATCTGTCGCCCTCAGTGGAGCCGTGATGAAGGCAGACCACGCCTAGTCGCTCTGGCTCAGAATGTGAAACACAACCTTGGGCTTTCCTTGCTCTTTTAGTTCTGATAGTTTGTCTGGACTGGGCGGGAGGCCTAGCCCGCCGTCGATATAATGATTCCAAAGAGGCCTTCTCTGATTGGTGTTGCTTGATTGATTTTTATTCAAATTGCTCAGAGAAGTCGGCGTTGAATAATTGATGCGTGTCAAGATATTGATTGCTGGAGATTGGAAGTATTGGCAGAGAAAGTACCATCTGTTGATACCTGCTAAAAGTAATCAGAACAGATTTGCTCAGCAGCAGGTGTCCAAGCAGATTGTTTATTATACATCTCTAGATTTGTCTAAATGCATTTGTTGTCGCACAAGAAGTGTTAATGGTTGAGTGGAGCTGCTTGTTGGACAATTGAATCGGTGCGTAATACGAGTGGGGATAGTTCATTTGAGCATGATACAATTTTCAAAAGTGATTCAAACATGTGTGATATATTTTTTTGACTATCCCAATGATAATTACATCAGGTCTTTGAACTGTGCACAACACGACTGAATGAAAGTATCCATATGCGTTGTTTTGACGCTCTGTTTTGTCCTGATTATGAACAAAGGCTCACGGTGTAATGGCTAGTGTTAGCTTCAAGGTAAAAGATCAATAGTTTCCCATCTCAGACAAAGAGCTGAACAATCCGGTTTTCTTCATCAACGTGAGAGCCATGTTAAATAAACAGTATATAATTAAAATCAATTCATAAATACTGCTGTGTTGCTCAGTTTTCATCAGATATATTCACATTATTGTAGTACTGTTAGACCTGTACAAACATGTTTTGAAATACATGCGATTCTTTTAGTAGTTTGTCATCTTCATAGGCCTTTTTCTATCTTTTTGCCTGGACGTGGTTAAAATGTGAAGTTAGATTAAAATACTCTGTCATGACATTACGCCTCGTCCCGACCGCTTGCACCGAGAGCCTGCCCTGTCCATAGTGATATTGTGCAGAACTCATACATCATACAACATTACGTACTATTAAGTGTACTAACCTGTTATGTTTAAGTTATATTTGAATGCGTTAAGGCATAATGCTGCTGTTGCTGTGGATCCTACGTGCCTGTGCTTTAACATATCGAGACTGGCCCGGGGCACTGATCCTCTTAATCCGCCACCTCCTACAGTGGTCTCAAAGCGCCTGTCGCAGATGGGACACTTATAATGGCTCGGCACAATGAGATGTGTCATGGATTAATGAGGGACATCTTGGACGGCCTTGAATCACATAAACATGTTTTCTGCTCCACTGTCAAACATGCCCTTGTCCAAAGCGGTTCAAAAAGAACTGACATTGTCTAAGTGCCCGGACACAAAAGTCCACCGCATATTTTATGTATTTAAATGATGGTGGGTGACGTCATTACTCCATTGCCCACATTGCCACACACACACACACACACACACGCACACACACGCACACATATGTATATACTACGGTAGACACTTAGGCGGCTGTAGATTTGTGGAGTTTGCTTTAATGTGGGCTATGGAGGCGAGATCACGCTTTGGAAGAGTTATGATGACTTATGTAATTTAATGGCTCACGATTAAATCCAATGGCTGGTTCTGTCCTTGAAGATGGTCCAGCACAAATTTACTCCGACAAATGCCCTTCACAATATGGGCCCAGAAAGTATTTAATGAATGTTTGTAGGCTTAGAAGTAGAAGTTAAAAGTGTTGTTCATTTGTAAAGCTTTATTTAACTGTGCAGAGATGCCGTTGTATCTATATATAATGCATTGTGTATTTTTCAATCACAACAATTAAAAAAGTGCTTAATCTAGGGCTGCAAGATGTATCACAATTGAATGGAAATTTCAATTTTGAATGGTCACAACATAGTTTCCTTTGCAAACAATCAAATAATAATATCAATCTGTGTATAAACTGCCAACCCTGTTCTTTGTATTTGAACTGAATCCTAATATTAAAACACAAATCGCAAATCTTATCCCAATTGCAATGTTTGACAGAACAACCTGAATTAAATATTTATTTCATATTTTTAAATAATTTAGCTGTAGCTTAATCTTAGTCTTTAAATCTGGAATTGTCTGTGCAGCAGTTTGTGTGCTGTGATTTAGTCGGCCCCTTAGGTATGTTGTCGTGGTCACTCACTAATCTGCCAACATGGAAAAGACCAGCTGAGGCATGATCATGTCGTCCTCCGCGGCAGGCAACTCATGATTTTTCACCATCAGAGGAGCGTTTTGCTGGCAGGTGAAACTTGGCAGGTGAAACTTGGCAGGTGCTCATTTCTATCTCTGTGGGCGGCTGGACCTTAGTGAGTAAAGACTGCTAATGGAGGTGTCCAAAGGCTCGGCTGCAGCCAACTGTCCTCATGCCAGCGTCAGCCACGCTCAGTATTGTCCACAAATACTCTCTGGATGAACATTTACATTTGTCATTCTTCTGCCTGTCTTTCTTTACACTGCACAACTCCTCTGCAGTTTGTGTTTCACTGGTCCATACTGTTGGGTCTGTTGCGTTCAAAGATGACTCCTAAAACTACACAACATAATGAGCTCAAGTGTCGCCCTGCCTCCTCGCCCTGCCCCTGACTGGCTGGTTCTGAAATGCTGCGTCGCCTCCTATTGACACTCTTCCTGGTGGAGTCGGGGCAGGCTTATCCGGCTCGTCCCGGCGTGTCGGCAGGCTGCTGAATGGACACACAGAGAGAGCAGTGTGCTGCTGCCAGGCTGCGGCTCGCCCTGGGCTCGGGCAGCTTGAGGCTGAGTGCTTATTGTGCCTCCGTCGCTTCGGTCTTTTCGTTGTAATATAACGTTACAAGAGCAGTTTATTGTGATTTACCTGTTCAGTTTGAGCCTGGTGAGTGTCTGAGCATGGAGCTTGGGCCAGTTTCAGTGTGGGCTTAGTGGGAGTGTGTCGTGACTAGCACTAACAGGGAAGCCACTGGAGGAACACAGCCATGATTAATGTGAAGAAGGAGTGTTTTTATGGCAGTCGAGTGATTCATTGTGCTCACAGAGACGTTAACATCTCAAGTCTTGTTCATGCCACACAGACTCTCTGTTCTTTTAGACTTTCCACTGGGATTCAGGCCTCAGAATCTCTAAGACATCTCTGTTTAAATGCCAGAACTCAGCTTCATGTTCGGTTCCATCTCGCTGACTTCACATGTTTCAGACATAGCACAGCAGCTACTTTGTTTATGCACAGTCCTGCTCTGGTGCCCCGAGCTGGAGAGAATTCTAACTATTATTTCCACAAATTCTAAAACCTGGAACAGGTTTACTGAATGTCTGTTTCCAAATACAGCGCCTAGATAATTTCAGTTTTCTATTAAATGGGAAACTCATTTCTGTACTATTGCTTTTCATTCCACAAAAGGTCCTCATGTTCCTCTGTGTAATTGCGTGGCCTTGTAATGAGCCTTTTAAACAGTAAATCATCAGAGTGGAGCCGAGCGTTGCATGATGGGACGCAGACTGCCTCTGTGGGCTGTTGTGGAGGTGCACAGCTGAGGCAGATGCTCAGGGGCACTCAGTTTAAAGTGGCTGAATGAGGATAGATTCTGTCGGTAACCGGACTGGAGAGTTTCTGCTGTCCACACAACCACGCAGTTATTTGTCCTTTATGCTTTATCTCAAAACAAAAGAGAGACAAAAAAACAATCCTACTGTTTTTTTCTGATGTCAAAATGCATTTAGAATAAGAAAATACATTTGATTATCGTATGGTTCTGTGATTTCTTTTCCTCTGTGAGTCTTAATAATTCGTTACGGAGAAAAATTTAGCTTTCACACTGTGACCTGCGCTGGCTCTGTTTCATCATCTCATGCCTCAGCTCTACTCTGATGTGCGCTGCCCTCTTGTACAACCCACATGACCTATATTACGGAAAGATTTCAGGATACTTTAAACATCGCTCAAGACATAAAGAATCAGAGGCGTTTACTGTTTGCAAACTGGAGTCGTGAGACATGCCGAGCCACAGACCATCTGTTGTGCACTTTCCACACAAGAAAAATCATATCACAAATGAAGAAAAAGAATCATGCTCCTTCACTGGTAAAAAGCAAGTGCCAAAAGCTGTGGTTCAAACTAATGCTTTAACAATACTAAGACTAAGATTGAAAGCTCAGATTCAATACCAAGGAAATAAGCTTATAGCCAAAAAATGCATAAAATCACACGTTCAACAAACATAAAATGCACTGATGTACTTCAATACAATGATCTCAAGGCTCTTTCAGCATCTCCATACATAAGATTATTGTTTTATCAGAAAAATAATAATAGAACCTTTGATTTGACCACATTGTCATACTACTTCTGAAAAAAGATTATCTACAGTGCAGTTTTGACGCTAGGTTAATATCAATTCATATCTGGGACATTTCCCCCCCAAAGTGCTGCTCCGAGGACGGCTGTAGTGCTCAGGTGATGCTCCTCTGCATTGACCAGTCCAAAGTACTCACTCACCGCTGGAGGCTCCGCTGCTCCGTCCAATCAGGGAGCTGCGAGGGAGGGGCGGGAAAGGGAGAGCGCTGATGTCAAATCACGGGAGAGGGGAGCTGGGAAACACGTTACCATGGCAACTCAAGAAGTGAATAACTCAGCTTGAGAGACATGAGCAGAACAAGCAAATACTTGCTCCTTAAAAGTAGGAACTGCTTTATTATTGAGCTGCAACAACTAATCGGTCTAATAATGAATCATGAAGTAAAATAATACGTGTAGTAAATATTATCTGGATTAAACAGACTGTAATACAGAGCAGTTTAAGTCCAAAAAGAACAATAATCATAAACAATGTGATTTATATACTGTAAGAGCCACTTCGACCACATTGTCACATCAAGAACAGTGACACTGAATGAAAAGAACCAAATTAAGTCTGTACAATCAAACAAATATGAATTGAGAACATCTAATGATATGGGGTCTTTATAATCAAGAAGCCCCAGCCCTGTCAGTTTTTGCTTTACAGTTTGAACATGATTTTATTTTCTTAACACAATCACAATGTGTTCTTGGCTGTAATATTAGTATTCCATCACACAACAATTTATTTCACGCTGTATTCAATCTTGAGTGATTTCTATTACTAAGGCTGTGGTTGACTAAAGACATTTTGGTAATAAACAAATTATAAATACACATTTATTTCAACTAAAACGTCATCAACCAATGAATCGACTTATCGACTACAGCCCTACAGCCCTTTCAGTCACATCCCCTTGTACTGTGTGTATTTCAATATGTGAATCATCATTAGCAGAAAGATGTAGAAAGGAGCTTGCCTAAAATGACTTCTTAATGATTGTGTTATTTAGTCACGATAACTTAAAAGACTCGTCGTTACTGTTTTGCCTGTTGTTTTTACGCGTTTAGTATGGGTTATGTTGATTACTCCAGCCTTCATGTTGTCAGGCTCGGAGTAGGTGTGTGTGTACTACGCCGACAGAATGGATAATGAGCAAATCCCAATCCCAAAAGGCAAGTGAAGCAACTCGGTGACGCTTCGCCAGCAGCACGTCACATCCAACAGAACAGGCTGCAGCTCTGAAGGCGCCTCCATAACTGTCTCCGCTCCTCCTCGCCATAGCTCCGTACTTTAAGTGTCCCGGCGTTCTTGTGGGAAAACATCTGATCGAGACCCAAGCTGAGGAGCGGGCCGGGCTGAACAAGGCTATTAAGGCAATCTCTTTCTGCAACCGCTGATTACTGTCGCCCGAGGATGTCAGTGTCTTTCATTTTCATTCAAGAAATACTCGACCGCTGCCGTCCTTACCACATGCTCCTCGCCACAGGTCCACGTGCAAACGCATGTGCAGGAGCTGGTATTAAGCAGCACAATGCCTTCTGGCTGAGTGCAAGAAATAATGCATGACTTTAAATAGCAACTGAAAGAAGCGCGGGTTCACAAAAAGAGCATTATTATTCCTGCAATTACGGCAAAATAAGGCATGCGGCATTAGGCCAGGCCATGTTTTGATGCGCTCTTAAGCTAATAGCACCAGGCTGTGTAACTAAAAGGGGTTTTATGATTTAAATTGGTTTGCTCTCTCCGCCAACAGTAAGGACTTTTGGCGACCCACAGAGACATAAATTATTGACACTGAAAGCTGTCTCCTATAGTCATAATCAGTCTGCATCCAAATGTGACTTTGCCCACAGCGAGGAGGATGCTAAACCACAAACCGAACAGTGAAGTATTAAGAAGGGTTCTGTCTTTGTCTTTGTAAATAAACAATTGTCTGAATTCCCCTGAATTAGAATTTCTGTTACAAGCCGAGGTTAGACATGGAACAGGGATTTATACAAGGTTTAATGACGCACATGTCTACGAATTTGAAAAAAACAACAACAATTTGTGGCAACGGTTTGGTCCAGAGACAAGATATCTGACCATGTTTTTAAATAATGTGTGTTTAGTTAATGCCCAATGCACAGAAGCATTAAGAAATATTTGCTAATCAGTGGAACGCAGCGACATCTGGGATTCTTGAGGTCCCTTGACTTTCCTCTACTTTGTTCTTATCAAGGTTTATAAAAGTGCACTAAGGCAGACTCCTTTAAATATTTAACTCATAATGAAATATGGAGAGGGTGTTCTTTTAAGAAAAATGATCATGCAAAACTTTGAGCCACAGTTGCATATTTCTTGACATTTGAACTGGCATTTGTTTACTTCTTTTACCACTTTGGATGTAGATCACTGCCACCCAGTAACACCTCTTAAAAG
Source organism: Eucyclogobius newberryi (assembly GCF_026437365.1). Taxonomy (NCBI): domain Eukaryota; kingdom Metazoa; phylum Chordata; class Actinopteri; order Gobiiformes; family Gobiidae; genus Eucyclogobius; species Eucyclogobius newberryi. The sequence continues at coordinate 25,155,355 of NW_027315724.1, forward strand.
TGGATGTTTTGGAGACGTAAGAACCCTGTGCTTTAATCAGTAGCTTTAGTCCAATCTTCTTGCTGCTAACATATTGACTTTGAGGACAGAATATCCCACTCACAGTTATGTAATAATGATATGCTTCATATGTGATCCAAACTATTTAAGGGTTAGTTTTGTTTTCTTTCCAAATTGCTTTGATTGGTTGAAACTTTGAAAGACCCTAAGCAACAATAAAAATCTAATGATCTAATTTGGTTGCTAAGCAGAGACACAGAGAAACCCAAACTTGCCAAGAGAAGAGTATAAACTAAACTTCTCTTTTTTGTTGATTCAGACCCCTGCTTATCTGTACAATGGAGTGACCAGTGACTTCAACAAGTAAATGTGGCATAATCTTACATTAGCGTTGCTCCAGATGTGGAGTGGACTGACCCTGGGCACCAGCTCGGATTTAGAAGGAAATTGTTTCTGGAGCGCCTCAGTGGGATTACATTTCTAGGACAGTGGCCGTTGGTAGTAATTTGATCGCCCTCCTGCTTGGAAATTGTTGCACTCTTTCACTTGGGCGTGAGTCTCAGATGTCACACTTCTTTTTGGTTAAAAAGTGTGTGCTTTGGTTGGAGAGCAATTATCCAGTCTTGTTCTGAAGTATCTGCTAAAGGAGTCATCGCTCTGCACAGGGCCACTGCGAAATAATTAGCTTTGGACTACAGAATTTAATTTGTGAAAATCCCTGATGGGACAGTGTGTAGGGACTACATTTGGGAAGGGACTTGCCTTATTGCTGCAATAAAGAGTTAAAACAAAGCTTAATGTTTATTCTTTACTGCAGTGATCTTCCACTACAGTAAAGAATATGCAAATATGCAATATTTGCAACCGATATATCAACTTATGTCGATGTACGCCTGTTTTGTGTGTGTTTGATTTTTTAGGGTTGTTTTTGTTGTTTTGTGTATAAAAAATAAATCGTAAAAAAAGAAAAAGTGTTTTTATTCCGCACACTATCTTTGAGGGTAGCACAAGAGTTAAACATTAAAATGTTTAATGTCTTGTGACGTCAAGTTGTGTCTGTTGCTGTCTAATTGAATATTTCATGTTTTACATGCCTTATATTACAGAGCTATTGTCTTAACTTTGGAATATTTACTGTATATTGAAGTTGCTGCTGACACATGTATTAGTACTCTCTGTCCTATTTCAAATAAATACAACTGTGCCTTATATTTTATCCAGCCTTTACAACTGTGATTCCAGAGTGAACTAAAAACTTAATATATGTTTTATATCTATCTGTAATACTATAGTAATAGCTATCATCACATTTTCTAAAATGTATATCCACTTCTGAAGCTCCAGTCCAGTGCAGTACTGCTCTGACTGTGGCAGACTGTGGGACTCGTGGTCACGTTGCTACTTGTGCATAATGCACATTGCACTGTGGGGATGGATTTTAGGCCTTTTAGTCACAGTTCTTAGTCCACCACTGTAAGAAAACAGTCTCGCAGGAGCCTCAGCTACAGATAAGAGAAGCTTTGTTCTAATTAAGCCACACCTCCCGCTCCCATTTACACATTATTCTGCTTGAGAGTGGTATACAGGCATATGTTTACACACAGGAAATGCATATAATATAGAATAGTCTTTTTTATACAGAAGTCTGCTGCTCAGAACTTGATCTTTAATGAAATCCTCCTGCAGTGTTGGTGTTGCTTTACTTTAAACATGGAGATAACAGATTGAGGCTGCAGGTTGCCTTGACAGAATCTCACAGAATGAGAATTGCATTGGCCTCTGCCCGTCCTGTTGAAAGCAATAAAATGTTGGATTCAAGCCCGGAGCTGTGTTCCTAATTAACCACAGAGCTGCATTTGAACACAATACTTAATTTAACATTTTCCGAGTGTCTGACCTTCTTTTTCACATTTGTTTTTTCCAGTTGCCCTGGATGTGCAGATAACCCCGAGTCACGGTGAGATTAGTCTCGGAGAGTCCAAGTTCTTCATTTGTGAAGGTAAGTGTCCTCTGTTGACCGTAAATGTAAAACTTGTAGAGTTTAGATGCAGTATATTTATTATACATGTCAATTCTATTTTGTGTGATTCAGTGGTTGGAGTTCCCAAACTCATAGACTGGTTCGGTCCAAAAGGGGATCGGATTGAGCCCAACAGACAAGACATAACAGTGACTCGTAATGATGAGTCATCGTCCACACTGACGCTGTACAATGCTGGAGAAGACAACGCTGGGACGTATAAGTGTGTGGCCACCAGCGGAGAGCAGCAAGCAGAGTCCACCATCAACGTCAAAATATTCCGTGAGTAAGACAAAAATAAAACAGGTTTGTGCAGAAGAGAAAAATCTGTTTATTGAAGGATTATTTTATTGACTGCTCAAGGGCAACACACCTCTTTCAATGTGAGCAAGCATACATTTTTCATCAGTTCAATAAACAGTCAGAAGACCATTCGCTCGCTGATTAATGATCCTGCATTTCTCTTGAAGAATCACTTTTATTTTCATTAAGTACCAAGTATCTGCAAATGTCCATTGCACCACTTGAGAATGTGGTGCAATGGACATTGCACAAATGTCCATGAGCCACTTGTTGTGAGGAGAGATACTGTGAGTGAGTGAGTGAGTGAGTGATTTAGGTGTTGTAGCATCAGATAAAACATGTTTTGTGCCTCACATTTCAGAGAGAATCACCTTCACAAATGCACCATCACCACAAGAGTTCACTGAAGGAGACAATGCCAACCTGGTGTGTGATGTGACCAGCGCACCTCCACCCACGATCTTCTGGAAGTACAAAGGAGCGAGGATACAGATGCATAAGGACGGTAAGACTCCACTGAACTACTGAGAGATGATCATTCAGGCTCCATTCAGAACATTTTTTATTTATTTTGTGGTTGGTTATTATATCTAGGATTGGTATAATTGTTTTTGGCAATGAAAATTGTTTTTGGCAATGAAAAATCCAATCATCCTGCTGTAAAGTAAAGTTACTGTAAGATGTTTCTGCCTTCAGGTTGTGACTTTATTCTCAATCGTTTGAAGCCTAGAGGAGCTTTTCTTCAGCTGATCAAACAATTTCTGAAGAAACGGATGTAGCTAGATTTTTTAAATATATTGTTTTAACCATTTTATGAAGACAGCTGTCTCTGATTGCCTTTGGTACATTTAGAATGAGTTGCTTCCTGATAATTTGATTTAAAATATATCTGTGTCTACTGCATTTCGGTGTAATCACTCATTCGTCCAAGAGTAGAAACTATACTGTAGAAAAAGTGTCATCTGGACACTATTTTAGAAAAACAAGACGTTTCATCTCTCATCCAGAAGTCATTGTTATTCACCTCTTATTCTAAGAAGAGGGAACCTGTGCCCACTTAGTTTGTTTGATTCATTGTTTACAACTCTGCCCTCTGTTTTGTGTGTGTCAGTTCGGTTTAAAGTTCTGCCCAACAATCATCTTCAAATCCGTGGAATAAAGAAGACGGACGAAGGCTCATACACGTGTGAGGCCCGGCAGTTTGCCCGCGGAGAGATTGATCTGCGGGTCATCAAGGTGGTGGTGAACGGTCAGTGCTGCTCTGGGTCTTTGATGCTTTTGTCCAGTCTTTCTTTAGCAGGTGTCCTGTGACGCTCAAGTGCTCTGTAGATCCTTCGAGAGCTGTCTCGCCTCTGTATAGAAACTGTTGCCAAGAGCAACCTGATTAAAACATTTATTTATCCTATTAAATTGTTTGTTCCCACTATTTTTTGAACTTAGCAATTGGTTGTTTATAGATTTGGCTTCAGTTTGAGGGTTTGTATGTCGGCTGTTTTCTTGTTGATTCGTTTTATATTTTGTTTCTGTTTGTGTTCCCAGTGCTCCCAACCATCAGGGTGTGGCTGTCCGAGGTGAATGCTACTGCAGAAGTGGGAAATTCTGCCATGTTGACGTGTGCTCCGGATGGCTATCCTGAACCCATGGTCACGTGGGCAAGGTAAAACGTGCAGAGATTTTGAGGCAACGTTCATTATTTGTTTTACAAAAGAAACAATTTTATACAACAAAAGTCTATGTCGGTCAGTTTAAAATAGCACCACAATGGGAAGTATTTTGTCTGCTATAATCAAACAAAATGATTGAATGCAGAAAACATATCAAACACTGAAACCCGAAGACCAGACTGCTACAATAGGCACACTATCCCCATTATGTCAAAGTGGCCATTGATAGCTTCTGCTTTTGTCCCTGATCTATTTGCTTTTCAAGCTGCGGTTTACTTTGTAAGACCTGGAGTCAGGCAAAGGATTCTGATGGGCTCTCTAACTGAGCAAAAACAATTTGAAGAAAAACTATTTATTGATAAAAAGGCTCAAATTAACTCATAAGTTTTGGTAGTACGTGCCACTTTGTTCATCAATTATTGACAAATGTAGTCAGAGAGAAAGCAGTGTTGGATTAATACTGGTGTTGACTCACCTTGTAAATGTGTGTATTGCTTGTGTGTGTTTTTTAACAGAAACAAAGTCGTTCTTGAAGCTGGCGAAAAATACAACTTTAATGAGGATGGCTCAGAAATGAAGATAATGGATGTGTCTAAGCTCGATGAAGGCGAATACACCTGCATCGCTAAGAACAAGGCCGGAGAAGCTGAACAGGAGCTCAGTCTGAGAGTGTTTGGTAAGACAGGACTGTTTGGATGCTCATCTCTTTTGTTCAGCAGGTACAGAGTGAGCGGGGAAGAAAAATTATGTCCTTATGTGTCTTATATGTCTTTTGTCTTAGCCACAAAATTGGGTGTATTGTGTAGGTTGTCTTAGTTTCATGCATTAGTTTAAAGATTTAAGGTTTAGTTGCTTTGGTGTAATATGTGCCGAATTATACAGTGTTAAATCATTTATCAATGTGCTACTTAATTTCAGTTAACATTTTTACATTATGACTCAAAATGTTGATCACGTGTATGTATCATATCACATGGTACAACACTGCCTCATTATCGCACCTTCACTACACACTATACAGTAATTATGTCCCATTGTAGTGAATGAGAGCGTTTCTACAGCCCATGTTCACACTGCACAGGTCTGAGGGTCAGTGCACCCCAGCTCAGAGAAGAGAATGTGCACAGACTTTATTTTCAACAGAATACTTTGCATTTGATAGTTTTACCCATTATAAAATGTACACTCAGAACCTGTTAACTGTCATTTTAGCTCATTGTAACAGCAACACATGACTATTTATTGAACATATTTATGCCTAATTACTCCAGAATCTTAAGAAGAAATCTGTAAAAGTGAAATGGCGACCTCATAAAGATAAGTTATCTAAATTTCTGCTCCGGGGGAATATTTTTTTTGGTCTACATTAAAGGTTTTTTGGGCAATATGCACCATTCCGCCCCCTCCACCACCTGGCAAGGACTCAAAGCGACGCCCTGTCGTTCTGCGTCTCGTCCTGCTGGAACCAGAATCCAAACAAAACCGAGCGTGACCAACCGCGCAGCCAGCGCCTGACACGACATCCGAGCAAACCATTGATAGCTGCGATCGCTTGCAGTCAGCAGCACCGTGGTCAGACACAACAAAATATGCCTCGGTGTACATGCATCTCGTGCCTCTCTATTGATTAGTACTACTCTTTTGCTCTCTCCATTTCTTTACGTGTTCACGACATGGCGTTTGCTTGTCTCTGCTCATTTCTGCGCGAGTCTGTCAAATCAAGTCAAATACAGATACCTACAAACCCATCTACTTCTGTTGAGACTCAGAAAAATACACATGATAACAATGCAATAGTGTCACATTCATGTGCATATAACTGATGAAAATAGAGTTTATTTTACCATTATTATTAGTATTATCTTGTCTTACGCTAGCTGTTTTTATTTTATTTTTATCTTTATTTATTTTTACCCTCCATTCCTTATTAGGAAATGAGAGGTTTTGTTTATAAGAGTTTTTGTTTATAAGAGTTTTTGTTTATAAGAGTTCTTCTATTAAACTTCCTACAAGTTATCTGTCCTTTTCCTCTGTATCTACCTGCGTTGCAACATTGAAATTTCCCCCTGTGTGGACAATATAGGATTATCTTATTTTATCTTATCTTATAATCCAAACGTCTTCAAAGATGCATCTCCCATCAGGACGTTGCTATGAGTTTCTGAATGAAAACTCACGACCAATCGGAGCGCTCCGTTGTCAAACCGGCGATTACACATGCTGTAACTCCTCTCGGGGCGCGTCCCTTCGGGGGCCGATGACGCTCTCCAGCTCACACAGGCACACGCTGACGACAGTGTCATACCTTCCGCCTGCTTCCCGGGGCCGACGGGCGGATTGGTGTGCAGTAAGCTTTAGTTTCATGTCTAGTAAGCAAGGGTCAGCCTCGAGCCTCAAGTCAAAGGTCAGCAGTGCAGTGTTCACGTGTGCAGTCGAATCAGAGCGCCACCTATCCGCGTGTGGACATTAAATTTCGTGCAGCACACTGTAATGTCACAACGGTTCGTCATCTGCCAACATTGTAGGTTTAGCGCTGTGTTGTTTATAAAGTATGTTTTACTGTCCATGGTTAGCATAACTGTGTATCACGTATTACCACAATATTTAGCGTATCATTTGATGTGGCACGTTGAATTCACTGATCATCGATGCAGAGTACGCAACATAAATTGGAGGCGAACAAAGTGTAGAACAAAGGCCGTATTTCAAGTCACAGTGAGGATGTATGGTAGTGCGCTGGTATTTATATTCAGCAGAAGCCTCGCATATTCATCATGCACAATATTCAGAGCAGCACTGCAGACACAAAGCTGCAGGCCGCTGTTCACCTGTTTGTGCCATTTTAAGGTTCACTTGCTAACAAGGCTTTTTGCAAAATAACCTTCCCTGTGTGTACGCTGAGAAACAAGGCACTGTAAATTAGTTTCATGCAATCCTTTCAAAAGGCAAATTACTAGCGCATAAGCTCGTTACAGCCTGAGCGACATTGCAAACATAAGCGTAATGCAACAAGCTTTTTCAATCAAGCTTTTGTTTTTAATCAACTCTGCCATTTGATTAAGGTGCATTGTTTTAATTCACTGTCGAACTGATTTGAAATAACATGCACATACCGTAGTTGTTAATATTGTGGTTCTGGAGACAGTTCTGCTTTGGAATCCCTTAACCATGTGACTTAACCATGTGCAATAATGTCACATTCATGTGCATATAACTGATGAAAATAGAGTGTATTTTGTGTTTATTTTACCATTATTAGCAGTATTATCTTGTCTTACGCTAGCGGTTTTTATTTTATTTTGTTTTATTTTATCTTTATTTTCCCCCTCCATTCCTTATTAGGAAATGAGAGGTTTTGTCTATCAGAGTTTTTGTTTATAAGAGTTCTTCTACTAAAACTTCCTATAAGTTATCTGTCCTTTTCCTCTGTTTCTACCTGCGTTGCAACAATTAAATTTCCCCATGTGTGGACAATAAAGGACCATCTTATCTTAGGAATATCTTATCTTATCTTTTGACATTTTATTTCCAATGTAAATACAAGAAACATTCCAGTGCTTTTGAGGGGCTGATGAAAAAGGAAATCCTTATATTGAGTCTTTAGTCTTTAGATTTCCCGCCTGTCAAAGCGCTGATCCTCATCCAGCCTTTGAACTCGAGTTTCTCTGCCCCTCACCGTCTCTGTCAACTTGTCAGCCCCCCTGACTGTCTGCGCTAACAAGCCCTGTGTGTTTTACAGTCAAACCTAAGATCACATACATCGTGAATCAAACCAGCGCGGAGATGGAGGAGCAGGTAACCCTGACGTGTGAGGCGTCTGGCGACCCCACACCCACCATCAGCTGGAGTTCTGGTGAGCACGTCTTCACCGAAGGAGAGCAGGTAAAGTCTGAGCGCTCGCCTCAAACCTGCAGGGCAACAGAGCGAGAAAAGCGCCTGAATCCGTGGTATACACTTCCCTCCTTGAACGCTAGTGTCCTGTGAGCGTTTGTCTCACTCCAGTTATGAACCACACCTGCACAAAGTAGGATCATAGTGCCTTTGTTCTATATTTGTACTGCACGGCAAGAATACCAAATGCTGTGAAACCTTCTTAACACGTTTTAAAGATCATCTCTGGACGGGCTTTATGTGCCAGTGTGTTGCCTTGTAATGGGGGCACTCTGTAGCCTCTGGGGAGCAGACAAAGCAAAGCAGGACACCAGTGTTCTGAGGAGAGAAATTGAATACCTTTAACCTAAATTCAAGTGCTATATTGATCACTTGCAGATGCACTTTTGTTACAACAGGTTAAAATCCCCTATTTCCCTGAATTAGCAACCTGGACCTGCACCTGATTGGATCTTGCAGAATAAGCTAAATTGAACTCTTACATTGAGAGGATTTTTTAATTGCCAATGATGTACATAATTTGTACACCTGTCGGGTGTTCTGTATTTACTTAAATATGCACTTGAATTGTTTTCATAATCATTGTCGGATTACAAATGTTAACAAGGATTTAGCTTTGTTTGGCAGCTTCTTGATAACTTGTCATTAGATCCTTGATACTGCTGGAAATGTCACATTTTCACAGCATCGAATCAATGAATACCTATTGGTATTCTCATACATGTGTCGCTCATATGGCCAGTTCTTCAAGGTTGTACTGTCTTTTTAATATCTGAGAAGGTGAACAATAGAAAGACTGTAGTCCATGGAGTTCTGGAGTCAGCCCATTACATGCACTCCATTTTCTCCCAACAGGCACATCTTAACAGGATCTATCAGGTATGACACTGATGTGGCACAGAAATGTACTCGAGCAATGTTGCAAAAATGTTGCTTCTAGAATTCTAGAAGGAAAACAAGATATACATATTTTCAAATGTCCTTATTCTTATAGAGGATGAATTTGTATTATGAGATTAAAGATAATGATTACCCAAAGGAAGTAGCATTTCTGTGTCGCTGTTACCTGATCATGTGAACTCTCCATCACAGCATGAGGTTGCCTGGATTCAAGCCCAGTTCTATCTGTCATTTCCATTGTGCCGTAGACTTCTGTCTAACATTGGTGTCATTTACTGCAAATCTCATTGTTGCTTATTTTCTTTTAGCGATTCACTTAAAATCCAACTGAAGCAACACTCTCCTGTGGGCTGAGGTGGTCTATAGCAGACATGCCAGAGTCATGACTAAATGCAGCAGCCACCTGCTGGCTACAGGCCTGAGTGTCGCTTTTATTTTGGTGGAGCCCTGTAAAGCACATTACCACCACATGAGACTGGCACATGAGCACCATTCAGCCACAGTTTACACTGCTGCCTGTGCAAGCAGTGTCAATTCCTCATGAGAGCAATGTTATTGCAGAGCACACGGCCCATCTGCTGCGCCTCTATTTTTGTTGTTGGTTGGACAATCTGATCAGAAGCTGTCATAATAAGAGTCATCAGATGGTTTGTTCCAACCTCCAAACACAGTGTTTAAAGATGCCAGAAGAATCCCTGCAGGTGGGACTGTATTAACCAGTAAGCCTCCATGTGAAGAGTCCTCACTGGACTGTCTCTGCCTGTGCCGCAGCGGAGTAGATCACATGGCAGGTCATGTGACGCACAGATGTGCTCTGGTGGCAGTGTGTTTTGCTCAGTAGTGAAGTGTCTGTTGTAGACTGTAGATGAAGCTCATAGATGAATGTCTGTACATATTCTTCTCTCCATCACTCAGGGCTCTAATGACTGCATGGGGACTGGCTGATAATTGTTTTTTCAATGTGCCCATGTGGTGTTTGTCCGCCATGCTTTCTGTATCATTACAGCTGTATTTCATCAAGGATGGCTTTGACTTAAATACTGTTTTGTGATTACATATTTCAAACTAAAATGCCAATGTCACTGTTCAGATATAATGAAATGTTTTTCAAAATATTTCAAATGAAATAGACCTAAGGATTTCACTTTAGATAAATGGACAGATAAATGGACTGATAAATGGACAGTTTCCGTGAGCACAAACTGAAAATCTGAAAACTTCAGATTTTCAGTTTGTGCTCACGGAAACTGGTTTAGGTTCTGAAAGTCTGCACTGCTTGTCTTGATAAATAGACGTCACTTGTAAGACTTTCTTTCATTGCCATTTTTGAAGTACTTATTAGTGCTCTTGGGTTGTAGGCGTGAGAAAGGATTATTATTCAAATTAATAATTTAGTTGAAAGAACAGGATTTTAAATGTCAATAGAAGGTGGCATTGTCTGATACCCATGAAGAACACAGCAAAGAAAGAGCAGATTACTGCCCTGCTTTCATACAATAAAACTAGTTCTACTGTACATAACAAAAGCAGGATTTGTCATAAAAGATTTCACTCTTCAGGTTGAACCTCTTCTCCAAACACAAACAGCTGCATTTGTGGTATTTAAATAAAGGTTCCTCAAAGTCTTCATGCTGATCCATGAATTTGACCATGAATGTACAGTGGTTATTGTGATTTTCTGGTGTTTTCACGCTTGCAGCACACAAGTAGCCTGACCATTGTTGTCTGCCAATACAAAGAGCCACTCATTTAGATAATACTTAACCAAATGGGTTGATACTTGTCAGTTTTTGTCCGGGAAAGAATTAGCCTCGGTAAAGAATAATAGCAAAACCCACATACAGTAGACAAAGGTTCACGGTAAGAATAAAACAACTTCATGCTGTGTAAGTCCCTTTATCCCTGTGCCATTATAATTCCACAAAGTCAGGGAGGATTCTGGTGGAAGTGGAGAACATAATGCTGTAGATGTCCCCTGGGATCCGGCGTCACCATATTGTTGAAGATTGTGTGCGGCGTCTCAGTTTTACACATCCTGTCTGCTGTTGTTCGCCGGGCTTTGTCTTTTAACAAACACCTGTCACAGATATTACAGCGTGACTTGTCAGCTCTTCTCTTCTGTAAACCACTATATGGGAGTCAGGCGTCCATGTCCTCTCTCAATTGAATCGCTGGTTTTAATTGGATACCTTCTCCTTCTGGCTGTGTGGTTCCGCAAGGCTGCGTTAGCGCCGCGTGTTTTTGTTGTGACAGAGTTCCAGTGCCCTTCGGAATATATTACACCTATAAAGTATGGTTTGCTTTCATTTGCAGAGTAATTGTTCTATTTTTACCTTTCTAGTTGTGCATAATTATGTAATATAATGCTAAAACACATTTTATTACGCTATTATCAAACATAAAGGAGATTCAAGGGGTGATCTAGCTGAAGTACGGTCTGCTTAACCTCAGAATTATTCCACTGCGGAACCTTTCTTTTAGGTATTTTCTTGTTACACCTGATGAAATAGCTGTTTATCATGTCTTTTACAGTCTAGTGCTCTCTCTTTGTGGTCCATTACATCGCATTGTCACACTTAACAGCATCTCCGAATTCACCAAGCATGCCTTCCACAAAGCTTTTAGTGCTGTTAACCTGCGCTTTAACTGGTGTGTTTGCTATGACGTGTTGATTATTTATTAATTAGAGTAGCAATGATTTGTTTTGGATCATTTCTTACGACCTAGAAAAATGAAGCTGAGAAAATCAAAGTACACAGCAGTTATTGGGAATTATATTGTGCATTTTTGACAGTAAGACTCACTCAAGTACTACAAGGAACCATAGCTGAGATGTGGTTAAAGGTGCACTATGTAACTTTTCTTGTGGCCACCGGCTTGTCTCCGTTTGCTCTGCCTGAAATGTTCCACAGTGCAGAGTTAAACATATGTATCTCCCTAGAAACAAGCAGATGAGATCCAGTTAAAGGTTAGATCTTTGGGGAAGGGAAGCAGCTAACAGTAAGAAAGATTACTTGTTTGTCAAAGTATTTTTTGTAATAAAAATACTCGATATAATCAGAATCAAAAAAGTGTTATTGCCATTGACAATGAACAGAATTCACAAACATAGGAACTGATAAGACAACCTATTAAAAAACAATATAAATCTACTACAGGATAAGAATAAAAATAGGCTCACTATGTACACAAGTGAAATTACATACTAACGTCATGTAATGTAGATATGTTGTGAGAATACTATATTGTATAAGTTCACTTGAATGATCTGATAAAAATACATATTTACTATTCTATTTATATATACTCATGCTGATATTTAATGTTAGTTTATTTATTTTTGATAACTCGGTTTCTTCAGCTGTAACGAAATGAATAAAGATAATTCTGATTGCTGGCTAAGTAATATCATCTCCATGGAGACAGCAGAGAGGTTACATAGTGCACCTTTAATAGCTTGTTTCTGATAAACCCCCGACCTCTTTATCTAAACACAGTGGCATTATCAAGATGCCAATCGTCGTTTCCTCAAGATTTTCAACAGCGTTTTTGTACAGAACATTATCACTGAAAAGGTTTTTGTTTGGCTCAGTTTAATACCCCAATACGAAACGTTGTAAAATATTGACCTTGAAGCTCCTTGAAAATAGAAGACAGACAGTCCAGAAAGCTTCTCCCCCGCTTTGCCTGCAATACTAATTATTTTTTTTCTAAGAATTGCTTTGCCTTTTGTTTGTTATTCTGTCCTTACAGGCATCATGGACTCGGCCTGAGCAGCACAAGGTATTCTAAATGCATGACTTTTTCAAACCCATCCATCGTTCATGTCAGGAAGCTCTCATTGACTTTGAGATGGATGTAGACCCAAACTTTTGATTACAGTTAGTGGACGAGACCTGTTTTTGTCTATCTTTGATTTTTGTTGTTGGTATGTTTACTTCTTCATCCTGGATCAAGTTAGAACTGGACATCTGCCTGGTGTTTTGCCATCTTTAGACTGTGTTCGGTGCTGCATGAGTCTGTTCTTCACAAACTGTTTATGATGGAAAAAAATCACACTTTTTGAGTTCTCTCCCACCCACATGTCCTCGCCTGGTCCACTGCCAAACTCCTATCTCATGATGACTTTTACTTGCATTTATCTATAGCTTTCTCCTGTCCTCTTTGAATGTGTGTTGAAGAGAAAGTGTGACAGCTTTGCTGGAGCCAGATGCCTGTTCCTGAAACAAATTAACATTGGCACTGAAACAATCACCCACACAAGCCTTTTCAACTTAATCAGAATGTGGGTTTACATATGGGAGGATTGTGAGAAATTCAGCCCTTCTCAGGGTTACATATTAAAAGGATGTGGAGTGAGTTATTCATTCTAATTTGGCTCCCGCTAAATCCCGGCAGGAGCTTTAATTGAATTGGAAGTTATCAAGGTGCAAGATAAGAGTTTTATGTTAATGTGCAATTTTGTCTTCATTGTGGGAAATATGTTTTATGTCTGTTTTATTAAATTGGCAACAACAGTTTTTAATATGTCCTACTTTGGTCTATAATTTGAAAATTGCACTCATGAGCCGCACTGGCCCTTGCATCACTTTGGGAATTGTGTTAGCGACGCTGTTAGCATGCACAGGTTTATGAATGTGTGGCATGTCTGTGAGTGATTTGAAATGTACAGTCAGAGAAAGCTGCATTTGTATTCGTGGCCAGCTCAAACTCAGTGAGACAAGAGTTTAAAGTGCCCTCAATGTATTTTCAGTTTTATGCCCTGGTGTTCAACTATGTGTCTCCTGTCTTCTGTTGGCTGGCTCAAGTTAATACAGACTATAGACTATGTTAGGTAGACACTGTGCAGTTGTAAATTCACAGGTGTCTGGGTGAGGGGCAGACACTGTTTTAGGTTGTATGTGCTTCAGGTCAGAGTAATGGGGGACTGCGTTATGCAACTGTCTCTGCCCCTGCTACCCGTTATGCATAATGAATGCCCCAGACGCGCTTTGTCTATTGAATGTGAATACAACCGAAGGAGGTTTTCTCTTACATGGCTGCCCGGATGGGCCCTAATTCAATATGTGTAAAAGCATCCATGCTTTTGTTTGGCCGACAGCCTGGATCAAAGCCATGTGAGCATCAGAGGCTTAGTCCTGCTCTAGCCCACTGAAATTAAACTATTTACAGCAGCAACAGAGCTCATGATCAGTAATACTGCAGGTTTGAAGTAAATATGTGTTTTTCTTTCATATATTTTCATTGTATACTTTCATTTTAACTTCGAAATAGATTTAATAGATTCAGTTTTAAAAGACAACTGCTAATTTAAAGAGTAACTACAATGCCACAATGTTAATGGCTCGGTATCAAGTGGCGATAGGTGAAACTAAACAGGGCGGTGTAAGCTCAGGTCAGCAGCAGGAAGCTCATTGTGACTGCTTTGTTAAGGAATCCAGATGTAATGGAACAGGCATTTACCAGCTCTTTATAATTCAGAATGTGTCTCATTCAAATGTGCAAAGTTCATGTAGTAGAAATGACTTCAAACATTTGTACATTCAAATATGATTTTCTTTCCATAATAATATAGTAGCGACTGATGCGTTTGCAGTAGTATAATATAGTTCTGTAGTATCTCCGTGTCCTTCACTCACCATGCGCTTCACCTGGGGAGACCTCGGTGTGAAAAGCTTTGAATGTTTCTCGTGCATCATTATTTATTTACTGTTTTCCTTTACTATTCCTTTTCTTTTCATTTCTATCTTTTCAGGTCACACGTTCATGCGCATGCATTTGTCCTGTAAATGTAGAAAGTCTGAACTGTTTTTTCTCCCCTTTTAGAGCCCAGATGGAAATGTAGTTGTAAGAAGTGATGCCCGAGTCTCCTCTTTGACTTTAAAGTATGTCAAGTACACAGACGCTGGACAGTACATGTGCACAGCTCAAAGTGCCATCGGAGAAGACACAGCAGCAGCATATCTGGAGGTGCAATGTAAGTAATCACTTTATTTAAAAGGTTATGGGGCAAATACCGTAATTTCCGGACTATAAGTTGCACGAGAGTATAAGTCGAGCCAAAAAATGCATAATAGAGAAGAAAAAAACACATAGAAGTCGCTCCGGAGTATAAGTATATAAGTATCAATATAAATACCCCAGCCAAAACTATGAAAAAAGGTGCGGAAAATACGGTAGTCTCTTGGAAGTTACTGAATCTGGTTTGGATGTTTTGTATTGGTAAAAGTCTCAAGTATAAAACGATTTGAAGGCCTAAATAGTACATCTTTATCAACAGATGTCAAAAAAGTCTGCAGTCTCATTTTTCTGCCTATCATCATGTAATCACACCCTGTTCTTATTGCTCTTTTAAAGCAGGTATAAGTACTGTAAATGTATGTTTCTTTGTCTAGATGCTCCTAAGATCCACGGCACAGTGGCAGTGTACACATGGGAGGGCAATTCAGTCAACCTGAGCTGTGAGGTCCGGGCCTACCCCAGCGAAGTGTCTATTGTCTGGCTGCGGGACGGATTCCAGCTGCCGAACTCAAACTCCACCAACATCAAGGTCTTCAGGAGCCCTTCCTCTAGCTACTTGCAGGTACACGGCTCCGCAAACAAAGGTCTAATAGTGTGATTTCCCTGCAGTAGATTGAGATGTTCACACTCCCTCTGATCATCAAGATTTTATGAGGATTGAACTGAAGTGTAGGATTCTTTCAGCTACATTGTGGAAAAGATGTCCTGAATTATTTAGCAGGAAAGCTCACAACAAATAAAAATAGGCTCCACTAATGGACAAACATAAAGGTCACCTTTAAAAGGTTGACACAACTTTCTTCATCTGTTCTGCCTCTCTGCCTTCAACAGTAACGTGCTGCTTTTCCTTCTCTCCTGTAGATAATGACAGAATCGGAAAATGACTATGGGAGCTACAACTGCACAGCTTCAAACGCCATAGGAACCGAGTCCAAGGAATTTCTTCTGATTCAAGCCGGTCAGTTCTGAACCAGACAATTGTGGTTTAATAATAAATATTATAGCGAATCAATCAAATCCACAAAGGCTCCATATCAATAGCAGACACCACAGCTACCAGACAGACTGAAGTAACACAGCTAGCTCTTTGAATACAGCTTCTTCTTTAACAGAAATAGATTGATATTTGTTAAATGGCTTTTATATCTTACTCAAATACTGAAGACAATCACTGACTGATGATTTCCTCTTTGCTTCATTTGGTTGTGTAGCAAAACAAACCTTAAGGATGTTTTTAGTGCAGTTAAAAATAACCATTACTGGTGCTGTGTACTCATGCAGTCTCCCACCATCGCTCAATAACACAGCAACCACTCTCACACAGTGTGGAAAATTACAAGTCTGTAGCCTTAAAATGAATTGACAATCCACCGTTCTCTAATGTTAGTAATTACACTGGCTTCTCTCTTTTATCACCAGTGAAAGTCAATAAGCATTCATGAGAATGACATTTTAAAAAATTAAATCAGTTGATTATTCTGTACCTCTTTTATCAGCAAGAAATTAATTTGATCAAAATCATAACTTGTATAGAAATAGGTTGGAAAACTGCCCCTCTCTATTTGCACCTATTGTATTATATTAAATCAGCAGTAATCAGAGTGTTCCTCTGCCTGTCACAGACGTCCCATCTGCCCCCTCTGTCAGTGAGGTCCGGCCCTTCTCCACCACGGCACAGCTCCAGTTTGAGGAGCCCGAGTCCAACGGTGGAGTCCCTGTTCTGAGGTACAGGGCCGAGTGGAGAACTCCGGGGCACGGCCGCTGGCAGCAGAAGCTCTTTGAGGCCCAGGATGGTAAGAATTCGAAGAGGAAGTCCTGACATTTGTCTGTTTTAAACAGCTAAATGATTAGCTTCAGTACATTTGCAATCTCATCAATGTAAATCTTCAATAACTGTTAATAACTGGCATTAGATAATATTCAGTATTTGTATTTGGCAATAGAAATGTACGATAGAAATTATGATGTAACATTAGATCAAGCGCTGCAAGAATATCATTTTGTTTGTGGATATTTAGATCTGAATTACAAATAGTCAGCACTAGTGTGATGAAAATGAAAACATGTTTTGTTACAGTCCTTAAAAGTGTTCATCGTTTCAGTGCTAATTAAAGCTCTGGCCTGCCTCTTGTGACAGGCTTTGTCAGTGACATGATCATCACAAGCCTGAAGCCAGAGACCAACTATGAAGTCAGATTATCAGCCATCAACGGGAAGGGTGATGGGGAGAACAGCCCAGCGGAGCTCTTTAAGACCGAGCCTGTCCGTAAGTGTTTGCATATTCATGTTTTCTCTGTGTTGTTTTAGCAGAAAGCTTGTTAACACGATGGAGTATTTTATAAGTGGTTCATTTTTATGCAGAACCAGTTACATTTCCCAAATGCAAAGAACAGCCAATGTCTATACAGCTGAAGCAGGTGGTATAGTTTCAACCCGTTTTTTAGTGTTCAGCGCCCTCTGTTGGTCAACTTTAAATATCTCGATGGCCCTTTTCTATTCAACACTGTTGCTGACTCCAAATGAAATCTGTTCAGAGACATTTGGACAGCGTTCAGTGTTATCTTGATGCTAATCGTCTGCAGATTCTTTGTTTTTGGCTGAGCCTTTTCTCGTCTTTCTCTGTGGGTGCATCAGATTTAGCCGTCAAATTAACAGTTAATTAAAAGTTGTGGTATTGGATTGATGTGTTTTTCATAAACCGTTTGTTATCAAGGCTCCGTTTTTTTTGTGGATAATGATCTTTGCTATTTATTTACACCCACAAACAACACCACATAGCTGTACACGTTTCATTGTTTTGTCTTTTCTAATGCAATTTCAGATTCCTTTTTTTAATATCTGAAAATGGTATCGAGTCTGATTGATATTAAAACATTTTATCAGATGTTTATTTCCAGGTTCTTCTTCGTCAATGCAAAAACATATGACTTAATTTGTACAGATTGTCACTGGTGGAGAACACAACCGACTCTGATTGCGTGATTTGTTTCCTTTCATGTCTCTAGATGGCAGTTTTCAATTTATCGCTGAGGACACAGGTTTGTTGAGTAGTGCGGATAATAGCTGATAGTCTTTAGTGTTGTAGCTTTAGTGTCTGTCCCCTCTGGACCTCATCAACCCTTCCTGATTAGCTACATTCAGTCATAAAATAACCAAAAGTGCGCAACCTTGTCTGACTGTAACGCTTCACTTTTCTCCCTTACCTCTAGATTGTTACTTCTCTAGCACGTTGTTACTTATGAATATTAATGTAAACACTTTGATTCACAGCTTGAGGAATAATTGGCTTAATGGCTGTATTTTTTTTTTTGGAAGTAGGAGCAAATCTCTGCAGTTCAAACGCAGTGGGGCCCCTCCAGCGCCCGCCATTGGGTGTAATTTGGAAATGTTTACTTTTGGATTAGGCTCATCAGCTTTGATTAATCAGCTGTCTCGTAAATCACAAAGTCTTAAGTGAAGACAAAGCTGTTGGATGCACCTTTTCTTTTCCGTTTGACTGTGTGCTACGTCGCCGTGCCAGACTGTTTATTCGCCTTAAGGGGATTTGTTTTTCGCTTTGCTAGTGTTGTCATGTCTTATTGTGCATTTGTCTCGTTCACTCTCACATGTGAGCGTCACGCGTGTGCCCGTCTCCCTCCCGACGCAGAAGGTAACTGTCGATTTTCTGAAAAGAACGCTTCCTCATCAGATAATTCTGATTAATTCTTCCATTTAGCTCCAGTTGCTCTGAAGCGGACGTGTAATATTACCCACCTCAAACGTATTAATCAGACAGTTGGACGTTTGCCGCAGTGGGATAAATGAGGGCGGAGCAGAGCCGCTTTCAGGGTGATACATAACTGTCACTAGTATTTAATATCATCACCACTAGTGTAGTATTGATGGCTTACGGAGAAAAAAGCTGAGAAATGGTCCCTGTCGTGTGTTTGGATAAATCAACTGTATAATAAACTCAGAGCTCTAATCCATTTTCTCTCACCAACTCACAGAAATACTACTACTACTACTACTACTACTACTACAGGTGTAATAAATACCTAACCTTCTTGTTCTGTTACATTTCAGACACATTGAACTAACACATTACAATATAATAACAAAGAGAAAGAAAATACTCAATAATATATGCTCTAAATATTTTATACTGTTGCCTGCTTTTCATCCACTGATTCCAAACAGAGTTCCACAAATACAAGGTTCAGAAATAAAGTGGGCTGATGTCGCTTATAGAGGAGTGTTATCTTCTCTTGATCTGTTTATTCTGTGAAAGCCACTTGTGAGAATCAGCATTTCAGTCAGCGCGAAAAGACCACTTCCCCAGAGCTGTATTACACTGGCACTATGTCAGTTAGCAATTTAATGCTGATTGAAAGCCACTCCCAGGCAGAATCAGATAAGCATGTGTATGTGTCACTCGGTAATTAGACTCCAGACTGGCCATCTACAGGAAAGTGATTTAGGAAGGCCGAGCGCATTTAAAGAAACAACAAAATCAAAAAGTTTAGAATGAAACAAAGCATTTACTTTAAGTTGGACAGTTGCTTCTCTTTCATATTTATGTGTGCATTTACACAAGGTGCTGCTTTGATCCCACAGGGAACCCAAATCCTCCAAAGCTGGAGTGGGCTCCTCAGCCCAAAGGCAACGCTCTCAGAGTGGGCTGGATCAAACAGGACGATGGCGGTTCACCCATCCTGCATTATCTCATCCGCTATAAACCAGTGAGTATTGTCTCTACTGCACAAAGGAAGATACTGACATTTGAAAAAACATAACACAGATACTATTTGATGTCTACAATCCCAATTCTGAAAATGTACACTCTTAAAGGCGCAATGGACGATTTTTCGGCGATTTGAGAACGCAGGCGGAAGTGCGCATGCGCACTCCCCCGTGCGGACTGATACAACACACACGTGCGTTTGTTTATTAGCGCAACGGAGCGCATCACATCTCTCGTCTCCCGTAGATTTCTGTCCACT
This sequence comes from Eucyclogobius newberryi, assembly GCF_026437365.1. Taxonomy (NCBI): domain Eukaryota; kingdom Metazoa; phylum Chordata; class Actinopteri; order Gobiiformes; family Gobiidae; genus Eucyclogobius; species Eucyclogobius newberryi. Next base: position 25,175,136 of record NW_027315724.1, read on the forward strand.
TCTGCGTCAGCTCGAACTGTCTTTCTCCGTCTTCATTTTGCCCCGTACACTGAGGGAACTATATTTTGATAGATCCATGCGCTTAGGCACGCGGAAACGTGGGGACGAACCGCACGCGGCTGCAGGTGAGCGGTAGGTGCGTTTTATGATTGACACATGGCAGGACAAATGATTTATCCACGCCACGAGGAAATATGATAAAAAATTTGCTGAAAAAAATCGTCCATTCCACCTTTAAAATAAGTAGTATAGTAGTAGTATAAACTCTACATCAACAAAGTTTAATTAACATTTATGAGATTCTGAGAACATAGCATTACGTACATTGTATCCATTGCCTGAAAGTATTTGAACTTGGTCTGTTAACAACCTTGTCTCGACTGTTGTCACCTCTGACCTACAGCCTATTTATGCCCATTGTACTTTTGTAGATTCAGGCCACAGAGTGGAAACCTGAGATCCGGATGCCCATTGGCAGTGACTCTGTGGTCCTCAGTGGACTTGAATGGGACACAGAATACAATGTGCTTGTTGTGGCTGAAAATGAAAAGGGCAAGTCCCAGCCAGCATCTATGTCCTTCAGAACGACGGCAGAACCAGCCGGAGTGCCAGGTATGCTCTAACTCACTCACTCCAACTAATCAAAGAACAAACTCAGAGCAAACCAAAACAGCCATCTATTTGAACTCTCCACCAGTGAAAGGTGAATGACAACTAAATAAATCTACAAAAAAGATTTCTCAGGGAGAACTTTGCCAGAAATGATTTTCCGGTTGAATCTTCTCACTTTCAACTTTTGACAGGCCTTGTTAAACGAGCCTGAGTTTGCTCTTGCACATCTAGGACAGGCTCTCCCTGCGACGGATGACGTGATGACGTGAGTGTTTGGAGTTTTTCTTTAGCAAGACTAAAAAAACAGCAGTACAATCTACATCCACGCCTCCCTAAATATTTAATATTAACATCTCTAACCACTTCAGAGTGTTGCAGCCACATAAAAATAAATCAGCCCCACAGATGTAGTGAATGCTACTGTAGTTGTTGTTTAGCAGAGATAGCGGTGGAGCTCGGGCTTTCATTTTCCAGTCTAAAGCATCTCTTACTCACTCACCATCTCAACGTTTGTGCTGTGCCTTTTCTTTGATGTGTTGCCATTTCTCCCCTTTTACTAGAATGATGAGTTTCCCTTATTATACTTTGGTTGATTTCAGGCCGTACAGACACATTTTCACATTCTCTCTTCCTGTGTTCTCCCACCCTTCTCTGGTTTTCCTCTTTGTTTCCCTTCATTTGCCCCGCTCCTTTTGCTCTGTCTGTCGGTGTGTTCGCTCTCTTCTTCCTCTGGTCTTGGACATTGGTGTGGTGGACCACGAACATTTGCATCCTGACCTGTGTGCGTTTTCAGCCACGCAGGCCAGTTCATCTGTGACATACACTTTGGTATCACTCATCCTGTCTGTTTCCACCGTGTTCCTGCTCTAATAGGAAGAGATTAGGAGAGTTTACCTTCTTCAGGCCTCTCCGGACATTTCCACTCTTTCATTACAAAGCGAAAAGGTGCTTTCACAAGACTCTGAGCCAAATCAGATTTCTCGCTCTGCCTCGGCTCGAGCGGTGCACCAGTCTGAGCTGAGCTGAAAAACATTCTTATTCACTGTGGACTGATGAATGAGAAAAGCATTTACAAAGATGTGTGAGAACGTGTGTGTGACAGTGATGTTAGTCTTTGTAACGCATTTACTTTTCATCTGTAAATCATGTCCATTTATTTGCATGTAATTTTTTTTAGATAATTTAAAAATAGCTGTATGTTTTTTTTAACGAACATTATTATTTTGGATTATTTGCATACATTTTTTCCGAGTAATTTATGGTGCGAGATGTTTTTCGCAATAACAGCGTTCAATTATGTTTACAGTGCTTTCAACAAAAACATGTTAAGTTGATGAATATTGTACTTATTTAAAATACAAGCAACACCCTATATATTTGGTGTTGCTTGTACTAAATAAAGGATATTTTTAAATGTACTGTTTAATACCTGACACCATAGGCTGACTTAGCACATATAGATAAAAGAAACATCAGATACGCAAAGGTGAGTAGTTTATTTTTTTCATGATAAACTGTAGGTAGTATGTTTGTGCTTCATTGTTCATGAGCAAAATCCACCTCTTGTTTTGTCCTGCAGATCTGGGCGAGGAGACCGTACTCAATATGAACACTATTATCTGGGCGGGCATCATTGTTGTAGTATTTATACTCCTCCTGCTGGCTGTGGATGTCACCTGTTACTTTGTCAACAAGTGTGGCCTGATTATGTGCCTTTGTGGGAAGTCGGGCACTGGCACTAAAGGACACCACTTGGAAGAGGGCAAGGCTGCATTCATGTACGTCATGTAAAAAACAAACAAGAGATGTGATTTGCACCGCATAGGTCGATACAGAAAGTGTATGGTAGAAGGGTAGACTATAGCTGCAGACGGCCAGAAATGACTGACTTAAATCAAATTGTGTGGGTGGTAGAATTATGTATTGATTTTTTCTGTGTTTTATGCCACTACTTTCAGTGAATTGCAGCCACAGTTAGCCAGACACAAACATCGATCTTGTAAATCTGCAGCACAGAAAATCTATTCTCAAATCATGTATATACAAAATATACTCTATGCTACTGTTATTAAAATACAATTTGTGCCCTGCTACAGAAAAGATGAATCTAAAGAGCCAATTGTTGAAGTTCGAACAGAAGATGAGTGCACAGCCAATCACAACGCAGCAGGGCCCACAGAGCCCAGTGAGACCACGCCCCTCACAGAGCCAGAGTAAGTGCAGCTGACCTGCGCCGAGCGGCCCTTTAACTCTTCTTTTGAGCTGTGTACAATGCACTCCACTTCAAAGAATCATTCTCTTTAAGAGACCGGCTGATTTGGCCTCCATTAATGCGCTCAGTTAAAAGTCCGGGTCATTCTTGAGTGGAGTCCACTGAACTGTGTTGCTTTTTGTATTTACTCCCATTCAAAGGGATTATCGCACTTTATGTTTTTTCTCCAAACAGCGGAGAATGTTCTCATACAAAGGTTAAAGCAATACCAGTTAAAGACGGTGCATTTTCAGCATTTAGAGTGTGGTCAACTCATGAAGTCATTTGACAACCACAGAAAGCCATTGTTCACGTAGACTATATGGAAAAGTGCATTTGAAAATTGTCACTGGTACTGTTTAACCACCGTGCTGTAGTTCTTAGCAGACCTTTTCTAGTGTCAGTTTTCTAGTCAGTGTTCTCCATGTTGTGTGTATGGGATGTATCTTTTATGGTCCACTCACAGCATGAAGCCTTTTTATTTCAGTTAATTGGCCTAATATGTGCTTTTTTCAGTTGCTTTGTCTCTACTTGTGTCGTGTTTCGTGACTAAACCCGTGCATGCCGGTCCGAGCCACCTTCCTCCGTCACAGTCACCCTGGTGTCTAGTCTGTGTGTCTCTGTTCTCTCCCTGCTCTCAGGCTGGCGGCTTACACTGCTGCTCTGGCACTGGACACGCTCTCCTCCACAGCCACTGCAACACTCGACCCCGCCCTGGACAGCCCCTCTAGCGAGACCACCACACTCACCTGTAGTCTGTCCACACCTGCCAACGAGCCCGCGCACGCCCCCGCCACCGCCGCTACTCCGTGTGCCGACTCCAACACTGCCCCGCCAACTCCTGCCCACTCTGCTGCCGACGACGCAGAGAAAACAGAGCTACCGGAGCTAAAAGAGCTACCCGAGCTGCCCGAGCTACCAGAGCAACCCGAGCTGCCCGAGCTACCAGAGCAACCCGAGCTGCCCGAGCTACCAGAGCAACCAGAGCTACCAGAGCTACCAGAGCTACCAGAGCTACCAGAGCTACCAGAGCTACCCGTAAAACACGAAAAGGCAGAGAAACCAAGCCCGTTAGTTCTGGATCAGAATGAATACACCATCCCAGACAAGCAGGCTAAACTCAACACTCCTCCTACTACCCCGGATCGGACTAAAGATCCTAAACCTGTCACGCCAGTCCCACCAAAGAGGCGCTTCTCTCCCAAACTTAAAGCGGCTCAACACGCGAGAAATAGCCCCCCCGTGTCCCCGCTCGCCGCCTCGTCCCCCTCTTTCTCTCCAGTTCTGAGGAAACCCGCTCCGAGTCCGCCGGGGCGCAAGAAAACCGCCGCGCCCCAAGACACCGTAGCCTTAGATGCACGCAACACTGCCAACACTGCCCCCCCTCCGGCTGCCCCAAAGCAAAACGCACACAGCACTGCCCCGGATTTAACCAAGAGTAGCTTTATAACCTTTGATAATAACAAACTATCTGACCAAAAAGACGACAATAACATCACTATGACCAAAAACGCTCCTTTAGTCAACCACGACAGCCCCAGCTCGGACACCACTGACGACACTGCCCCCCTAGTCGCAGACGTCCCTACTGGGCACGCTGCTCGTTCCAACACCTCCAAAGACATTTTTGCCACGTACCCTAACACATATGATTTGCTGAGCCCCGAAGCCCCGAGCCCGCACCTCACCTTCTTGGAAAGTCCTGACATAGAGTTAGAGCTGGGGAACAGGACAGAGAGGCCTTCGTCGCCCCCTGCTGACCTGATTAGCCTAGACAGCCCGGCCTCTGATCCCGCTCTGCCCAATGGAGACGGAGCGGACCCCTCATCAGGGACTCTGGCCAAGACCGCTCCTCCTGTCAGCGATGAGTACGGCTCCCTCTAGAGGTTTATCTGTGTGTGTGTTTGTGTGCGAATGTGTGTGTGTGTGTGTTTGTGTGTGTGTGTGTGTGTGTGCCCATTCATTCACCACCGCATCCTGCCATTGACCCACACTAGCTAAAGTAATGGTTAATTTGGCAATGACAGTATTATTAGTATTATTAATTTAATGTTGTGCTGTGAATGAAAAATTATGTCTTGGTTTTTCTGTTTTATGCTTGTGTGTGTCATTGTCCATTTGGGGGTGGTTTACCAGACCCACCAGAACAGCTTTCCCTCTCATTTCAAAATACATTATATAAACACTCAAATACCAAGTTACACCATGTCTTTCTTTCTGAAAAATGTTTAAATCCCTTTATAAGTTAGGCTTTGTCTCTACATCAAAACTGTCACCAGTGCAACTAGTTTATATTTTCACTGCCACTTTTTCTAAAATGTTTCTCTTGCATAGAACATAGATATTACAGTTTATTGAGCAGTATAATAAATTGAGACGCAGTTATTATCACAGCTTTTACAATGGAACTACAAGCATCTTAAATTATTAGAGGTGGGTAGAGTATCGAAAGACCAAATATATAATGATGTTGTTGTGAAGAGATGCCAAATTTAAGGGTATAAAGTAATATTTCTGCACTTTTGTGGGAAATTTTAGTCAAATTTCAACTCCCATTAATACATTTATTTTTTTGGGCTTGACAAAATATTGTCTGAATATTCTATATATATTAGGATATTTAAAATATATTGATATTTTTTGTTAATATTACCCACCCATAGTTAACACCCACAATAGAGTTTTGTTTGTTACAGAGAAATTAAACCAGAAATTCCCCTTGTTTCTACGGTGAGCATGCATTATTGTCTAATTTCCCCTACTGTCAAGGTGGTGAAGAAATATGTGATAAGATGTCATAGTATATAAGACGTCTTCTTACATATTGAGTGAAAATGTGAATATATGGATCAGATGTTGGCAGCTAGATTTAATTGTGTTAAAATGTAATGTTTGTTATTGAGGTTCTTCAGGTGTATAATAATTGAACGTGTTTCCCCTTTCACCTTCCAGGCACTTTTTCTCAGATGAAACAGGCAAACTGCAGGAGGCCGAGTTAACAAACGCCCGTGCAGAGATCGCTACAGGACACAACAGTATCATACAAACTGAGAGCAAAGCATGATGGGACCATTTATGAACATGAACATTTCAAAACTGTGGAGTTTTGATTTCCAGTGCCCTTAACTTCATTTTAAATCACTAGTTTGAGTGCACGTCAGTGTGCACTTTACGGATCACATGACAAATGTTTACTACACCGGGGAAGGTTAGATCTTAAGAGATTTATTTTATTTTTATATCATTTTATTTACATGCACAGGATAAATAGTAATTATCTTATATCTGCCTGGTAAAATATCACATACACTAATAACTGTTCTTTTTTATGTGATTATGGTTTAAAGTGCCGTTATGCACAACGATTGAATTATTATGAAAAGATGTAAAATAAAAAAGGACTATATACTATATAAATATATATATATAAATAGAAATTATTTTTCTTATGTTCATGTTTTCCTGTTCAGATGTACATTGTTGCATTTTTATTTAAATGTGTGGGTTAGTGTTATTGAAGCTTGTTCTGCATGTCTGGCCTGTGTAAGGTTGTACCATTATGTTTACAGCGGTTGGTGCTACAGCTTGTCCTCTACAGGAATGTGTGGATTATACCATGTCTGACCAACAACAATGATCTGAGAAGCCAAGAGATGGAAATTCTAGCTCATCTCGATAGCAAATTAAATAAATAGAAAATTAGATAGACAAACTAGCTATTGACGCTCTTCAATTTTTTAGACACAAAATATGTATGTAAATAAAAAAATAATGTTGAAAAGCATTGAACCCCATTAATATCATGAGCTAAATGTGAAATTGACACTTTTTTGGGGTCTAGCCCTGGGATAGCAGCTTCAAGGGCTACTATTTCTGTACCACTTGAATTAATCAAACATGCTTTTTTTAGTTGTGAAAATTGTACAAAAATCAGTTTTGTTTCCATTCCTGCCTGCAAGCTTGTGCACTGCGCCTGGGTGTCAGTAAACTGTCTAGTCCTCAGTTTTATAATAATCTGCATAGTGTTGTGGTGACAGATTTAGCCTATTCTTTTTTATTATTCTGAATGAATAGAACTAAAGTGTAATAAATGAACTAACATGGACTTTAAGTGTGGTGTATAAAATCTCTGTCGCAGCACATGAATTTGCAGCTGTAGTGAAAGAAGGTGTTCTGTGGCATGATTTCCATCTTTTTATAAAAATAAAAACTGTGCTTAAATGATATTTCCGTGTCTGGGCAAACTCATCTCAGAGAAATATTGTTTTAAACCCTCAAATATTCAATATTAGGCCTTTTTCTTTTGTACAAAATCCTAAGTGGTCAGTTTGTGTCATGTCAGTAGAAGAAAGTAATCTCTAACCAGTTGAGTTAATTATGGATTTGACTGGGTCAGAACAAAAGGAGTGATGTAGGCCGAATTGCATCACATGAATTCCTCCACATTCGCTTAACCACATTCCCTGTCTGTTTCATCTTCAAACATATTTTATTTGATCTCTTTTGTACATTCTGTACATCTTATAAATAAAAAAGGCTGACTCTCATTGCGTCTGGCGCATTTTTGTTCATTTATAAAATCACCCCGTGTAGTGTCCTGTTTCGGCCGGTAGGTGGCAGCCTCAGCCCTCTGATTGTTGCGCCTTGTTTTCGCCATGTCATGGACGCACTGGATTATTAACAGAAAGGTTACTGTGCAATCAAGTTATTTTGGGCTGTAAATTCTCCGGGAAACTTGTGTGCAGATTGCACTGGGGGCAAACAGACACGCGGTACTGCTGGTTGTATAATACATGTTTGGGTCTGAGTCAAGTGAACTCTTCCCGGCTTGGATATCAAAATATTGAGTGGGACACTTTGAGCAGCGCATGCCTTCAGCTAATGTGACACGAAGCCACAAACGGGTGCAGTGTCAACAGTGTCCGTGACCACAGAGGACCGCAGTGACCTGACGGGAGCCTCCTGTTTCAGACGTGCCACTAAAAGGCCCCGCTTTAACTCAGTTCACTTTTCACTTCACCTAAATGCAACTCCGGCACCGGTGTTTGCCCTTTAGAATTGAAAGTGGCCTGCGCCGGTGGCCTGTCAGTCTTCAGATGCCCTGCAGATGTCTCTGATTGCAGCAGGAGAGAAAAGGAGCAGAGGGCGATCACTCAAGAGCCTGACGTCGGCCGGTGATGATTTGCAGCCGGTCAAGACAGCGGCAAAGTCCCGTCTTAATCCAGGTGCTCACGGAAGAAACCTTTCACTATAAGAGGCCCGAGCCACGTTTTAGGCAACACAGATGGGAACACAGAAATGAGGCTGTTTTAACAGTTGTCCCCACATTCTGGTTGTCCTGGGAATTATTTTAAAAAGTCTGTGGCTATTTATCAATCGACCATGTCCCCCAATCATAATTCACACTGCAACATAATTTAAGTCTTAAACATACTAATGATAATAATGTATTTTCTTGTTAATAATAATAATGTATTGTCTTGTTGCGGATTGAAAGTAGTAGGCCTTGAGTGCAATCTATTTTAGGCTTTGGGGCCCCACTGTAGTGCTTCTGAGGCCCTCCAGGAACCCACCAGTGGAACCAGTGATTTAAGGTGATTAGTATTATTTATTTATTTATCTATCATATAATGTTGTATAACCTGACTTTGAAATGGACAAAATAAAACCACCAAATAGTAACAATTTAAATATTTTAAAACATGTTAGTCTGAAAAACTACTCCCATAATTAAACCAGTAAAATGATTTAACTTTTACACAATATTTATTGAAGTGTATAACACACAATCATGGCTAAACCTGTAACTTCACCTCACATTTATAATAAGCAGAATACGGAACATTCACATTTATATTAAAATTAAATGGCAAAGCAAAGCAATAATTTTAAGCAACAGCATGTAACTTTCTGGAGGTGGTTTGTCCCCTGCATGATTCTGTGGAAATAGAAAGAAACATTATAGCCAAAGTAAGACAAGATAAGATAAGATAAGCCTGTATTGGTCCCACAATGGGGAAATTCCAGTGTTGCAACACAAAGTAGCTAGAGAAGTAAATAATAAAAAACAGATAACTTATAAACAACACTTGGAGAAAAGCTCTTATAAAAAAAAAAAAAACTCTTATACTCTCAATGAAAAATAATAATAACAATAGTAACACTCTTGTTTACAGCTGTTATATGGACAGAGAATATTGCACCCAGAGTCTGGCTTGTGGCGATGCAAGACCGCTCACTGTCAGGATGCAACATTCTATGTTTTTCAGTGCAATAAATAACAAACAAAAAAACATGCTTGTATTTATTTTTTTGGCTAAATTGTTGTGTATCGTAAATAATGCCATGTGCTTTTTTTTAAGTGCAAAATCTGTGCAATTCCAATTGTACAAAAAGCAAGAACCCATACCATACTGTATAAATATATTGCACATTTCCTCTCCACATATTCTTCCTCTTGATTCGATATAGGCTGTTTTATCATAATTATCAGTTTTTTCTTGCACCAAATCACCAAGACAAATTCCTATGTGTGTGAATTCTGTTCGTTAGCAATGGCAACAAACCTTTTCTCATTCTGTTCGTGGCACTTCCTCGCGTTTCCCCACATCTCCCTCAGCCCAGAGCCACGACCGTCTGTTGCGGTAAGCTGCGTTTTATTCTGAAGTTCTTGCCCGGATGCGGGGGCTTCCCTGCGGGGCTTGACAGTGGCGGCTGGCTCATGATTTGCTTACTTGAAGCAGGAGTGAGTTTGGAGCGCGTACTGTGAAATGTGTAAGCATGATGTTGCCTGGATAATCAGCGGAGGGCGAAAGGACGTGGAGGTAAGAGCAACTGTCACTGCGCACTTTTATTGCACCGCGCGCTTTATTCAGGCAACTAACAATTGAACTCGGGTCATTCCGGTGCGTGAACTAGAATGACTTTTCAGCGCTTCATCTGTTTATCTGAACATGTATTACTACTTTGTGAAATACTGACGGACGGATTTTATTTCTTTAAAAGCGTGTCAAAAATAAATTGACACGTGTGATTGGAAAGTAACAGCCTTAAATTAGAGGAATGCATGCGTTTGGTAATTGTGTGTTTGCAGACAACAGGCGGTTAGTCATATCCCGGGCAGACAAGGGGCTGCGGGAGCCTGTCGTGAAGGTTAATTTGAAGTATTTGGGGTTTTCAACGCGCTTATTTCACGTGCACCTGATGCGCGCGGATGAGAGAGACCGGAGTTCAGGCTTCAGCCCGCATCCGTCGGTGGCCGCTGCAGACTTATGCCATAGATACTTAGGTTTAGGATGAGCTACAGCTATTATAATCATAAATAAATCCCTCTAACAGAGCCGTCCCCGCCGCCCCACCCCCATCCATTATCACGCGCTCATCAATTAAATACTTTGATAACTTATTTAGAGATTTTTAGCGGAGCGATTTAATTGTCTTTAACGCGTCTAATCACGAAGACGCACAGCCTAAATGAACTAATGAGCCTCGAGGGCGGCTGGTAATAGCGGGCCTACCTGTTGAGTGGAGCAGTGTGTGAGGCGCTTGATAAATGGAAGCGTCACCTCTCAGTATGCAGACGTTATTACAGCGACGTGACCGCGCGCGACGAGACCTCCGAATAGTGGAAACTGTTGCTCTGCGCTTATCGACCAGCAGCCCCAGCCCATTATCTGCTCTTTAATTAAAATACATAGGCTGACACATATAGGGGATAGAATTTTATACTAGAGCTGTACTTTAAAAATGTTAGCAATAAATATAAATGTGTACTTTTAATGTGTTGGGCTGTGTGTAATTAAATGTGCTTTGTGTCACAATGTAACTGAGACAGGTGCTAATGATCACGTGATCCTGCACAAACCACAGACCACAGACAACTGAGACCAACAGAACCAGGTGGGACAGCACCTGATGCGTGGCTCGGGCCAGGGTCCCACAAGAAAAGGCTCTGACAAACATGGGTGTTCTCCAGCTTCACAATCCTTCTCACTCCTGCACTTTGCTGCACCGGGCCAATCAGATGCGTCTCACCGGGACCCTGTGTGATGTCATCATCACTGTGGACGGCCAGGAATTCCCAGCGCACCGCACAGTCCTGGCCTGCACCAGCAAGATGTTTGAGATCCTGTTCCATCGCAGCAGCCTGCGATACGCGCTGGACTTCCTGTCCCCCAAGACCTTCCAGCAGATCCTGGAGTATGCTTACACAGCCTCTCTGCAGGCCACCGCCGAAGACCTGGATGACCTGCTGTATGCTGCGGAGATTCTGGAGATAGAGTACCTGGAGGAGCAATGCCTCAAGGTGCTTGAGACCATTCAGCACGAGGAGAGCCATGATGTAGCATTGAAAAACCACAGTCCTACAGACCACAGTGAGCCACGCACCCGCCACTGGAGACAAATGCTAATGTCAAAGAAGCATTCCATACAGGATGGGCCTGCGCGCACCACACCCTCTGTCCTGCACCAGCTGGCCCTGTACCACATGTCCGACAGAAGCCCAACTCACATGGAGCAAAACAACACACAACTGAGCTCAAAACTGCTTCAAGAGGGAGCATCCAAGAGAACCCACGAGTCACCCTCAGAGATGCCCCGGGTTACCTCACTGGACCCTGACAGCATCAAGTGTGAGAGCATGCAGGTGGATGAGTCTGAGGTGGGCCAAGGCCGCCCCTCCAGCCCAGACCAGGGAAGCTACGTCTCAGAGCAGCCTCATGATGACGGGCCTGGGACACCCCAAAGGAGCAGTGTCATCACCAGTGCCCGAGAGCTGCACTCCAGCCCAGAGCATGGAGGAGCAGCGGGCAATGCTCTGGACTCTTTCCCTGGGATAGGAGACAAACATATGACCTCCATTTACTCGATGACTGCCAACCACACAGGGGATGGGATGATCCCAATGTCAATGGCCCCACCCTTGGGTGTCACACTGGACCCAAGGGCCTATGGTGGCCTGTTGCACCAGGGTCTGCTTCACCGAGAACTGCTAAACCGACTGGGCCAGTTTGCAGCAGGAATGAGGCAGGAGGGCCAGAGCCAGTGCTGCAGTGAATGTGGGCTCCAGCTGCACAGTCGCCAGGCCATGGAGCAGCACAGGTAACTTACTCACTAACATACAGAGCTTTATTGCATTAAACATTGTGTCTGATGTTTAGTCATTATGTTTTATTAATGAACATTTCAAAATTAAGATTTGTTTGAACAAAGTGGTCCTTGTATATAGTTGAGAATGGAAATACGCAAAAGCAGCTTACGAAGGGTATTTCCACTCCCAACTTTCAACCTGAACAAGCACAAATGAACACAGACCAAAAATGTACGTTGTTTGGTTTGTTGTATTTACTTGTTTTAAATACCCTACAGTGGCAATAGGTGTGAAAAATATATTTACAAAAAATAATAAAATGACTTTGAGGGCATTAGAATTTTGGCACTGGCAAAAAGCTCTCAAATCTCTGAAGTATCTCACCATGTATCTGTTAGTTTACTGACCAGGAGATTACAGGTGCCCACGCAACTACTAATATTCAAACAGAAAACTACTAGTGTATGTCATGATAACTCACGCCTTCTCATGCCTTCTCCTTTCTGCTGCTGTGAATATAAATCACTTAAACCCAACCAACAAAAAATGGTCGAGTAATAACAATTTTGGTCAAACAAAACACCATGGATCAATTAATTCACTAAACAACTAATAAAAAGAGTAAAGATGCTTGGCAGCTGTTGAGGTAAATATGTAAATCCAGGGTCACCTCCTCCTGTCTTACATGAAAGATGCTGCTGTGATTTAGAATTGGGTCTTTGTGAGAGATTTGATATAAAGCGCCTCAGTGTCACGTAACGTTGCTATATACAAAGGCGTACTTTTTAAATTCTGTTTGATTATTTGTAGAAGCGTGCCTCACACAACAAGCCTTCTCCCTGGCTATTTGATATGCATTCCTTTGCATCAGCCGAGAGAAGCTTCTCAGCAGGGACCGGCTGGACGCTCCAGCTTGATGATGGATAATTTCTGCCTCCAAACCCGCTGTGTTGTTTTGTTTATTTCTCTTTTATTTATGAGGCTGACGGATGAGATTTTGTCATTGGACACAAAAACTTAGCAAGGCACACAGACTAGCTCAATGACAGCTCTAATTATCCTGATTTTAGATGGTAATAATTGCGATGGCTTGGCAGCGTTTTACTCATCGGCTAATCATTACAAACAAAACAACCTTTGAATGGTGGATCCTTGCGTGCAGCGAACCCCATCATTAGTCCGGTGCTGCAGCCTGTAGTGCCCCCTGTAGGGTCTGACTGACACAAGTCCTCTCTGGAGCTGTAACTCAAGTGCTCAGCCACATGAGTGTCCTGTAAGGTATTTACTGCATGTGCCTCTTACTCACCCGCACACGGCTCATGTCTGCGGGTCCGAGGAGGCTCGTGGTGCCTCTGCTCCAGGACGTGAGGGAGTCGGTGTGTGGAACCAGGTCACTGAGCATTCACCTGGTCCGTGCGCTGACATTTGAGAGTTGTTTGAGGACACAGCATTCGGCTTAGGGAAATAATTAGCTGTTTTACTGGGAAATTCAAAGTGCAGTTAAATGTTTTTGGAGAGACATCAGAGTTGTTTTGTTTGACAACTGTGGTTAGCAGTTGGTTTATTGCAACAAAAAAAAAAAAATAATCATATTCAGAGTGTTAAGCATATTGAAGCAAGTGGTTTTCCTTCTCTGTTGTTGATATTGTGCTAATTCTGGTTAGTAGTTTCATGTATGCTAAATTAGCCCCCTGTGGTCCCTGTTATTTGACCACGTCTGTTTTTAGGTCATTTGATTGTCTGTTAGTGGGGGTGATCCAAGGATAACAGTACAGAAGCCTTGCATGCTTGGATGTGTGTGATATGATATGATAGGTTTTGCCGGCGGAGCTCCAGCGAATCATCTTCTTTTCATCGCAGTTACAAGGAAGCGTATATGCGTGCGCCTGTTTCGCTCAGATGTAATTTTGCATGCATTAGCGTGCGCCGTGTGTGCGCGCTGTCTTGCTTTGCTGGCGGGTGGAGGCACACGTTTGTCGGCACTCTGAAATTAGCCAGATATCCTATTGTCTGTGTTCTTTTAGCATTCATGCGTTGTGATTCACAACTCCACAGGCCTCTTATACTAATGATGCTACATTCAGCCAGAGATTCTTGCTTGAATTAAAACATTCTCCTCTTGTTACAAGGACAATGACATTTCAGGATTTAGGGGAGCTGACCGATGAAAACCACACAGACTTTTTATCATTCCAGTTGTGTTTCTGATAACACTCTCACTTTGGTGTTTGTCTGTCCACAGGAGGCTGCACTCTGAGGAGAAGGGCCACGGCTGTGAGTTCTGCGGTAAACACTTTCAGGACAACATGCGGCTCAGGATGCACATGCTGTCTCATACAGGTACAAAGTCACACTCCTCACACAATCCCCTGCTTATTAAGTCTCTCAATAGTGCCGCCTTTCAGATGCACCTGTTCCATACCACTCGCCCCTCCCAGCCAGACGCACTGGCAGTTAGTGCTGCTCCGAATACTTGGATCATGCTTTCTGTTCATGCTTAGGCCTGTGCACCTCTCCTCCCTCCTGCCTCCCGCTGCAGCCTCTTGCTTGAATCGTTCCAGTGTTTTTTTGGAGACTTTGGCAGCAGGCCAGCCCGGCCCCTTCTGAGTGATGACATCATGAGCTGCCGGCAGGCCTGGGTGTTCTGCCAGTGTTCCGAAGCGTGTGTGATGGCTCGCTCGCAGATGTGTGTCCAGGAACACACTGTACCCAAATGCAGACTTAATCAGACCTGACTGCTCTCCCAGCTACTTTATCCAAAATAAAGACAGAGGAGCGAGGGGGCTTAAAAATGAACTGAAGATGAATCCACAGTAGGAATATGCACAGACAAGGCCAGGTCCCCATCCTGTCTCCTCTTCTGACGAGTGTTTGGGAATGACATACTGCTGACAGATAAAAGAGTCTGTTTCTTTAAACTCAGCTTAAAGCGCTTCACCTGAGTTGGCCCTGTTTCAGTATCCTCAGTAACCCTAACCACACTTCTAGCCTTTCCTCTCACACCTCAACATCACGCTCAACTCTTCAATTGCCTCTGACATGCAAAAGCAGCACCTTTAACCTTGTTTGATTTCTTTTACATAAAGTCACAATCCTGATATGTCACCCCTTAATACTACAAAGAAAGATGTGTATCTCATTTCTTTGTCACTGTGTATTTTGGTATAGCAGCCTTAGATCCCGCTGGTTGCTAAGGAGCGAGTGCTCCACCGCTCTAATGGGCTGATTTGGTATTCAGCTCGATGCTGGCTCTTATTTTGGTATGCCAGACAAAGTGTTTTGATGGAGGACGATTGCAGCCGTGTCTGGAGACAGTTTGATGGTTTATGGATGAGAGCACACTCCGTGCCTTTGACTGCACAAGACAATGCACTATGTTCTTCTTCCCTTATCACAGAATCACACCCAGCACAACATACCACACTGGACAGCGCCACACAACATCAGCGTCTACACACTTGTATTTTTATTACTATATCAAACTATTTGCCACCAAGTTTTATTTTTGACTGTGTAACAAAATGCATGCTTCCAAACAGTAACTGTTTGTTTTCAGAAACGGTTGTTTTTAAAAATGAACAGATTGGGGCTTTTTATTATTTGTGCAGCATTGGGAACAGTGGCACACAGTCTGTGTACAGCACAAGAGTTGAAAGAGGACCACATTTAGGCTGTAGCGCTCAGAGTTCCCAATGCTTGTGGGTGTTTTAATGAGTCATTTTAACTTCATTTAAAGCCAGCTGAGCAGAAAATAGATCAGTGAATGAGCCCTGGGCCAATATGGATCTGTAACCGA
The DNA here is from genome assembly GCF_026437365.1 of Eucyclogobius newberryi. Lineage (NCBI taxonomy): Eukaryota > Metazoa > Chordata > Actinopteri > Gobiiformes > Gobiidae > Eucyclogobius > Eucyclogobius newberryi. The sequence goes on from NW_027315724.1 coordinate 25,190,886, forward strand.
TTTACATCTCTGTGAGAGCCAGCCCACATCCCCACAGCTGTGTGTGTGTTCAGGTGTGAGGAGCGGGCGCACACTGTCTTCATCAGAATAGACAAGGGCATTCCAGAGGTGAGCCACGAGGTGCCGGTCCACTGGCCGTAGTGGGATTTGAGCTGTTGACTCTATTTCTGATAAAGAGTGCGCTGCAGGCGGAGTCTGCAGACAGAACCATAGACAGAACAGGAGGTTCTGTAGCCTTGAAGCAGCCGCTCCCAGTCCGCCCTGTCCAGGCTGCTGCTGTGGGCTTGATAACAGGCCTCTGTAAATAAATCTGTTCAGTTTGCCTCCCCTCCTTAAAAGAGCAGGGCCGGTGCCGCTTGTCTGCTGTCTTTGTTTGGACTGAGTTGCGTTTTTATGGCACTTTTCCCCATTGAACTCTGTGCAGTTACTTCCTTGTATTAACACCTGAAAGCCACAAGTGTGTAAACCCACTCTTTTGGTCACTTCTGAAATAGGTTTCCTTTGTTCTTTCCTTCTGGTCTTTTGCTCAACTTTAATGCTAAATGACTCTGACAATTTCTAAAGTACTGTCTAAAACCACTTCTCACTTCCCCACAGCTCCTGCTGAAGCACTAGTTTGTGATCAGTGTGCGGCCACATTCTCTTCTGAAGATGCCCTGGAAGCCCACAGACAAACGCACACAGGTATTTCATAAAACACTTTTCTTATTATTGTGCCCAATCTGGACAGTGCATGTACCGGACTGCACTGTAAAGAGCCCTGTGATTATGGCTCCAAATGTGTTTGTCATGCTGGCGGGGTTAAACTGTTCCTGTTATGATGCTCCATAATTTATCAACACAGAGGTGGGAGGCCCTCTCACATGTCACCCACTAATATCTCTCGGTATCCAGAGCCACTGAATGCCACTTTGCCACAACACCAACGTCACAGCTTTAAAGGAACACACACCCTGATCATCATGACATAGTTCATGTTCATTTTCACAAAAAATATCTCAATACTCAGAGTGATGATCCTGGTATAATGTGATGATGTAATGCATATTGATATGGTTGCATTGTTCCTTGGATTTCAGTTCATTTTGATGTCAATACTGGCCAATATTGGCAAATTCTGCCAAGACATTAGAGGGCAGCACTGAGACTCATAAGTACCCATTCTGTCAAAGTATAAATGACCACTTATTATTGCATTTATAAGAAGTGATAAGTGCTTAATTCATGTTGGAAAAAGGACGTGGCCTGTGTTACCAAAGTATCAATACTGATTCATTCAATACTTTCACTGAGAGTCAGTCAGTATCAATACTTTCACTGAGAGTCAGTCAGTATCAATACTTTCACTGAGAGTCAGTCAGTATCAGTACTTTTACTGAGAGTCAGTCAGTATCAATACTTTCACTGAGAGTCAGTCAGTATCAATACTTTCACTGAGAGTCAGTCAGTATCAATATTTTCACTGAGAGTCAGTCAGTATCAATACTTTCACTGAGAGTCAGTCAGTATCAATACCAGAACAGAGATTATTTTCACAGAGAAAATAATTGTAATTTAGTAATTTAATTTTGTTAAATGCCAAAGTCAAAGAAAGCTCATTGTCATCAGTATGGGGCTATGTCGTGTAAAATAATATCGTGATGTGAATCATCATCAGTATAAATGGTATTCTCTCATTTGCTTACGCAATGTTGCAATTTGTATTATTCTTTCATGTTTGAGTAATCCTGCATTGTCCTGCATTTGAAGCTTGAGTTCTCAGAAAATGACTGTTTTCACCTACCCCCTATCTTATTTATTTATCTTCAAAGGCTTTTTTCAGCTGTAACATGAAATGGGGAGCGAGGGGGTATAGATATTCAACAAATGGGAATGGGAATTGAACCAACAACCACACATGTGGAGTGCCTTAAACCACTGCACCAACAGTGAGCACTGCATACTTATTTTAAAAAAATGTATAAATTCAGACTTCGGGTCTTAAATGGAGGGTTCAGAAATGTCACAAACATTTGTCAACAATAAATGATGAAAATGCACAGTGAAGTTTCTCAGTTCTGCTGATTTGAACAGGAAGTAAATGGCCCTAATAAGCTGTTTTAGATCAATTTTACAGTTTACAATAAACAAATGTAAAAGAACGATCTACATGTGTTATAATTCCATACAAAATTTAAAAATGTGCTTGTCCTCTTTAACAAGTGAACATTTTTGTCTATCATCATCAAAACAACATTTATATAGGCCTTTTTTATTGCCAAGCCACTCACTTTTCTGATAAAAAATGTAAAAACACATTTAGCTTGGTCTGTAATAAAAGGATATAGTCGCACATTATAGCCGACAGTGTCCACACCTTTTCTGCTACTGTCAGAGAAAGGCGATCACCCTCTCAGGCGCATTGGCATGTAACTGTAACTGCGGGTGGCACACACAGAATGAATAGTTAATGCATGTGGACATGGAGGGGTGTTAACGATGCCCAGAAGTTTCTCCCTCATCTCCCAATGTTGTAAACATCCCCAGCTCAATTTCAGCTTGGCTTTAGACCCACAGCTGTAGCTCTGGACAATACTCCACTATTTTGTCATGGCCTCCGTCTGTTATATGTCCGTGCCCATGTTCTGTTTAGCTGCATACACATTAAGCAAATCTGTCAAACTGCCCGTTATGTAGTATAATATAGTTTTGGTGTGGTGTCGTGCAAGCCGAACCAGCTTCCTCCTGGCAGATCGACACTTGTCAGACCTATGAGTTACATGTTTCCCTTCAGGTCCTTTGGTAGAAACACAATACTATATGGGAGACTTGGTGTGGAGCAGTTGGGTAACACTGGCTGTGGGACTAGTTTACCGTGAAAGTCTCTAATCATTTTGATATGTCAGAGGTGAATGGCCTTTGATTCACTTAGAGGGATCAAAGAGAGGGGTGCAGCGGGGGCAGGGACTGTGAGGACTTCCTGAGGGCAGCAGGATGGCTGCTGGTGTTGGATGCCAGGACTGAGAGAAAAACATCATGTGCTCCTGTTTACTCCTCACCACAGCACCGTCATAGTCTCCTCTGACCTACTTGTCAGTGCCCAAAATAAAAGAATGGATCTGTCTCCGAACTGCTCTCATAACAAAGGAGTTTCTTTCATCGGGGAGTCGAGGCTTTGGGGCACTTTGGTTTCAATTTGGGAAAAATCATGGCACAAGCGCATCTACTGCAGCTGCTGAAATTGACTATATGCTTTAGCTAACTATTTTGCCACCTCGCCTATTTTTCCACCTTTCCTCTAAGGCAAAGGCCAAAAGAGTGCTGCTTTTGTGTACTTACAGCAGCTGCACTGTTTCCACACATTACCGGTTGCTTTGCCAAGTGAATAATATTACCTTCTGTCCAAACCCTAATTAAACGGTCTTGTGGCCCATTGAATAAGAGTCTATTTTTATTATGTGGCAGCCTTCAAAGCACAATTATAAATGACACCTTGTAACTTGTACTAATTAATCAAATGAAACTTGTTGAACATTTCCATTGTCTTAATTAGCTCCGTGAAGGGACTTTCAGGTAAAGACAACCAACTGTAACATTCTAGGAACAGAAGCCGCTTAAACATTGTCGTATTGTGTGACCTCGATGAACTGGTCCATGGAATGGTGGTTAAACACAAGCAACGTATCTCTAGTTGTATTAATTATTGAGTGGGTTGTTCCTCACTCGGGTAGATTAGCAGTCCACTGGTGAAGGCCTGGGGTTATTTAAGGTACTGTAGTGTTTCTCTGTGGCGTCTGCGAGAAGCAGCTTGAATACAGTAGCATGAATGCACAAGGTCGTGTGAGGTCGGGGACGTAATGATGCGGCTCCCATGACTGAGGGTTCAACATGGTGATATCATTGTGACAGTCGTAGGGAATGTAATGAAGTAACTGGCCCTAAGTACCACATTTCTAGTGATGCAATGATACTGCTTCAGCCACTAATACCTCAAATACAATACATTGTTTGGCTACTTAGTTAGAGGATTTTACCATGCAATTTATTTATCATCGATCAAAGTGTAACTAAAAAGGCCCTTTGATAAACTGCTGCACTTGCAAAGCTCACTCCAAAATTTAGATTAACACACAAGAATTATTAAGGTTGTCAGTGGTCTTGTTCAATTTGCAGTGAGTTTACTTCCAGATTCTCAGGGTGGGAAAACTTTTGTGTGATGCTTGAAAAGAAACAGGCTGTGCTTATTTGTGAATGAAGGGATTAGCTTGAACACTTCACCCCAACAAGGATCATGATCCTATCTGGTTGCCTAGACACATGGTTTTGTTTCTCAGGCAGCGTGAGAGCCTGGCGGACTCCCACCTCAGTTGGACTGAGTAAGTGGCAGATGTATGAAAGCAGACCATGTTAAATCACATGAGTATACACATAGTGTCACTGTGGATGGCAAAACAACCTCCAATCGCCCTCAATTACCCAACTTAATTTAAATGCCTATTAAGCAGGCAGTCCAATAATGTAAGAAATGTACATTTTTGTTTCGACCAGGCAAATTCCCACTATTCAGCCTGCTTCCCACAGACACAATGCACAGTCAACTCTCTGGCCATTCAGGAATACCATTGATTACATGGTATTTACCCCATTGAGGGCCAAAGGTCAGGGGTCACGCAGTGCCTTAAACCTAAATCCCAGGCCTATTGTCTGGTTAAGGGTGAGAAAGCAGGGGGCAGTAATGGCCAACTTTAGGGCTTATTCTCTCATAAAGATGCTCCACCGTACTTATTACTGGAGCTTAGGGGAAAGTCGACAACCGGGAATGCCTTTTGTCTCAAAGGATCACACCATTGAACAGCAAGATAGAATACATGCCACCACACGCATCTCATTGTCTTGCAAGTTTTGTGTTTAGACTTTGCTTTATTATTTGTTATTTTTATTTTCAGTGAAAGTTGAGCAGAAATAAAATGAAGCAACATCTGAGCTTATGTCACCAGCCGTCGCAATGAGATCTAGAGTGAGTCTTGGTGACAGAATATTTGTCACCGTCTCTGCTCATGCTGGAGGATTCTTGGTGACAGAAAAAACGGCATATAGATCAAGGAGTGTCTGGGAGACTCAACACTTTACCTACGCTCCATTGTAAACTTAACATTTAGGATAGATAACGGCACTTTTAAAGTAGGAGAGGCCTTAAAACACAACCACATATATTATGCATGGAATTTATAATTCATGGGTTCATTATAAAATTCTGCAAATGAATTAGATAACTTTGAAGTATCTAAAGCAAAAGATGTGTTGCCCTGTTTTTAACTCACAACTGGGCATGTTGAAGCAGAAGCACTCCCCCTGCTGGCCTCCAAATGCATTACAGTATCATAGGGACAGATCAGCCTGAAGTCTAACATGCATGTGAAGCATCTGAAGAAGGAAAACCTGTTGAGTTTGTATGTGGGCTATTATTAGGTCCATGATGATTCTGCAGTCTGAGTTAAGCATGACTAAGGCGAAGGGTAATGCTGTTTCACGACTGAAAGGATTTCTTATGGTCAGCAGAGAAGAGGTGGGAGTGGGAGTGGGAGCAGCGGCTGTGTGAATGGTGGGGGCTGGGCTTTTGTCTTCCACTAAAATATTGTGATCCGTGGGTGAGAGAAAGCCGTGGTCATTAGGCAACAACATAAAGACAGGGATTGTAGGAGCTGCACAAGGAACCTATGACTAATGGGCTTGGTCAATGAGGGCCTGAACCTCATTGTGCGCCCTTTGTGCAAAAGTCCACAGGCTAAAGCCCCTGAACAGGTGCAGTTCATTCCAGCGGATCGCCTCCCTACAGGATTGTTAAGATCAGGGAATGTCTTTCATCTTGTCTTCATTCTGTTAATGATTACTGATGATCAGTTGTATTAGCGCTGTACAAGACTAATATTAGAATACAGAACAGTTTGAAACATTTGAAAAATCTGCATTAACGCCCGAGTGTACTTTGACACAATTTTTTTTTTTTTTAATAAATACAAATGATAATGCGGTTTAATACAATACATGGTGTTAATGTGTGTGATTACTTCCTTTCTTCTTTGAAAAGGCTTGTCTGTTAACTTGATTGAACCTAAAGCAAGTGTCTGACACTCTTCCCTCTTAGTATGAGTGTGCTGTATCCTTTTCCCCACGTTAATTCCAATTTAATTGCCAGTTGCCTCAAGGCACTTCAATAACAGTAACAAATGATTTGATTTAGTGGACCTCATCAGACTGCATTTTAAATGCGACACAGCAACCCCACTTGAATTCCAATGAAGTGCTGGCACAGTCTTCTGTTTACTAATGATCCTCCGCTGGAGATGTCTGATTGAATCTGAGTCAGGACCAATGGGAGCTGCTAGCATTGTAAATGATCTGCAACCTGAGCAGACAGAGAAATAAGCAGGTCATAATCTGACATTAGAGCTTTAGTCTCACTGACATGAACACAACTAGTTAACCACTTGTTAAGTTTGACTTGATATGCATTCATGTGGATGCCAGTATGAATCTGGCTGCTGTCATACACAGCTTGTATTTGAAGCATCGGGAGCATGACAGCCAATGGATCTTCACATAGCCATTCTGACTTGAAGCAGCGTGCCAGCGTCTGCCTATCTGTATTCCTCTCCACACTCAGTGCAACAGGAAAGCAGCCCCAAAGAGATGCCAGGTCACACACAGGATTAAACTGGATTGTGTTTTTTTTCCTGCAGTCCTGCCTTTAATGGCTTGATATCACTGCTTAACATTCAGCACAGAGCACATGGTGTGGGCATCATTTAGGGTGGAGTCACTATCTGCTGCTCTTCGAGCACACAGACAGAGGACTTCATAGGCTGAAGCCGACTCCTGATGAGGAAAGAAGAGAATAATTACACATCTAACACACCAGGAAGGAGCCATTGATTCTGTGATTGGCATGCTGTGCATTGTGTGGGAAATTCTTAAAGAAAACAATGTCTTTGATGGTTTAAAATAGAACATATAAAGAGTTGAAAGTGCCTGTGGGCTTTCAGGAGAGTTAGTTTAGGTGCAAGCACTTGCTCTTTGAAAGAAGCTTTTCCCTCAGAGGACTCACACAAAGTTGAAGTGACCCAGTTTCCCCACTTAAGGCCCTGTACTGAAATAACTGTGTCTTGTGCGTTCTCCAGGGACTGACATGGCGGTGTTCTGTCTGCTGTGTGCAAAGCGCTTCCAGACACAGAAGGCCCTGCAGCAGCACATGGAGGTCCACACTGGCATGCACAGCTATATCTGTAGCCACTGTGAGCGCCCTTTTCCAAGCCACACCACTCTCAAGAGACACTTGCGCTCGCACACAGGTAAGATCTCTGTCACAAAAGTCTTTATACACACAGACACACCATCAGTCAGGAAAAAGAAGACAATGACGTTTTATTTTTAGACATGAGATTATTTCTTTAGATTAGTATCTTTAGATTTGATCTGGTTTGTACACAGCCTGTTCCACCTTGATTTTCCTTTTTCTATTAGATAATGACTCACCTCTCAGATGACAGCACTGTACCGGTGCATATTTTGGGCAATTTCATCCTGTTTATATTTTGGGTTCTTAGACAGCCTTTGGGCTTCTGCAATTCACGGCTGTCAGTTCTACTGTGGTTCACCTAAAATGATAGCGGAAACCCAAATAAATATTAAAGGAAAAGCAAATGGAAATGACTTGTCAGTGTGTTCTACGGAGGGTGAGTCTTAGTGCCGCGGGAGACGGAGAGATATTTACTGCCAAGATGTCCCCCTTTCTTCTTTTACCTTAAATAACACTCGCAGCTGTCAGGACGAGTTGATGTCTAGACAGGAGAAATACATAATTGATGTGAAGAGACAGAAGTGAAGGGAGTTTTGGCCATGGCAGCGTATCGTGTTTGTATGCCTTTCTGCTTGGAAGTAACATTTTGTAAATGTCATCTGCTCCACAGTGGGGTGGGGGATTGGGGAGAATCGGCCTGTAATGAGGAGAGCAATGTATCCTCTGACTTGGCTGTTGCTGTGGACACTGAGATAATGAGGCACATAGGTCATTGGAGATGAGTCAAACTCTCAGCCTTGGAGAGAAATAGATTAACTACAGTATAGAACAGAGCACACCATGCCTTGAGGACTTGTAGGACTGTTCCATGGGCCTCGTGATTGGCGTGAGTGCATCAGTGCGTTAAGCAGTGCGTTTTTGCCTCTGTTTTAGGAGACCACCCGTTTGAGTGCGAGTTCTGTGGGAGCTGCTTCCGAGACGACGGCACACTGAGGGGCCACAAACGCATCCACACCGGAGAGAAGCCTTATGAGTGCAACGGCTGCGGCAAGAGGTTCAGCCTGAAACACCAGCTGGAGACGCACTACCGCGTGCACACAGGTCAAAGCCACACGCGCCGCCTCACACGGCCCAGACACAGCTAATTTTGTATTACAAGAGCCGTCTTTAAGGGATCTTTGTCTGGTGAATCGTTTAGATAATTTTGGGTCCTTTTTATATTTAATTTTATATATACATCTGATGAATCATTTAATTGTTATATGATGTGATTTTAGGTTGAAATGCGTATGTTTAAATGTGGAAAAATAATGTTTCGATTGATTCTTTTTAGGGGAGAAGCCATTTGAGTGTAAGTTGTGTCATCAACGCTCAAGAGACTATTCAGCGATGATCAAGCACCTGCGCACACACAACGGAGCATCTCCATACCAGTGCACCATCTGCCAGGACTTCTGTCCCAGCCTGGCCGCCATGCAGAAGCACATGAAGGGCCACAACCCGGAGGAGGTGCCCCCCGACTGGAGGATAGAGAAGACTTACCTGTACGTCTGTTACGTCTGAGCAGGACTTGGACTGATCACACTAACACAATCACACTCTCTGTTCAGTGATTTTTAAGGAAGTTTTGAACTGAAAAACAGGGAATTATAGTTTACAAAAGAATAACGTTGTTTTGAATGACAATGTTTATAGTTGTAACCTGTAATGTAGGTGAAAAATGTTTATCTGAAAGGGTCGGGTATAAAGAACTTGAGCTAAACAAACCACTATAGTAGGTTAGAGTTAATTGACAACTGAAGTTAGGTTTGTCTGTTTAAAGCCCTAAAGGAAATTCAGTGTTAAATTTAAGAAATTTCTTCAAAATAAGCAAAAAAGTCTCTGATAATCATGTGATGGGATATTGCTGTTTGTTGTTGTGTTATTATAGGCCTGGTTCACACAGGACTGAACCTAAAATACATCCGTACTATTAGAGAAAATAACCATGGCTGTCACTGCCGCCTGTGTGTAGCAGGAGCTTTTGTCACTTTCAGGACTGTGCATCATCAACAGATCACATTTATTCCATGAAAACGTCTTTAAGTTAACATTTTGTCTGAAGTCCAGCTCAGTTTTTCTGCTTTTGGTTTTATTTTTGGAGTTGTTAATTCTCTGCATGTTTTACTTGAATGGCTGCCATGTTTTGACCTCATAAGCTTGAAATATTGAACTGCCTTGTCTATCTTGCAGTGGGTGTTCGTTCAAGCTAGCAGGCTCACTGTAGTTGATTTTGCTATATGTGTTTCTTACCAAATATGTGCTGGTGTGTATCACAGGCAGCATCTCAAGATGATATAGTAAGTAGAGCAAGCTCTACCTCTGATTTTATTTTAAACCTACTGAAATTTGCTTATCTGTCAAAACATACATTTTCTTACTACCACCATTCAAACTTTGATGGTCAACAATGTGTAAAAATGCCTCATGGCTTTTATGTGTAGTTTTTTATTGTTACCTATATAGTACATATAGATGTCTTACAAAATCAAGAATCAGAATTTTCTATGAAAAATCAAGAAAATGTGAAAATAAGTTTTTTTTCAATATGAAAAAAATCTGACATAGTGTCATTATGAGCAGGTAATTGTTAATTGTAGTGTAGCTGTACTGTGCAACTTGTCCCGTTATTCCCTTATGTGAGCCTTAACGGCCTTATAGAGTTGAACTTGTTGTATTTTTGTATCACAGTAATTTGCTATTTGTTTACATTTGGTATGATTTGAGAGACATCTTACTGTGTGTTTTTTAAGTGTTGATACAACCCCTCCCTCGTGCCTCTTTTATAAGTAGAGCCTTGATGTGCTGAGTACATGGGTCTGTGCTAGTGGTAGATGTTTCTGAGTGGTTGTTTATTGTTACTTAATTCAAATAGACTGCCATGTAGATCCACTCGTCTGAACATTGCAACTGGAAGCAACAAACTGTGATAGTGGCTGATACTCTGATGCAAGTTACAAGCAATTTTGATGTAAAAAAAAAAAAAAAAAAGTAGAAAAAAAAAGAAAAAGTTTTCACTCGTCTCAAATATGTAGTTATTTTAAAGTGACAGTAGACTGAGATCTTCAAATGAAAGCAGTGAGTAAAACAAACCCTGGCGTCTGTGGGCATCCTCATGCCTTTTAAGTAGCCAACAACACTCAGTGCCATGAAAATACACAATCACTGTATCCACATGAACATGCACTAATGGAAATCCAATGGACCAAAAGAAACAGAGCACTTTGTGAGAAAAGGGGTTTTCTTTGATCTTTCTATGTTGTGATAATGCAGACGTCCTTTTATTTGATGTGTTCTAGAAGGATGTGACTAGCATTGTTTAGATTTTGTCTATGTCTGTCTACCTCAGGGCCAGATCAAAGCTCGACCTGGTGTCCAATCAGGGTTGTTCTTCTTGCCATGTGTGCAGTAAACTCTCTTCATTACAGCTTTGTAACACAGTGTGTGAAAGTGTTATCCTCTGTGTGGATTCAGGCACAACTCTGTATGCATCAGTGTTCAGTGGCATGGTTCAAAAAAGAATAAAACTGTTTACCATTTTATGCAATTTGTATTGTTTTGTGTCAACTCACTGTTCATCTTAGTTCTGGTAAACACTTGTTTACTCAGTTTATATGTCCTCTGGGTGACGTGTAAACAGCTGGAGTGGATTTTGGCTCCGATAACCTTTTGATACAAAGGACCAGAGCCATAGCTGGAGCTCACCACAAGTGCAAATGTGAAGACGAGAAGATAAGTCTCAAGTTCAGCTCAGGAGAAAACTCTAGACTGCTTTATCTCAAGTGAGCAGCAGCTAGTGTTCAGCTGTTGTCCAATGGTATGCGACTCATTGTTACTTACGGTCTTTATTTGTTAAGTCATTCATTTTTGCGGTGAAGCAGCCCTTGAGACCACTACCAATGTTTTATTATGCAATCTGTTTCCTGGGGCCAACACTGCAACAGTTTACGGTTTTCTTGTAAATAATGGTAGCACTCAAAAGGTTTCACCAAGACAAAAACAATTACCACAACAACAAGAGTCCAGTTTTACCACAGTGCTGCGTGTTATTCTCAAAAATGACAATAGTTTACGCTACGTTTTCATTTATTCAAGATTTAGTAACAAATGGTCAAACAATTGTACTAAAACCTGGCTTTATTCTAATAAACTAGTCAATTTTGGGGATTTTGGACCAAATTAAATGTCAGTTATCCAGCAAATCACAAAATAAATAAATCATATATGTGGGTCTACCTCCTGCTTGTCTCCATGGAAATGTCATCGCTTTGGTGGCCAAGCTACAGGTCAGATCTGTGAAAGGGTGAACCTGCTCAAATACGGACGTTAAGTGCTGCGATATCAATACTATTCCAATATTTGAATATAGTTTTTGACACAATCATTTCAATTGTAATAAAACAAATGTGTGCATGCCTTAATACACAAACTTTGTCCAAAAATTATAGGGACAAAATCAATGCTAATTTGGACTGGAAATGCAAAATCAATACTACAAATCTACCTTTTAAAAACACTTTCTCTTTCAAAACAGTACATTCCTGTCTAGTGAAGGACCTTGACGTTATTGCGATATATTGAGTTTGTGCGATAGCGGTTATTACAGCCAATTTTGCGATACGTTTGAGATACATCGTTATAGTTTAATGCCGTACTGCGGAACATTCAGAACAGATGAAGCCCCTCCTCTCCAGAGCTGAGTGAGGGGCGCAGATTGAGTGCGAGCCAGTGTTAATGCAATCGCCTCTGTTTAATTAGAGTAAGCGTGGTGGGCAGCTCAGACAAACCACATTAGCTGCCATCTGCTATGCTCTTAGTCGCTCACCCTCACCATCATTAGCCCGTACAAGACAAGACACAAACACATACATGACAGCTATTTATTCACCCTGCCACTTCCAATACACGCATTACTGTATCCCGTTTAGAGACCGCTGGGAAGATGTGCTCTGCTCACCACTCACAACTTTACTGTCATCGGAAATGCTATTGTCATTGTTCAAGTTTCAAAATAGAGAGCGACGGGGGGCAAATCAAATACAATATCAACGATTGGCTGATGTTACATTTGCGTTATATTTGCTCAAGACTTGAGAACAAAAAATAAGTTTGAATTTGCACGGTCGAAGAGTCCGTTCATCTGTTTTTCTATTAAGAAGGATGGAAAATAAGTGTGTTACTATTGTTATTATTATTTTATTTTATCAAGAGTATAAGAGTTTTTTATATAAGAGTTTTTTTCTAAAAGAGTGTATTTTTTATAAGTTATCTGCTTTTTATTATTTACTTCTGCACCTACTCTGTATTGCAACATTGAAATTTCCCCATTGTGAGACAAACAAAGGCTAATCTTATCTTATCTTATCTTAAAATACACATTTCTAGCCACAAAATTGTACTTCTTGAGCTTCATCGAATGTATAACTGCCTTTACGTTCCAAATATCCAAAATAGAAATCCATAAACATTGAACGCTATCATTATTTGTCAGGGATTGGCTCCACAAAATTGTCATATTAATCGTCTATGGCTCAAAGTCCTTTCAATAATCACACATTTGGAGTTAAATAATGGCACCGATTTCTGAGGAAATTGTGAAAAAAATGATTTAGCTTTTGTTTATTTACACTGATAAAGAAGACGTCAGTTTTTGTGTCATGTGGAAGAGATGAGACATGAACCATAGTCAAATCTGACAGTTATTAACAGTGAATTCCAGGTACTCGACTTTAAATAGGCGTTCATTGAGATGTCACGTGAACACAACCTATTTATAGTAATTTATGTAATAGCTTATATCAGCAGGCCTAAAGGACAAATGATTGTGTGGTCAACATTTCTGTGAAAGATTGTCCAGCCAAAAATCTGCTAAAAAGTCATCAAGTGTCATTTATCCTACAAATTGTGATGCAAAACAGAATAGTACATGTGTCTGAGCAGTTTTCATTTGCCAAAACCATTATTTATTTATTTTTGTATTTTTTTCATTTTTGCCTAAAATTGGCAGGAATTTAGAATGTATTTGCGGACTCAAGGTTCTTTATTGGCTACAAAACACAGCCACTCTCATGAATTATTGTGGGGGAATCAATACAGCCAACATTTAAAATACACATAGGACAGAAGCAAACGATGATGAAGAACACCAGGATGAACGTGACTTTTAACAATTCCAAAAACAACCACAAGATGGCAGCAGGCTACAGGCGCTGAGAAGCTCTTTGAGCCCCAGTGGAGGCAGGATTTACAGCTCCACAGAGACTGAAGGCAGCAAAGCTTTACAATTACACAGTCACAGAGGTGGTCAGGGTCCCACACTGAGCAGCATCATGATATGTATCCAACCAGAGCACAGCTTCAATTGTTTTTTTCCCATCATGCAGGAGGGGGTAGATTATTTACAGATTGCTAAACGTTATTATCCTTAATTATGCCATCATTACTTGCAGTTAAAATGCCGGTAATGACTCCAAAAATAATAGATATGCAAATAGGATTACATGCCTAAATCAAATTGAGTACAAATAAGATAACGATAACAATTATATGACAAAATAATTGTGATTAAAAAGGGCAAAAACGTATTGTATGTATTGATGAATGAAGAATGTTAAAATAAACTCCTCTTTCAATTGTGTCTTTACTGTGTAAGTTGGCCTTTTTTTTTCTACATAATTTCATTTGACAAAACAGCCAGACAACAATCTGATCACTCACATCAGATGCAACTGTTCACATGACATGTCAATCATCTGATAATGCCAGAAATCAGATCATCAATACATTTTAAGTGTGCGTTTAAACATAATAAGAGGTACATTTGGCTCACGGCTTCAGACATGGTGTTTTGTGCTCACAGATTGACCAGAGACTGCAAAACTACCTCCGTCTGTTAATGTTATCTCTGCTGGAGGACACAGCCAACAATCGAGACAACACACATGATTGAATCTGCAAATGCCTCCGTGGGCTGGACTCACAAGTATTCCCCAGCGTTCGGGACACTGACAGACTGCTGGTGATGTTGGAGCTTTGGCCTCACAAACGCGCACACAAACGGAAAGGCTGCGATAAGAGCAGATCTGATCCAATCTCAGCACAGCAGACAGGGACAACTGGCCTCTGCAGACGGGGAGCGCTCCAAACTGGACCGCAGCCAGGATCACCGGAGGAGTTTCTCCACCAAGAGCGTCCAAGATCGCCCAATGTGACAATACTCGCTCGAGCTTTAGCCAGAAACACTCCTAAACTCCTAAATGTTCTTCTTGAATTAGCTGTTGAAGCTGCGGAGTTGAAATAAAACAGAAGAGGGAGACACAGTGCAGATAGTCCTTCATTGTGAAAGCCTTGCTGCAGGTATAATCCCACCTTTATTATTAACATGATTAGACGCTTTTATGCATTTGACACGGCTAATCTTCATCCATACTTTACAATCATTTACAGCTCTACTAAAGTAAGGCAAAGGCAGTAAGACAGGAGCTAAAAAAGCATTTCTGAATGGTTGTATTGTCTCTTAATTACGGATTTTATTTCAACATGTTTCAAGATTGAAGAATTTATTGCTATTGCTTCAGGTAACAATTAAATTAAATTAGCGCCTCAATCAATCAATTAGCATGGCATTGATGTTAGATGTTGATGTTTTAATCTAACATATTTTCATATAGACCAACATAAAAAAATGTAATTATGATAAATATATGGATGGCTTTGTTAAAGGAAAAGACTTAAAAATATTGATTAAAAAAAAGCTACACTATTCAGAAATAACAGGGTTTATTTTCTACAGTGCTCTTGATATGAAGGCGCACTTGAGTTCTTAAGTTGTTTTGAGAGCCTGTTACAGTTTTGAACAGAAAAAGCAGAACTTTTGGCTTGTGAAAATGGACAAGGAAAGAAAGCTTGTGTCTTGTATGTGCGCAGAACAGATGTGAGTCCGGGCTTGAGCGCTGAGAGACGATACGGGATTCTAAATGACAGCAAATTGACGGGATATGAGACTTTTCAACAATCTGTAATAATGACCTTCTTCCCGAACCTACAAACTGCCAGGTGATCACCGGTCGCGCTGTGAAAGTGGACAGTTTTTGGCACAGGTACGAGGGTTACCTAGCAACCGAGGGTCCTATCAATGTCCAGCTCGGCGGTATCTCTGGAGATGCTCCGTCAACAAAGACCTGGTTCAGCCTGCAGCTCGCACCGGCCCCATGATCCCACAGGGCAAACAACAGCCTCATTCTCTGCACCACTGCTGACCTCATTGTCTCTTTGTCCAGGGAAAATCCACACTTGCATTCTGTTAAATGGAGTATCAACTGTGAGTGGAACAGACCTGCGCCTCCAGCTAAGGTCTACAGATGAGGACAAACACACACTTCTTTACTGGGGATTATAAGGAAGGAAAACATGGTAAGAACCAAACATCTCAACTTCCTTTTACTTTCTTTACTTTTACCCATCCAACGTGAACACAGACACTAATCTTACCTGTAGGCACTTTATATACCGTCGTGCAACATATGCTGAACTCTACCCAAGCACAGTGACCTTTCAAATATATACCTTTTCATATGTACGGTACGGTAGGGCCATTCTATAACAGCAAGGTTTGTGTCTCAAAATGTTTGCTCTAGTTATAACAAAGGGTTTTCCACCAGTCAGTCCCAGGGCAGCTGTGGCAGAGGAAAAGCTAATCACGTCCAAGTGTCAATGAGGAGTGAATTAACAATGCAACTTGCTAGATCCATTCAGTAATTGATTAATGATTAAAACAAACAAACAAACTAACAAACTGTAAGAAAAAATGTGTCAAATCTAAACAGAATTATACTGTTATTTTGATTATTGCCATCTTCCGTCCTCACTCTGTGGACTTGGTCAACAAGGACGGCCCCTGAACTTCAATGTTTACAGAGTAGTGATGGAGAGTCATTATCAGTGATTGAAAATCCAGCAGTTGTCACTTCAACTTTTCAGCCAGACAAAACGTCAGGACTTGTGGACATCAAGGACGTGCAGTGCAGAACCTGGTTTCATTCTTTTGGTGAGCTCCCGGAGCATTTTTGGTGAAGGTTTCTTGTGTTATTTTGAAATGTTCTAATGTTAGCTTTGCCCTAGTTCACAGACTAGTGAGGGTTTTGGCTGCATTGTGTGCTGTTGGACTGCTGGGGGGTCTGGCAGTTGGGGTCTGGTTTCTGGGTAAGTGCAGCAGATTCTATTATTGAGTCCAGGTTAGATAAATACAGCCACAGCACTGTAATAATCATAGTGTCCATAGGGTGTTATGCTAATGTCTGCGTAACTGTATTTTCTATGCAGTCAAACTACTCTTAAGGCCTACTTCCACTCACAGTCCAGTGGGTTTGGGCGACACCAAAGAAACCTCTTTCTGCAATGTAACTGACATTTCTATCGCCGACTCCAGAAAAGGTTTGTTTTCCCAAAGATATTTATTCATTCAGCATCAATATTGAACCAGCGGGCTGTGTGTTGCTGTCTAAATCATTACACCAGGCTGAACTCTACCTCTGGAGTGTGTTGCACAGAGCAGATTCATTACTGTTCCAATTCTTCATTCAATATGTAATGCTTAGAATGGATATTTACTACTTTTCCTAGAGATGTATGCTATTGTTTAATAAGTATTTATCTCTGAAAGGATTTTGAATCAATCAGGTTCAGTGTTTTACAGAATCAGTCCAGAGAACTCCCTCCTGGAGATCCAGCTGGGACAATTGCCCACCTGGCTGCCCGTGTGCTACGAGAGGTGGAACTCTTCTCTGGGAACACTGGTCTGTCGGCAGCTGGGCTTTCTCAGGTATGTGCAGTACTGTAACACATATTTAAACCCACATATACAACTTGTGGAGAAATGGCTGTTTTTCGCAAATGAGTTTATGTGTCATTTTCTTAACACAAAATACTTATTTTTCAATATTCCCTGTTTTTAGTCTAACAAAACATAAAGGGGTAAATCTTACCGATATTGGACCAAGCTACACTGATGGTTTTATACAAATTGCTCCAGAAAACAAAAGTGGACTGGAAAATATGTGGCAGCTAAGGTAAAGCATGCATCAATGGAAATATATTAACATCAGTCAGGCATAATTATTTATCCATTTTGTTGTCGTTTAGGGGGAGTTGTATCACAGGAAAGGTTATCGCTTTGCAATGTTCTGGTGAGCTAATTAAACATTTTCTGATATACAAAAGCCTAGTTCTTTAGTAATTGTGGAGTTAAGGTGTGCGTGAAAGGCAGACTCAGTGATGGATGACACCTGCAGCAGCAGTGTTACACCTTCTCCTGGTCGGGCCTGTGCTGATGAATGGATCTCTGTGTAGAGTGTGGGACGAGGGCAAAGCTGCCCAGAATAATCGGAGGCATTGAGGCCACACTGGGCAGGTGGCCGTGGCAGGTCAGTCTTTACTACAGCAACCGCCACAATTGCGGAGGCTCCATCATCACCAGCCGCTGGGTCGTCACAGCCGCCCATTGTGTTCACAAGTAAGCCTCTGACCTTTTCAGTCCCAAAGTTCAGAGGTTACTCACAGTTGTAATCAGTTTTGCCAGCTGCAACACCATAATATTAGATCGGTCTCTGACATTGGTGCCTGTCCACTTCTTACAGCTACAGACTTCCTCAAGTGTCCAACTGGGTGGTCTATGCTGGCATTATCACACGCAGCTCTGCTAAAATGGCACAACACACAGGATATGCTGTTGAAAAAATAATATACAACAAAAACTACAACCACAGAAGCCATGACAGTGACATAGCCCTGATGAAGCTGCGGACACCACTGGATTTCTCAGGTATTTCTGCTGCACCAAAATACTGCAATGCACTTATATGCACAGAAACAAACTGAATTCACTTGTACAATCATTTCGCACAAACAGATACAATACGACCAGTATGCTTGCCACAATATGACTATGATATACCAGGAGGAACACAGTGCTGGATCTCTGGATGGGGTTACACACAGCCTGATGGCAGTAAGATCCACACTAAAACAGCTTAAGTAGTACACAAAAGTATTTCAATTAAAGTCTGTAGTGACAGGAAAACTATTTCATTTGCAGTACAATCACCAGACACTTTAAAAGAAGCTCCTGTTCCTATAATAAGTACAAAAAAGTGCAACAGCTCCTGCATGTACGATGGGGAAATCACATCCCGGATGCTTTGTGCAGGATACACAGAAGGAAAAGTGGACGCCTGTCAGGTCAGTACTATGTCCTGTGGGATTTACAGTAGACGCAATCACTTGGACATGAAGGAATCAGAGTGTGATGTGTGCTTACCTTTCAGGGGGACAGCGGGGGACCACTGGTGTGCCAGGACGATAACGTGTGGAGGCTGGTGGGAGTTGTCAGCTGGGGGACAGGCTGTGCCGAGCCTAATCATCCTGGTGTTTACACCAAAGTGGCTGAATTCTTGGGCTGGATCTATGACATGATTGAGGTGAGACAAGTTTACAACACCATGAGCCACACAAGGATTTTTTAAACAATATCAAAATGATTTATGATGCTTGATAATTACCTTTTATGTTATTTTTGCAGAATTACTGAGGGTGCGGAACAGCTGGAGGCTAAACATGACTTTGGCTTGGACTTCAAGACATGGCTGTTACTAAGCTCAAAAATATTTAAAGAGTTAATGCATATATTTGTTATATTTTTATGTATATAAAGTATCAATATATAAAGCATATGTTATTTAAAAATAAAACAATGACATTTATTTCCGTTAATAAGATGCAGGTGCTCTCTTCACCGCCTGGGGGCGTTGGTAAAGCGCCTTGTGTGACAAAGCTCCAAGAACTCACTCCGTTACCATGGGAACCTACAACAGTAATTTTGCTTACTCATTTACACGCTATTTTAGCCAACGAATAATGCAGCTTGGATTTAAATGTTACGCTGTAACATGTGTAGAAACACGCGAAGTAAAATTTAACTAACAGAACGTAAATTATCTATTTATTTATTTTTAAAAACTTGCTCACTTCAAGTCAAGAATTTCAAACATTATTAAGCTAATTTGTGTTAGCATTAGCGTTAGCTTACTTCACCAAAAAACAATCATGCCATCTTCGGGAGGCAGAAAAGAGGACGTTCTGCAGCAAGTCAACCACTTCTGGACCATGTTGGATGAGCTTTCTCAAGATGACCCGGAGGCTTATCGAAGATTTATAGAAAACCAAATGAAAGAAGGAGCTGGATACAGTGCTGCGCCTGAGGTCCACTCCAGCATCTGCACACACATGCTGGTGAGTCAAACACACAGGACAACACAGTGAAACACAACACAGTGAAACACACAGTGACACACACAGTGAAACACACAGGACAACACAGTGAAAAACACAGTGACACACACAGGACAACACAGTGAAACACACAGTGAAACACAACACAGTGAAAAACACAGTGACACACACAGGACAACACAGTGAAACACACAGTGAAACACAACACAGTGAAACACACAGTGACACACACAGTGACACACACAGGACAACACAGTGAAACACACAGTGACACACACAGGACAACACAGTAAAACACACAGTGACACACACAGTGAAACACACAGGACAACACAGGACAACACAGTGAAACACACAGTGAAACACAACACAGTGAAACACACAGTGACACACACAGTGAAACACACAGGACAACACAGTGAAACACACAGTGAAACACAACACAGTGAAACACACAGTGACACACACAGTGAAACAAACACACAGGACAACACACAGAATAACACTGTGAAACACACAGTGACACACACAGTGACACACACAGTGACACACACAGTGACACACACAGTGACACACACAGTGACACACACAGTGAAACACACAGTGAAACAAACACACAGGACAACACACAGTGAAACACACAGTGAAACACACAGAATAACACTGTGAAACACACAGCGCCACACACAGCGACACACACAGTGACACACACACGTGTGAGACACTATCAGAGACAAATGCGGTGCTAGAATATTAGGGTACAACAAAGTATTTTAATTAAATCTTTAGATATTAAACGTAGCCTTAACTCCATTCAAGATTCAACTGCTCTACTGCAGTGTTTCCCAACCTGGGGGCCAAACCCTAATTTGGTCCTCAAGATTCTCAGATTCCAGGGGTTTCTGAAAAAGAGCTCCAAACCACAATTATAATGAAGCTGCAATGTTTCCCATTCTAGTCTCTTTTGGCCCCCGTCTAAAACAAGCTGCAACTTGGTATTAAAGACTAAAATGACTTGTATTACCATAAATTACATCATAATCTATGTTGTCAGATAGAGGTGGTGTTTGGGGGTCACCAGCGTAACCACTTGTAAAATATGAGTCACTGAGATGTAACTAAGTACGCTCGAAGTACATAATCTATGTCAGCCTTTTGTCAAAAATCATTGTTTTAGTCCCTGACAATTTATATGTTACTTTCTGTTACATATTCCTTTCTTAAACACACATGTCGCCCTCTTACACATTTACACTGCAACACTATTAGGACGCACAGCTAAACATGGCACTCCGACGTTAGTTTGCAGTATATAATCGCTCATCTCTTGAGTTGATGGAGATTTAAATGACGGAGCGTTTTTATGATGGGGGTAGTCGACGTATTCCCACTGAGTCCCATATGGAGCTGTCTCATTTGTCTCTTGTTTATTGGCTTTCGAAAGTGTACGTTTCACCAATTATTTACGATACAACATCTGTGTCCTCAACAGGAACCAGATCAGGGGCTGCTGTACATCAACCTGTGCGGCTGGGCGCGCGTGCCAGCTCCCCAGCAGCCGGGCGAGCCATTACCCTTGTGCGCCGGGAAACTGGAAACGGAGGCCGAGGGAGGTCAAGGTAAAGACAAGAGACGGAGCCAATGCGGCATTACGAGCGGGCGTGTTTTTTAGACGACCGTTAAACCCGCGCGCGTTCACCCCGCAGGGCCCTACGCCGTGCTCGATGTCGCAGTAAATCCTCGGCTGCTGCGAGACTGCGAACCCGAAGAGGCCGAGATGAATCGGCTCCACGCTCTCCTCCTGAACGTCGCGCGGAAGCAGCACAACCTGAAGTTATCGCCGCAGTACTCTCCCGTTAGCTCAAGCCCCAGAAGTACCGCGGAGCACTTGCACCGTCGCCTTGGATTTCAACAATGGCCCGGTGTGGTTAATAAAGCCGACGACGGAGGAGGAATAGGTATCGCACAATGTGTAGAAACTGCTGGATTTATACTGTTTATTCTAGTTATGTGTATTTTTAAGATCAGCCTTGAAACTAGTGCTACAGCATATGGCTTGACCAATAGGGTATACCGTATTTTCTGGACTATAAGTCGCACCGGAATATAGGTCGCACCAGCCAAAAAATGCATAATAGAGAAGAAAAAAATATATAAGTTGTACTGGAGTATGAAATGCGGTTGCAAGTGTGAAAATAACAAATTGTATCACATATAAGTCGCGCCGGAGTATAAGTATAAGTATAAATATAAGTGTAAGTCGCACCAAAACTATGAAAAAAGGTGCAACTTATAGTCCGGAAAATACGGTAACTTTACATTTTCATATATTTATTTTATGCACAAAAACAAGTATTAAAACGAGCATCCTTACCGTGAGCGGGCTTGCATCTCCACAAACCTGACTCGGCTTGGAGGAGCTGTTTTTCGTGGAAATGTTGTTCCCTTTGTCTGCAATATTCCACAGTTTTGCATTAAATGTATCCGTCTCCATGGAGAAGTATAGTTAATCATGCAGGTGACGTACCACCTCCATCATACTGTTACTTTGAATAATTACCGTTTCAAAAAATATGTAATTGTATGAAAAGACAATATGCTTAGTCAGTACCTAATAACAGATCCGTGTGTGTTTATTCGTGTCCCATTTTCTATGGCGAAGAAAATATATTATGCCTTGTGTTTTTTCAGTCTGTCAAACACCGGCTTCCCTCCTGCAGAAAATGTCCTCCCGACTTACAGAGAAAGAGGAGGAGATCACTGTTCTTGCACCTACAGAGAATAAAAAGAAAGATTTGATCCAGGTCCTCTCCTCCACACGAGCGCAGACGCAGAGGCCGGAGTACCTGCTCGAGGTGAGGCCCGGAGCAGCGGGGGCCCCTCGCCGCGTGGAGCTGACCGTGGTGCTGCCAAAGGTCTCCAACGTGTCCGAATGCCAACTGCAGATCTCCAAGGTCAGTGCCTCCAACGCAACACGCTTGAACCATGTTATAATGAACGTCAGCGCAAAGGCATAATTGCACTTTTTGTGTCGGTTTGGCCTGAAACTGTGACACTGTTTTTGTCTGTTCTGAAGGACGACGTCTTATTGGAAGTAGAAGATGTGTACCGTTTACTGCTGGATTTTGCTCATCCTGTTGATGAAGACTCTGCAACTGCCGTGTTCAACAAGAAGAAACGACTGCTGACTTTGAGAGTGAACATTTTGTAGTTTACTTCAGAAACATGGAACAATCATGACATGTCGCATCACTAGATTTAAGTAGTTTTGACTTCTTATTTCTGGTTTGGGCTCCACCGCCTGCTTATTCTTCCTCCTGTTATTTCTTTACCTGTGCTGTTCCACTCCATAGACACGCGGATGTGACCAGGCCAAGTTACAGGTCAGATCTGTGGAATGGTATGCATGTATTTCAAGAATGTATGTTTTTCAATGTATTTAACTCGTGAATTTGAATAAATTTAAGATTCATAAGTTTAATGTTATACTGTGGAACATTCCAGGCAAAGCAATAACATCTCCATGGAGACAAGTGCGATATTTTAAGTGGGATTGGATTTTTCCCAGTTATTCTTTCTCTTGATGAGTGAAAATGTAACCAAACTAAGGTAAATAAAGCAATTTTTCAGTGTAAATTCTACTCTGTAAAACCCATTTACTGCAATGATTTAGCTAATGAGGACAATGATACATGTAGAGTTTATGATGGTGTAGGGTGGGCTGTATAATGATGTCAAGATGCAGCATTTCACACGACTGTATAATTAGGCAATAACCGACAACAACTGAGCCATGCAGTAATTCGTGTTTATTAATTAAAACATGGAACACTATTTGGCAACGTGAACACGTGGAAAAAACAGTAAACACTATTGTAAATTTGGCAAACTCCGCCCCCAAGAGCTTGAAAGGCAATGTTGTCATGGAAAATACCGTGTCAAACTTCCATGTATCGCATTACCGTATTTTCCGCACTATAAGGCGCACTTAAAAGCCTTTAATTTTCTCAAAAAACGACTGCGCCTTTATTATCCAGTGTCTTATATATGGATGAATTTGTTTTGTGCTTACTGTCCTAGAAGCGATTTTATGTGGTACACGTTTTGTTTCGCTTAATCCGGTCTGCCTTATATATGAAGAATGATCGGAAATAGACCATTCATTGCTCCTTATAGTGCAGAATATACGGTACTCACTATTTAACAATCAATATCTTAACATGAGATGGCAAATTTTGTGACGTGTGCGTCGCTTAAATATACAATACAAATGCACGTGACGTCCTTTTGTATGAAATAGTGAGTTGAGGAACTTCTTTTTTCAAAAAACGAGTTACATCCATTGGTCCCAGGTCATTGTCTTGTACTTCTTAAAGCGTCGTTAACAATCACAATCACAAATACTTATTAAAGTGGTTCCTTGTGTCATCCAGTGAGTTTTCGCGGAGGTTCGCAGGTTCTGTCTACCTCCTCTCGCCGTGGTCCTCCTCAACCCACGCCACGATCTTCCCCTCCCAGCCGGGCACCACCGCTCCGTCTTGAAAAACCTACACATTGAATGTTCACCATTTTACATATCTGACAGAATATATACAGAACATGCACGTGGATAACGAGCGAAGATCCAGACACTAACTGGGAATGACGACTCTTGTGATATCGGTGTCTTTGGGATGTAAATGAGTTCTCCAGCAGCGTGGGTAGACATGCTGTGACTATTATTAGCATATTATAACCCATAGTTGGCGTTTTATTTTCCTGAGAGGAGAAGCAGCTACTGTAATTTCCCCAGTACCTCCTCTTTGACGGTGCCGAACTCCGGGTCAAGGGCTTTGAAGTGGTATCGGAAACTGCCTTGTCGGTCCACGGCGGCCTTGAAGTCCCTCAGTGTCACCTCGCCCAGCCTGTAAGTGCAAGCCATCATTCATTATCCGTGCACATACAGGACGTACTCGCACACACCCACACAGACATTAAGCTCCTCCGGGATAAACATTTAAAGAGCCAAACCACAGAGGAATGCATTTATGTCCTGCTTGTACTCGGCTCAGGCCCTGTGCCCTCACACACGCACAGATCATTTAGCTGACACGGCATGTACAGCAAAACAAAATACATGCGTGATCACCTTTTGGGGATGTTAATCAGAAAGGGGGTGAGCGAGCGATCGGTGAAGTAGAGCACTTTGGTGGAGACGGCTGTGTCCAACCCAGGGCTGCTTTGGGAGTGGGCCATTTCTGAGAGTAAATTATAAAAGCAACAGACAATGTTTTTCATAATCCCACTCTCAAAGGACTAAAAGAATTAACAAACATTTTGGAATCAGTAGTCAGATGAGATGTGACAGGGGTGAATAGATTCAACAAAACAAAGCCTCACTTGAGCCTTGGGGCCACGAGTCACGGTCGGAGGAGTTGGCTCTGCGTCCTGGTGATTTGAACTCCTCCTAGAAAAGGCGTATGACTCAGACTCAACACACACAAATATTTGTTGATTTAGCTTAAAGAAAGATTTGTGTGTTACGCACCCCTTTGTCCTGTCTGAGCTGAGTGTCCAGAGAATGTAAACGATCCATGAGACTGGCCACGCCCTGCTCCAAAGTGTCCAACGTGTGATGCTGCGGGTCATGACCCGAGAAACTGTCCCGCAAACTGCGCAGAGCTTCTCTGACTAGCTGCAGCTCCTCCCCCTGTGAACAAGCCATGCAGTACCTTTAATCATAGTCACAAAAAGTGGGTCAAATTAATTTTACCATTAAACATGCACCACTAAATAGAAAGTACCCGTCCAAGGTTTACTTCATGTGCTTTATATGGGACTTCATTGGACTTGTGTTGCTGCATTAATCGGTCCCTCCTCCCGATCTGCTGTAGTTGTGACAAGTCCGATGAATGTCATAAATCACCAGCAGCACACACATAAATGCGTGCACATGTGTGCACCCTGAGAGTACACCGGGGTATAAATAATAAAGTACAATACCTCATATTCGCTCAGTAATTTGTTCCGTTCACTCAATTTATGTTTGAGCTCTGCCTGCAAACACAACATATCACACTGAGAAATGAAGGCACCGCTGTTTGTTTCCACATTAGCTTCAGCCTGGGGTCACATAGGACACACATCATAGTGTGCCAAATGGATATAATAACATCTTACATTTTCCCCTTCCAGCTGATCTTTGGCCATGTTGCACCTCAGCACCTCCTGCTTGAGCTGCAGCACAGTGTCCTCCTGCACTGCCAGGCGCTGCTGCAGAGCATCCTAATGAGACAGGAATACATCAAAGAAGTGGCAGCAGCAGAAACCCAGAACACTTATAGGCCTCGTGCACCTGCCTTGTTGACAGCATGAGACCACCATGAAGGCATAATATGCTCAATAAGACATGAATATATACATTTACAGATCAAATATAATCCAGGAGCGACACAGCAAAACACTAGGGTGCTTAATAAAGGATACTGCTTTATCCTGTATCCAATGAAAGGGATATACATAGATATACAGTTTACCTTGATGGCCTGGACGTGGCGCACTTCCTGTTTGTGTCTCAGAAGCTCCCTCTAAAATGATAAGAATCAGAACAAGTGCACATAGTTTCTCATTTCCATTATATAAACTCTAATTAACATTTGTGTGCCGTACCTTAAGATCAAGGGCTTCTTCCACGCTTTGGTCCAAACGGCTCCGGATTAAAACCTTTGAAAAAAACAAAAAAAGGCATAGATAAGTAGCATGTGTGATCATGTGAGAGGTTCCTTTGAGAAAAGATCATGACAAATCAACATTCTGGTTAGTGACACGGACATTTGGTTGAATTGGACAGAGTGGGTGTTGTACCAGTTGCTGTTCGGCGTTGGCTCGACCGTCGCCATAACTCGGTGCTGCCTCCTGGTCTTCTTCAGGGAGAGAGCCGTGAAGCAGCAAAGCCTGGGAAACAAAAGCTGTGATAGCCATCTAAACTCAACACACTCTATTGACATAATCACAAAAATCAATAAAACAACCGCTAATGACCTGACTAATTGTTCTGCAAATTGCGCACACAAAAGAGGCAAAGTAAATTATTGAACATTCCACATTCGTTTAAGTAGACCTGTCTTTAAACGTAAAAAAGTGGAGGTTTAATCATCAGACAATGACAAATGTCTGTTAAATAAATCACAAAAGTGTTGAAATATCACCTTTACTTTTTTTAATTGTGATTTTTATTGTATCGTACAGTGATTTTAATCTATTTTTATAGTAAAGCACTTTGAATTGTGTGATTGACTGATTGATTTAACACATTAACTTGACACAAAAAAAGCAGAACAATTATACCATTATGGTCGTGTCAGATATCAGAGTGAGGAAAGTAAAAACAGGTCTGTAATTAGAATAGAATGTCTGACAGAAGTTAGCAGTTAAGCAGTTAAGCAACGCAGTTCCACAACATTACAGAGAACTTCTCCGGGGATATTAACAAGGCCATATTGGGAGAAAGTTTTAAAAATCAGACATCCATTGATTGAGCCTTGAGGTCAAAGTCAATTTATATCGACTTTTCTATTCACGGATTGAAAGGATTATGTGTAGGCGGTCATAGGATACGGAGTGGTAAAACCTTTAACTCACAGGAGTCAAGAAAGATGTGATTTAACAGTGACTTAAATACGGAATTTGCTTTTTGTTCATATTTATATATATATATATATATTTATTATGATATTTATTTAGTTATTTCGCTTTTCTCAGGAATGGGACGTGGACAACTGATTAATGAAGGTGATGTACAGATTTACTATTAAGAGTATTAAGGAAGAAGTCCCATTTAAATTCAGGGTATGATCCCAGGGAGAGTGGTCTCTGGTAGTGTGGAGACTAAGATAAGATAAGATATTCCTTTATTGTCCCACATGGGGAAATTTCATTGGTGCAACGCAGGTAGATACAGAGGTAGATACAGAAGAACAGATCACTTATAGGAAGTCTGAAAAACACTTTCAGTAGAAGATCTCCTATAAATAAATAAAAAACTCCCATAGACAAATAAATAAATAAATACATAAATACCATTGCATGTGATCACGACAGTAATTGCACATGAATATGTGTCACGACAGCACATAGATTGCACATGAATTTCACAGTAATTGCACAGTAATTGCACATGAATTCCAACAGCAATTGCACATATGACAGAATTGCACATGGTTAGGTCAGTATTGCGAGTGTTCAGTACTAACAGTGTTTGTTATAAAGTCTGACAGCAGCAGGAAGGAAAGACCTGCGAAACCTTTCCTTCACACAACAACTAATGTATGATCCCAGGGAGAGTGGTCTCTGGTAGTGTGGAGACTAATGTATGATCCCAGGGAGAGTGGTCTCTGGTAGTGTGGAGACTAATGTATGATCCCAGGGAGAGTGGTCTCTGGTAGTGTGGAGACTAATGTATGATCCCAGGGAGAGTGGTCTCTGGTAGTGTGGAGACTAATGTATGATCCCAGGGAGAGTGGTCTCTGGTAGTGTGGAGACTAATGGACCCTTCAGTTTGTCCATGATTTTTTTTACAAAACGTTGTAGGCGTGAAACATTCATATGAGAGTGTACGCGGCACAGAACAGGACTGTGCAGGGCCTGTGCTTGTACTTTAACAAAGTGAGAGCACTAGTTTTGGTCTATTAGTTGCTCAAATACCTGAAGGCGGAAGACCATCCTCCGCGCCTCATGCATCTCCTTCTCCAGCTGCTCCTGGTGGGCGTCCAGCTGCTCCACCCAGGACTTGTCCTCCTCCTGCCCATTCTGCCCATCCTGCCCGTCCTGCCCCAGGGACGGACACAAGCCGCAGAGCAGCACCTCCTCTGAAATAGAAGCAGGCACACCAGGAAATGAAAGATTTAATTTGACGCATCCAATTTTAATCTTTTAATTATCAGTTATTCACTATCATTGCTGACATGAATGCTCCTGATTAAAAGCATCAAAAAGCATACCACTGAGACCACTGAGACCACTGAGAGGGGAATCATGGTATTTGTTAGCGGGTGATATTTGTTAGGCAAAAGCACATCACATAATTTTGTCCTCAATATCAAATCATCTGTTATTACTGTAAAGACTGTGTAAACTCTGTACAGTGTGTTGTGCTCAAACCTGCGGCTGACTTCTTGTCCGTCACGTCGGAGTTTTCCTCCGGAGGTTCCCGTTGGACCTCAGAGTGATCGTCGGCTGAGTGGGCTTTAGATTCATCCGTGGTATGAGGGATAACGTACTCCTCTTTAGGCGAGTGTGCAGGGCTGGCAGAGGAGAGGCTGGAGCAGTGAGCAAGTGCAATGAGTGCATTTGCAGTTTCTGCCTGATGATAGGCAATAAATAGAAGGTGCATACAATATTACAGAAATAATCCTCCGTGGGACACATGACTAGTATCTTAAACCACAAATGCAAAACAATTAAGCCATAAGTAGTTTCAGCAATACTCTGTCTGAGGCACTTTGTGTACCATGGACTTTGAACAGTTTGTAAGTGCAACAACAGGCAGCTTTGAAAACCAGTCCGAGCAGGAATGCGTGCAACTGTCATGTTTCACGCAGGAAATTCTTGACATAGTTTGCTCCCCCTTTCGCTGTAATTTCAAAACATTATGCAGCGCACTTTGTGAATGGCCTAATAATGATGTGGCTTGTGTTTTGTGAGTTCAGAAAAAGCACCCCCAGCAGCCCAAGGTTGAGGCCAGCTGTCACGTCGACCGGGTTTGTTTGACTACGCGGCTCGAATGCCCTGCGCCTTAAAGCTTTATTTTGCCCACTGTGCTTCCATTTCTGAAAGGAAAACAAGTGAAGATGCAGAGTGCGACAGAAATTCATATCCCTGGTCTTTAAGTTAAAAATACACCCTTGTGAATTCAGGGGCTAAGTTTAGAAAGCCCCAAAAATCTCTGCTGGGCATTTGGACAGTTTAACATGTCATGACCAAACATATGCAATGAGATCCAGATGTGGGCCAATAGGATTTAGTCTGCAAAGAAAGAAGTACAGCTCGTTCTACTACGAAACAGATGAAGGCTATTTGTGCCACACTTGGTCTTGATACAGTTTAAAAATACACCTCAGTGATTCAACTAAGGACAAAGTAAATCCAAATTTAGATCTAAGATACCTCCTGCAGATGGCTCTTGCTGTCTTCTCAACAAGATTAATTGCACTGGGTCATGTAAAAACAAGAAGTGAGCATCTTATCTCCTGCTGCATTGATTCTTCCCTAGTGTTTGTCTAAAGAGAATCAAAGCCTGCAACTAATCTGGCCATAGCAGACGATGACATTTTCAAGATAGATTCAGGCTTCAACTCAATAAATGTGTACTGATATGACCTGCTTGTCTGTAGCACTGGCAAAACACTATCTTAAATTCAGATTTTAAATTCAGATAAAAAGGAAATGTGATTCATAGAGTAAAGTTTGACAAAGGAACTGTCTCAAGTTCTGATCCAATAAAGCAGTACAACATTCTAATTTTCTACATTTAATTCTAGGAGCAAATGGATGAGCTGCTACAGGAAGTTGGCCGTTGCTAGGCAATAGCAGCCTTGAGCTTGTGCAGAAACGCGGGGGACACACCCACACCTCCTGCTCTGATTACTGAACAATAAGCTTTGAGCATTAACGTCATGTTGTCATGGGGAATACACCTTTGTCAAAGAGACATGAGCTGCTGATTCTGATGATCCGCTGCCAGGCCAGAATCCTTACAGGCAGAGCAATAGCAATGAACAAACAACACTTACCATTTCATCTGTTTGGCTCCCATGCTGCTTCTCACAGGCTTAACCTCCAGTACATCCACAGAGCTGCATCTGGGTGATGCCCTGCTTCTGAGTCAGGACCATAGCCCAAACACAGCCAGGGGCAGCGGGGAGGGGAGTCTGCACGTCGCACACTGTGTTCAATCACAAGTAACAGCATGTTCAAATCCTCTGCAGAGGCATATTCCTAATGTAAGAAAACCCAAATCCTAATGAAAAGCCATAACGCATACCTCTAAATCATAGCAGGGCTCGGGATCAGCTGGCAAAGGCGGACTCACGCAGGGAGACAGAAGGAGGAGGATTGTGCTCAGCGGCTTCTCATCGCTCGCGCCTGGTGCTTCAGCTCCCATTCACAACACAATGTTTTTTCTGTTTCTCCTGGACACCGAGTGATGCAGCCTTTGTGCATCTTTCACGCCGACTCCCTCCCACCCTTCCCCCGTCTCCCTGTCCTCAGCTCCGTGGCGGTGTCTTTTGTAAAAGTCCTGCTTCTTTTCAGCGCGCGTGGATGTCAGACATGGTTGTGTCTGAGGCGCGCCCTCCCCCACAGCTCTGTGCTCAGGCTCCTCCACCCCGTCCTCCACCCACAGCTCTGTGCTCAGGCTCCTCCACCCCGTCCTCCACCCACAGCTCTGTGCTCAGGCTCCTCCACCCCGTCCTCCACCCACAGCTCTGTGCTCAGGCTCCTCCACCCCGTCCTCCACCCACAGCTCTGTGCTCAGGCTCCTCCACCCACAGCTCTGTGCTCAGGCTCCTCCACCCACAGCTCTGTGCTCAGACTCCTCCACCCACAGCTCTATGCTCATGCTCCTCCACCCCGTCCTCCACCCACAGCTCTGTGCTCAGGCTCCTCCACCCACAGCTCTGTGCTCAGGCTCCTCCACCCACAGCTCTGTGCTCAGGCTCCTCCACCCACAGCTCTGTGCTCAGGCTCCTCCACCCACAGCTCTGTGCTCAGACTCCTCCACCCACAGCTCTATGCTCATGCTCCTCCACCCCGTCCTCCACCCACAGCTCTGTGCTCAGGCTCCTCCACCCCGTCCTCCACCCACAGCTCTGTGCTTAGGCTCCTCCACCCCGTCCTCCACCCACAGCTCTGTGCTCAGGCTCCTCCACCCCATCCTCCACCCACAGCTCTGTGCTCAGGCTCCTCCACCCCGTCCTCCACCCACAGCTCTGTGCTCAGGCTCCTCCACCCCGTCCTCCACCCACAGCTATGTGCTCAGGCTCCTCCACCCCATCCTCCACCCACAGCTCTGTGCTCAGGCTCCTCCACCCCGTCCTCCACCCACAGCTCTGTGCTCAGGCTCCTACACCCAGTCC
Organism: Eucyclogobius newberryi; assembly: GCF_026437365.1. NCBI lineage: Eukaryota > Metazoa > Chordata > Actinopteri > Gobiiformes > Gobiidae > Eucyclogobius > Eucyclogobius newberryi. Next base: position 25,222,599 of record NW_027315724.1, read on the forward strand.
TCCACCTACAGCTCTGTGCTCAGGCTCCTCCACCCACAGCTCTGTGCTCAGGCTCCTCCACCCCGTCCTCCACCCACAGCTCTGTGCTCAGGCTCCTCCACCCCGTCCTCCACCCACAGCTCTGTGCTCAGGCTCCTCCACCCACAGCTCTGTGCTCAGGCTCCTCCACCCACAGCTCTGTGCTTAGGCTCCTCCACCCCGTCCTCCACCCACAGTTCTGTGCTCAAGCTCCTCCACCCCATCCTCCACCCACAGCTCTGTGCTCAGGCTCCTCCACCCCGTCCTCCACCCACAGCTCTGTGCTCAGGCTCCTCCACCCCGTCCTCCACCCACAGCTATGTGCTCAGGCTCCTCCACCCCATCCTCCACCCACAGCTCTGTGCTCAGGCTCCTCCACCCCGTCCTCCACCCACAGCTCTGTGCTCAGGCTCCTACACCCAGTCCTCCACCTACAGCTCTGTGCTCAGGCTCCTCCACCCACAGCTCTGTGCTCAGGCTCCTCCACCCCGTCCTCCACCCACAGCTCTGTGCTCAGGCTCCTCCACCCTGTCCTCCACCCACAGCTCTGTGCTCAGGCTCCTCCACCCACAGCTCTGTGCTCAGGCTCCTCCACCCACAGCTCTGTGCACAGGCTCCTCCACCCCGTCCTCCACCCACAGTTCTGTGCTCAGGCTCCTCCACCCCGTCCTCCACCCACAGCTCTGTGCTCAGGCTCCTCCACCCCGTCCTCCACCCACAGTTCTGTGCTCAGGCTCCTCCACCCCGTCCTCCACCCACAGCTCTGTGCTCAGGCTCCTCCACCCCGTCCTCCACCCACAGCTCTGTGCTCAGGCTCCTCCACCCCGTCCTCCACCCACAGCTATGTACTCAGGCTCCTCCACCCCGTCCTCCACCCACAGCTCTGTGCTCAGGCTCCTCCACCCCGTCCTCCACCCACAGCTCTATGCTCAGGCTCCTCCACCCCGTCCTCCACCCACAGCTCTATGCTCATGCTCCTCCACCCCGTCCTCCACCCACAGCTCTGTGCTCAGGCTCCTCCACCCACAGCTCTGTGCTCAGGCTCCTCCACCCACAGCTCTGTGCTCAGGCTCCTCCACAGCTCTGTGCTGTATAGTGCTCAGGCTCCTCCACCCACAACTCTGTGCTCAGGCTCCTCCACCCACAACTCTGTGCTCAGGCTCCTCCACCCACAGCTCTGTGCTCAGGCTCCTCCACCCCGTCCTCCACCCACAGCTCTGTGCTCAGGCTCCTCCACCCACAGCTCTGTGCTCAGGCTCCTCCACCCACAGCTCTGTGCTCAGGCTCCTCCACAGCTCTGTGCTGTATAGTGCTCAGGCTCCTCCACCCACAACTCTGTGCTCAGGCTCCTCCACCCACAGCTCTGTGCTCAGGCTCCTCCACCCACAGCTCTGTGCTCAGGCTCCTCCACCCCGTCCTCCACCCACAGCTCTGTGCTCAGGCTCCTCCACCCACAGCTCTGTGCTCAGGCTCCTCCACCCACAGCTCTGTGCTCAGGCTCCTCCACAGCTCTGTGCTGTATAGTGCTCAGGCTCCTCCACCCACAACTCTGTGCTCAGGCTCCTCCACCCACAGCTCTGTGCTCAGGCTCCTCCACCCACAGCTCTGTGCTCAGGCTCCTCCACAGCTCTGTGCTGTATAGTGCTTAGGCTCCTCCACCCACAACTCTGTGCTCAGGCTCCTCCACCCACAACTCTGTGCTCAGGCTCCTCCACCCACAGCTCTGTGCTCTGGCTCCTCCACCCACAGCTCTGTGCTCAGGCTCCTGCACAGCTCTGTGCTCTGGCTCCTCCACCCACAGCTCTGTGCTCAGGCTCCTCCACCCACAGCTCTGTGCTCAGGCTCCTCCACCCACAGCTCTGTGCTCAGGCTCCTCCACCCACAGCTCTGTGCTGTATAGTGCTTAGGCTTCTACGCCCTCTCCTTCTGTTTGGATGGTAACATAGAACATCAGATGTTGTGTGAAAACATCAACTTTGTGCATGGAATCAATGCAAAACCACTTTTCTACTTATTTTTATCTCCTATAAATTATGTCCTGAAATATTCATTTCATTTAAACACTCATTTAAACTATAAAACATAAACAAATAGCTAAATTGATGTTGTATTTGGCCCAAGTAACATTAGTGCTCCTAATAATAAAAATCTGTTAAAAAAAAGTGGTGGTACTAATTTGAATGTTCTTAGATACTGGAAAGTACAAGCAGGTACTTTACTTAAGTTATAGTACCCTGTTTATAAAACGCAATAGACTCGTAATGACAAACAGCAAACATTATATTATTATTTAAATTATTATTTAAATAAAAATCTATTTTGATTGAAGAAATATTTGGGTTTTATTTTAAATGTAGAATAAAACACAAACAGTGACGTGGCCACTCAAAGTAAAATCATCTCAGAGCTGTTGACAAAACAGACATTTGGCCACAGGGACAACTCGCACCAAATGAGTTGCAAAAGGAGGGCACATTGTGTGTGAAAAACTGTTTTCATACAAACTCGAAAAGATTTACCCATCCAATTTCTTATTTCAGTGAACTCAAAGAGATATGCTCAGAGGAGCCCTGAGCGATAAGATTCACTGCTGAGACTCTCATCCATTTTATTGTCAAATACACTTCAGATGCATTCTGCAAACTGGTATTTGGGTGAAAAGAACTACTGTCAAAGACTATTGACACTTTGCATTAGTCAATGTCATTTCCAGATTTGTATCATGTAACAGACATCTTATTAAAGAGTAATCCTGGGAATTTATAAAAGAAGATTTTACTACTTAGCCTATATTAAATAGCATATTTATTACAATGCTATCACACATTCATCTGTGAGAGATTATATTTACTTATGTAAATCATTTGAAAACGGAAGATCATGTGCCGTCATAGACTGTTGAAGTGTAAATATACACAGGTAAACTTTGGAACGCCCTTCCTCCCCAAATAAAGACTGCACTTTCAGTTGATGCTTTTAAGTCTCGTTTAAAAACGCAACTTAACCCGGCATTAGAATTGTGTGCTCCTCTGACTGTCTTTACTTATTTTGTATAATTTATATTGTTTTCAATTCGTTTTTATTTGGTTTGTATGTATGTATTTATGTATGTATTTTTTATTCTTTATTGTTTTAAACTATTTTGCTTTTGCTTGTTTTGTACACTCTGCAGCACTTTGGAGAGTAATTGGAGGTAATCAAAAGCAAACTTACATTAAGTAGCTAATTCATGATGATCAAATGACTGGTGACCAACCTCCCACAAGAACAAGAAAATATACTCAATAATGAAGACAAAGAAACTGACAATACAGTGGTTTCCTAAATTCAGGGCTGTACAATGTGCTGCCTTGTAATGGAACAAAGATGGAAACCAAGCCAATACAGCCAATAAATAATATACACGGGTTTATAACAATAGAGAACATCATTAGCTACTGCCAAAGCCATAAATACAATTATAGTGTTGTGACGGACAGAGTACTCATCCAATTATATTTCAGAAAACGTCACTTTACGTCACTGTACGCGACGCAACTACGCGTCACGTGCGCTCAAGGCGGAAGTAGCCGGCGTCATTTTTGGACATGATTTATTTTTGTGTTAACTCTCGTTTTTAAGGATATATTATTAAGGTATTCGGCATTCTAACACTTTCGCCGGTCACTGTACACTACATGGCGTATGTGGTGTGCGTAGATGTTGATAATTTCGCGTGAAGATACAAGCTAATCCGCTAAGCTAACATAAATGGCTGTAGTCCATGCACAGTTTTACACGAGTTTAGACCGCAAATCTGCGCCGTTTCAGAGGCATCGATGTGCGTATTCACTCTTGTCTTTTGACTTGTAGGCATTGCACATCTCCGGGTAGAACGATGTCGAGACAGCCCTTGGGAAAGACGCTTCTGAGGAACGTGATCCGACACACTGATGCACATAACAAGGTAAACAAAAGAAAGAAAAACAGGTTACACTGAGTTTATTTGATTAACACTGAAGGGTAGTGCCAGACTGGGCAAACAGGGATAGTATTCATGGGTTTAAGCTTCCTGATTTATGCAACAGACTGAGGACTTTATCCCATTCGAACGATTTATTTATTTATTTATTTGAATTGTGGTAACGGTCATAGACGCTCATGATTCTGAAACCCATGGATAATAAATGTGTTTATTTGTAAAGAATAGGACAGAGGTTAATCTTTTGATGGGGCTCAATGGATAACCCGTCTTAATTTTGACACTGGATTGTTATTTTGAAGGTGCCTGTGTAACTATAATTGTGATTACAGGAATATGTGACTCCTGGAATATACCACAGTATGTTTCTTTCTTTTGTTTGGACGATGATGGTACAAATATATTTTTATATTCATAATTTTCTCTCATATATTTGAAGTATACTTCTCTTTTTTTCAAGTGTCTTTAAAAATAGTATAGTTACTTTTATTCTCATGACAATGTAATGAGCAAGTGTGTTGCGAGTGTTATTGTTATGGTCCACGTTATTTTTCAACTATAGGGGAGAATTTTAGACTATAAAGAGATCTCCATAGTCTCCGTCATTAATGTGAACAACACTGATAGCATTAAACGTTTTTAAATCCGTTAAAATAAGCATTAGACCTCACCAGGTAAAGGTCAGGTCTGTAGAGAGGTTTCACTCTTTACAATTTCATGTATTTAATCAAACTCTAAAAATATAGCTGGTACTACTTACTTACTTTAATCACTGCAGATCCAGGAGGAGACAGACATGTGGAAAATGCGAGAGTGGGAGCTCCAAACGCCTCAACGCAAACATTTGTCAGCAACAGCCAGTATGAGGTAAGACTGGGAATATCCCAGTTTAATTTAAACCCGCTGAATGCGAGGCCCATAGAATCTAAAGCACCTCGGAGATTTGGTCTTTTATTGTAGAGAGTGTTTTGCCCCATCACTCTCTCTCTCTCTCTCTCTCTCTCTCTGATTCATTAATTGCTGATTGTTGTTTTCCAGGGCGCACATGCACTGTGATCGAGAGTCGGATCCATCCACACACATCAGCAGAAGTAGAGTTTCGGAGCACGATGACAGAGAGGCCAGATACTGGACTAAACAGCTGTATGATTTTGAAGACAAAGATCCGGACAGGTATAACACGGAGTCGGCGCAGGCATTTTAAATAAGATAATGCAACAGATAGATGGTAATTTATCTCATGTTGTGTTTTGACAGATGGGGACACAGTGGCTTTAAAGAGCTCTACCCAGAGGATTTCACTAGTGACAGGTGAAGCAATGTAAATATTTTTTGTCCAAATAATTTATTGTGAGAGTTAATAATGTGGCAGTAATGTTATGTTCAATTACTATTCTAGCGACTCCAGTGATTCACAGAAAATGACTAAAGTAAAGAAATCCAACAAGTCTGGTAAAGAAGCCAAACTGTCAAAGCGTTCCAAAAAATCCTCTCGTAAGAAAAAAAAGAAGAAGAAGAAAAAAGAATTGGAAAGCAAGCGCACAAAAGCTGAATGCCGGAGCAGTGGAAGCGATGACGGCGTCGCTGATAAAGACAGACGGAGAAAAAGGAGCAAAAGTCGACATAAAAACAAGAAAAGCGTGAAGAGATATAGGGATTCTGACAGCAGCTCAGTGGACAGTGACAAAGACAAAGAGAGACACTCTTGCCGGAGAAAAAAAAGCAAGCAGGGCTCTCACAAACCCTCAGACTCTGGGCCGGACTCAAAAAAAACGAAGAGGAAAGATTGGCAAGCGGCAGGAGAGGAAAGTTCAGATGGAAGTTCTGGAGACTGAGATACTGCAAATAACGAGCTCAAAACTGCAGCCTGTTGTTTACCCGACAGCACAGAGGTTTCAGACGTTTCTCTGCACTCTCGTATTGTATTAGATATCAACAATCCTGAGCCGTCTGTCTTCTCCGCGGGCGATCGGGCGTTCTTTGTTGCAATCAGCACAACTGTGGCTCGGCGCCCGCAGTACAGCAGCAGAGTCAGCAGGCAGCAGGGCAGAACCGGTGGGGTGTGTACTTTCTGCTTCAAAAGGAAATGGGAAGGCAGGTTCATCCCTTGATAAGTGGCTTTCTTTTTAGGATGTTCAAGTCTCTGGGAGGCCGTGTATCCACAAATTGAAACTTCATTCTTGATTATTGTTGACATGTTTTATAGTTGCTTGCAAAAGTAACGGTATTCGTATTTCTGGAACTTTTCCACGTTTTTTTAAGTCATGACCATAAACAAATAAATTGTATTGGTATTTTTTGTGAAAGGGTCAGAAATTTTGTGATGATAGCTGATATTTAATGTTGTGTTAAACACCTCCTGTGTGTAATCTAATCTGAGTATACATGCAGCTGTTATGTGAGGGACACAGAAGTTTGTTAAGGAGAAGTTGAGCAAACAGCATCATGTAGGAACACACCGTACAGGTAGGGGATAAAGTTTAAAGCAGGGTTAGGTTATACACAGATTTCCCAAACTCTCATGGAGCGCAGTTCAGTCCATCATCCAGAAAGGGAAAGAGTATGGCACAACTACAAATCTATCAAAACATGGCCATCCAAACTTACAGGCGGAACAAGGAGCGCACTGATCAGAGATGAGCCAAGAAGCACAACTCTGGAGCCGCTGCAGAGATCCACAGCTCAGGGGGACAAGGATTCTGTCCAGGACAACTATTAGCTGTGTACACCACCAATCTGGCCTTAATGGAAGAGTGGCAAGAAGATGGCATTGTTGGAAAACAGCCATGTGGAGGCTTTTTGGCATAAAAGTAAAACGATATGTGTGGTGGAAAACAAACCACACATGACTCTGAACACACCCTTCCCACTGTCAAACATGGAGGTGCAGCTTCATGCTGTGGGGCAGCTTTTCTACTGCAGGGACAGAGAAGCTGCACAGAGCAAATGGGAAGATGGATGGAACCAAAGACAGAGCAATTTTGGAATCAAATCTGTCTGCTTCAGCAAAAGACCCCAAACATAAAGCCAGAGCTACAATGGAATGGTTTAAAAGAAAACATTCATCGTGTTTGAATGGCCCAAATCCAGACCTAAATCCAATTGAAGATCTGAAAACTGCTGTTTACAATCTCTCTCCATCAAATGTGACTGAGCTTGAGCTGTTTAGCAAAGAATGGGCAAAATATCAGTCTTTAGACGAGCAAAGGTGGTAGAGACAAACAAGCCTGAACACCTTTTGCACGCTGCACTTTTCAGCTTTTTATATTAAAAACAATTATCTGGAAATCATAATCATAATTCTGCTTTTGCTTCACAATCGTGTGCCACTTTGTGTTTCTCTTTCACAAAAAGTACCAATGCAATTGATTTAAGTTTGTAATTGCGTCCTGTCAAAACGTGGAAAGTTCCATGTATGTTTTAGGTAAATATGTAAAGACTATAGGTAACAATGACCATAATTATATGGTCAAAAAATACTGCAAAACACAGCCTTATTACTGTGAGTGAAGTAACAATGAACTCAACAAGATGTGTTGTAAAAGTGAAAAAAAATCGATGCCATAAAGTATTTGAGCAGATGGTTCGTAGTTGGTTCTTAATTTTACAATTTGTTAGAGCAAAAATGATAATTGAATCATGTATTGTGAATAGAAAAGTACTGTTACTTCTTGACCTGGGCCAAATCCAGTCTGAGGCAGTTCTTTTTGTGATGCAAAGAATACACCTCTACGGCAGCCGCTCGTGATCAAAGGGAATAAATGTAGTGATTTGCGAGAATTGCTCCTTGACTACTGCACAGAGGGGACACTTCTCTGCTGGAGGAACGGGCCGTGAACCTTATACTGAAATATTTCTGCAATCACATCTGTGGCTACATGTCAAAACCATTTCCACTCTTTAACCAGCAGAGTATTGTGTTGCTCCAATACAACCCGCATTGTTTTATTTGTCACTTGTCTTTCAGCTACACCTGCCAAATGACATTTGTTCTCCTTTGGAAAAAGTAGTAATGTCATAGAGTGATTGTCTAAACAAACCTGGCAACGGGCAAGGCCGGTGCCATCTGGATTTTTCGATAAAGAAGTGCTACACAAGAAAGGCCACTGTTAAACTATTTGTGTGCTGGGAACAGCCTAAAGCCATTCTCACAGTCTGTGTCAATAGGCTAAGTGTTTTCTCCAAGCTGCAGAGAGTGGGCTGCATTAAGCTTGGCTGCAACTGCCCATTTGTTGGAAAGGAAACAAACAAAGCAATACACGGGCAGCTAAATCTGTGTTGACATAGGTGTCGAAAGCAACGTTTAGGTTAATAAGTCAAAGGAAAATCATGTAACATTTAATATAAATTGGAATTTTAGCTACATGTTTTTTGTTGTTCTTTGCACTTGTTGTAATACTGTTTTATATCAGGCAATTACATGAAATGCATCGGAAAAGTATGTGTAAGAATATTAGTGGGAAGTTGCATTATTTCAAAAAGTTAATAGAATGTTATGGTTCAATTTTACCAAGCATATGACCATTTCCTAGATACAGTATATAATGGAATCTCTGCAGAGCTAAAATTCGCCCTTAGTCGTGTTGAGGTAGTTTTTTTCTCTCCTCGGCCAGAAGTGCTGATGAGACACAACTCACTTTGCTCCATCTCAATGTAAGCTTCTTTGGCTGTCTGGGTCAATCTTCAAGACTGACTGAGGCCTGAGGCTCTGAGCTAAGCAAATTTAGAGTTAGTTTGATGGAATAATGGCTACACATTGCAACAGACAGCAATACCTAGTCCTGTGCTATAAAATAAAACTTGCACACATTTCAAATTACCTGCAGTAAATAATGGTCATGGCACAAATTGACAAGATCAATTGGGATGATATTTCCACCACTGCAAAAACTGCTTCAGTGGCACCAAGACAATATTTCATACCTAATAGGGTTTCTGCAACATTTGTGCCGAGTGAAAATGACCAGGCTAATATTCTGAAACACCACTATACATCTATAAAGCTCGTGTAAAAAGCAATAACTTAACTAATACATATTTTTACATATTTTATTTAGACTTCAACCACAGTAAATATTTAGTCGTGTGTGTGTGTTTACTTTGGCATACATAAAAATACTAAAAAAAAAAAAAAAAAAAGTGCTTTTAACAGGTTAGTCTCTCCGTCAATATTCATTTGATTTTAAATGTATTCAAATTGTGATGCATTTGACAACTAAGCTTGCTTCAATGGGGGTCTACGACTGTACTATATTGATATTCCTTCAAATGCATGCTTTCTCACTGCAGTGCAAGTGACTATGATTCGTTACTTATGTCTCCCCCTAGTGGATTGTACAATCAATTGTACGCCAGCTCAGCACCAGTTAAATTCAGCATCACATACAGGCTGTCATGTTCCCGGGAGTCCTCTTTGCTCCACAGCCGTTGTGCAGCTTTCACAGAAGTGCAAATCTTATAAATAGTGTGCAGCAGGCATCAAATATTTATCATCTCGATTCATGTGTCCCTCTCTGCTGCAGTGGACACTCTGCTCCGCTGATGTTGAGGCACACTGTAAAAAAACACATTGGAAACACACAAAACCCACACAAAAATGTTTATTCCCTTTTTTCTGAGGGATATAGTATGGCCCAAACCTTGACATACTAGGAAGAGGTGTGATGACAGGTTTTTAATGTAAAAACTTGCAGCCAACACCCAAATGCTTTGTAAAAAGTCATGTGACATGACTTACTTACATAGTTAGTACACATACACCAATGTTTTTATATACTTATATATGTATCTTTTGTCTTTTATCTAGACCAGCCAGATACAGTACCCATTATTATACACGATACCTATTCAACATCATACACTCTGGCCACCATAGAGGAATTTCCAAGTCCATCCTCCCTATGCTAACATTAGAAATCAGCATTTGTAAAGTTCCTTTTTCATTATTTGTATAGACTGGTGGTGATACTTGTCCTTGTATCTCGTGTCTTCTGTGCAAAGTTTTTTTTTTTTTTTTTCTCTTTTAAAAATAACCCAAAACATGATTGACGTAATACCTTGCCATTCACTTTACATTTATGAAGATGGTGTTTTACTCATTTTTTTTTTAAACAATTAATCTTAAACAGTCACATCCAAATGTCATACTCCCTTGGCATGTCACAGAAAACTAAATGTAAAAAATAAATACAAATCCAAGAAACACTCAAAATGTCAGTGCGAGGCAATGAAAAAGAGGAAGTTTATGACTGAGCAGCATCCTCCATTCGTACATCTTTTAGAGTAAGGCACTGCTGCATAAAGTAAGGACATGATCGACAGAGCTCTGGGGAAAATGACGGGGAGCCAAGATGGAGAAAAACTGTTCAGCAACTCAGAAAGTTTGCCTTGGTAATGTGCTTGTGTCTCATCTGCTGTGTACAGGGCTGTGTGCTTATGTCTGTTTGAACATGTGCAAACCGCTGTCGCACAGGCTACACGGCTCTCACACTGTGCTCTCTAACATCCACTCAGTGCTGCTGAATGTAACTTTCCTGTTAGCAAGAGGGGACGACTCCATGTTGAGCTGGTTGGTGGAGCGGTGCCACCTTGTCCTCGCTCTGCGCGGGTAACTATGACTCTGAAATATGGAGTAATCCCCACCATCAAAGGAAAATCTGTGCCTAGTTCGTGACAAATCATTGGAGAGCAGTCCCATATTGGCCAGAGCACTCTTTTTGTCCTTGAGCCGCGGAGCCTCTTTGGTGCCAGCGTTGGGCCCTATGAGACACAGAGACATAGTGGAGCCGGTCAGGCTACTGTCCGTCTGAGTGTCCTCAGATGGAGGCCCAGAGAAGTGTGCATCCAGGCTGGTCCTCCTATTCATCCGGTCTGCAGACAGTGGGGGCAGCTCCACCTCCAGGATGGCAGTGGTGGATGTGGGGTTCTCCTTCTTGTCAGATTCTACCCGGAGGACCAGAGCCATGCACTCTTTGAGGCCCTGGGCCTGACCCTCGTCAGAGGGCTGCTTGGACACTGAGCGTTGAAGCCTCTGCTGGCTGCCGTTGGTCTGGGAGTGCATGCTGGAGCTGCACTTGCTCTTGTTGTCCTCTGGGCTGCCGTAGGACTTGTAGCGTATTGTTAGGATGATAATAAACACTAGCACCGAAGCCACAATGATGCCTCCTATAATGATGATCATGGTGCCTCCCAGGAACTGGCTGTGCATGAAGCGGCACTGGCTGACCTCGTTTGCCGTGTGGAACTGCACACAGCCCACCACGCGTGTGGCTGTCAGAGACGTGATCCCGTCGTCATAAACCGCCAGCACGCACAAGTCGTACTCACGCCCTGCTGCCAGGTCATTGATTAGGAAGTTCTTATTGGTGGAGGGTATCATCCTGCAAAGAAACACAATATGGTGATGTAGACAATTAATCATCTGAGCTCCTATTCAGCCATTTGCAAACGGTGTATTAAATCACACAACGGTGTCTATTTCCCACAACAAAACACAAGAGCCATCTCCATCTCCTCCTCTGTAACATTAGATATCAGTCATTGTGGTAGGTAGACATAACGGGCCCAACACTTCATTAGAGCTGAGTGACGCGAGAACGGGTCAGTTCACATTACGTCAAAAAAGGCCTCAGTGGGTTTGTGTATGAATTGACAACAAAGGTAAACTATGAAGTGATAAACAGGGAAGACACGGCTCAACAATGACTAAACAATATTCTACAGCACCTTCAGGCCCTTGGACAAGTGACGCATGACGCTCAGATGCTCAGAGTACCTGAGGTTACTGTTGTCTATAGAGAAAGGATTACACTGCACAGAGGGCCAGGCATTGGCTTCAGGACAGCTCTAGCAATAAAATAATTAGAGCCGTGTTCCTTCTCCCTAAAGGGCCTTCATAGTTATCACGTGTAGGTAATAATGTACCACCTAAAGACACAACAGCCTCTGCTTCATAGCTAAACAGGATAATTAAATTATACAGTGACTCATTCTCTATGAATTAATGGCTCTTCTTCTGTATAACCAAGCTTGAGCAAGATTTGAAGCAGATTTGAAGACAAGATAGTCTTTTAATCCATCGAACACTACCTAAAACTATACAGAACAATATGTCTTTATATTTTAGTCTGAATGCATTAAGTAATATTAACTATAAATAACTTACAATGGATATAGTATTTGATGACAGCAGAAATGTGATTTATAACCATCCTTCATCTTTGCTGCCTGTCCTGTCTTTGCAATGGACCACAGTAGCATTAACCAGATGGCATCTCCAGATGCCTCACTTTCTACCTGTGCCCTCTCTAAGACCCTCCCCCCTGTGCCCCTCCATACCTGTACACGAGAGTGTCATCTGCCGAGCTGTTGTACTGGATCTGATACATGCGGATGCCGGGGATATGACGCTCCGATGGCCAGCGTATAACTGTTGAGGACGAGGTCAGCTCGGACACCATAACTCTCCTGTCCTGCTTGTCGTAACCTTTGGTGTCGTTGCCAGATTTGGTGGAGGTGGTAATGTCAGAGAGGCCAGGGTCTTCCCTCATGTGGGCCGTGTTGTTAACAAACAGAGGAAGGGGGATCATATTGATCTCTACAGCAGCTGTGGCGATGCCTGCGGCATTTGATGCCACACAATTAAAGGCTCCACTATCCTTCAGAGTGGTGATGAGAATATCAAGGGTGCCATTATCATAGAGGATAGTGCGAGAGTTGTTGTGCACCAGCTTCCCATCTGGAGAGCGCCAGTGTATCTCTGGGTCTGGATCACCCACTGCTTTGCATTTAAGAGTCACCCCCTGCCCCTCCATCACAAAGGGCTTTGTGGCTACATGTTTGGTGATGAGTGGAGGGTCACAAATAAACTCCTCTTCTTGAATAGACCAGAAATACTTGTCCATAAGGTGCTCTGGGGAGGCGCATGTCTCCAGATCGTCCTCTCTGGTCAGCCTGCGTAGCCACAGTAGTTCACAGTTACAATGCAGGGGGTTTCCTCCAAAGCTAACGGCCAAAGTGGATGAGCTGAAGTCTTTGGCGTCCGACAGAACCTGGGCGTGTTGAAACAGACTGTCCGGGGGCAGCTTCTGCAGCCTGTTGGAGGTCATGTCCAAACGCACCAGCTTGGTCAGCAGTGTAAACGTCCCCACACCAATGTGGTCGATCAGGTTGTGGTCCAGTGTAAGAGTGTTAATGTTGATCATTCTTCCGATAGCTTCCCAGGGCAGACCGCGCAGGTTGTTGTTCGACAGATCCAAGTCCTCTATAGTGGACACAAATTCATCAAAAGAGTTGGAATCCACTTCATGAATCTGGTTGTTTCCCAGAATGAGATGGCGCAGGTTCACCAGTCCTTTGAAGTGGTCATTCTTTAAAACGGTGAGTCGATTTCCGTCCATATGAAGCGCCCGCAGAGCTCTCAGCCCGACAAAGGCATGAGGCGTGATCTGACTGATGGTGTTACGAGACAGAGTCAGGTGCACCAGACTGGTCATGTTGAAGAAGTCTTTGCGGCGAACGATGGTGATGAAGTTATCGGTGAGGCGCAGCTCCACGGTCTTGCGGTCGATCGTGGGTGGGACAAAGAGCAGGCCGGTCTTGGCACACAGCAGGGTGAGGGTGGGGGACAGATGCTGGCAGATGCAGCGGCCTGGGCAGCTGTAGCCCCGGACCAGAGCTGCACACAAGAGCATGCACACAACCAGCCGCTCCATCGCGATCAGCTTCAGCTCCTGTGAAGGACACACAAGAAAAACAGACAGTCAATTGAAACGCAAAAGAAAAAATATGTACATATATATTCTAAGTCCAGAGCATTTCTCCATTGAGCTCACAGTCATTTTGCACTCTGCGTTTGTGCATGTATTTCTATCACACAATAAAACCATTATTCTTTTTGTCTTGTTTTGCTGAATTCCCCTCAGATTGGAGATTTCTAGCAGAAAAGGGCACTTGTCAACTTGTGTGAGGATTTGTATGACCTTTTCAAGGGCCATGCTTTTCACCTCCCCTCATATGTATTGCTGCTTTAGACCAAGATCTGTCATGTACATCAAAGTAAGAAAAAGTTAAATGAAAAAAAGATGCAAAAAACAGAGGTGTATTTGTTGTTCAATGGAAACATGACTTAAAAGTGTGTCCTGATTCTCTGATTCCCATTTATCAGTATTGATTTCACTCCTGCAATGAACACGTCTGTGGTGACAGGAGTAAAAAGAGATCCTTGGCTGTAATAACCATAAAGGACCCAGTGGAACACAACACTGACACTTTGTTGCCAGCCTAGCAGTGGTTTCAGCCTCTTTGGCAGCCATCTTGACTACTAATACCCTGAGCTCATCAACACTGCTGATGAGAAGCCTGGCAATGCCAGTAAAGTGATGACATGACAAGTGACGTCTCCTCCTTCATATCCACCGGCTGAAGACTTCAGTCTTTGTCACATTAAGGTTACAGTCAACAGTATTTTACTATTTTAAATGGATGTCTCTCACATATCAAATCAAATGTGTATAGCTCTTAGATTTTATGTCTTTGACTCTTTCAGTAGAAAACCAGCAGCTTAGAATTCACAAATCAAAGTTGCATGCAGTATTGGATTCATATACTGAGCTTCATCGCATAATTGCCAAAGTCATAATCAAGGTTTTTGGATAATAGAAAAAAAACCCTTTTCATAAATACAGAAAGAGTTTTTGGCTCTAAAAATCTTTTTGATTGGCCAAGGATGGAGCCAATGACGCCTGCAGATACAGCACGGTCTGGAGAGTACAATGAGACCAAAATTGTTTTAGCTAAAAAAGGACTTAAGACAGTTATGCTATGAAGCCGGCGATATATGAAGGCCTTTTTTTCTTTGCCCACACATCCTTGATAGGACTTCAGAGACTCAAAGACCAAAACATGAAGACATTTTGTCTGTGTCACTTTCCCTGCTGCATACTCACAAAACAGGACCAGCTACTGTGAGACAGACAAGAGGGCATCTCGTTATCTATGAAACAGCACTGTCCAATCAGAACGCTCATTAAAATCTGCCTTTGTGTAGTGTCATTTTCACAGGAAGGTGGCACAGCGATAGTTCCACCTTTCTAAAATGCTTGATTACATTTAGTCTTTGTCTGACAGCTTTGACATTGAATTTATACCTTCATTCAACCAAGCTACAGCGGAAAAGTAATTAAATAACAGAATTGCACATTAGTTTTCTAAGGACAAGTTCAAAACAATAAAAGCAATTACCATTTCTACACAATTGGCTTACGTTTAGTCATAAAATTGTGCAGCCTATTGACAGGTGGTGCAGATGCCATACGGTTAAACTTCAATTTTCTTAGATCCTGGCAAATCGAAAACAAAGTGGTGAAGCCAGTTAAAACAATTCTCATTTAAAAGTATTCCCTGTGCACTCACTGGTGTTAAAGATGTGTCATTTATGTCCTAACCTCTCCAAAAGCACTAATTTATGGCTCTTATTTCTGCTTGTTTATTTCATTTATTAAAAACCTAACCTTGATTGTGTTAACGTGCTTTAACTAGGCCACAACACATTTTCTGCCACACCATCAAGAAAACTCTTCTATTGATCTCTCAGCAGATCACACAAGAGGGAAAACTTTGTTACCACAGCAACTCAGTGTAGAAATAGGTCTTTGAATCGCATTAAGGAGATGCCCAAAATGCTGGGCCCCTGATGGTAATGGGTGTTATGAGGGTACAATAGGACGTGAACAGATGTACAAATGGCTGAGCCGATGGAAAGAAAAGGGCAGCTCTGCCTACAAATGCTTTATTGCTTAATATCAGCCTGAGCTGCTAAATCGATAAGTTGTCGACGGCACAAAGAACAGAGTGAACTGGAGTTTAGTTTATTCTTCTGTCTGGTCATGCTACACTGCTTATGAGAGATCAACTGCTGCTTATGATGATTAGCTTTAATTAAAATGTCTTAGTGAAACATTAATTTGTATGATAACCGTGCAGATAAAGCCATGTCTTGTATTATAATACAATTAGACTTTTTACCACAATTAACAATTAAGTGAGTGTCATGAAAAAAGTCCAAAACTTTTTTTCTTTTTTTCCCACTTTGTCACACTGCTGGAGCAATAGTAATTGGTGTCATCTTAAAATCATACCACTCTTTTTAAAGTAAAATGAATGTTTACAAAAAGAAGTATTCAGACTAGATTAAACATTGATGCCACACAGAGGTGGAAAGCACGGGTATTCGCCCTGAGGCCGACTGATAGAGACATAGGAGCACACTGCCAACAATCTGTCCCACAGCACTTTCAACTCCACAGTCTCATGTAAATGTTATGCATACTTCAATCCCTATCTAGATGAGATCATACTTAGAAATAACAGTGGTGAATGCACACAGGACATTTGTGCCTCAAAATTAAAACAAAAAGTTGTTGTTTTTTAAATGTAAAAAATTACAAAACATTTGAATGTTCTGTTTAGTCTCGGTGGATGAAGTTCTGACCCGTGTGTCCAGAGAGCTGCACCGGCTGCTTTCTCCAAGGCGTGGTAGGGTTTGTTTTATCTGCAGGAGGGGATATGGAGTATTTTCTTAGATCTTAGAGAGCTTAACCTTTGTGCGCCTGCGTGCTGTCCTTCAAGCAGCTGAGGAGAGGAGCTGCCTCCTGGACATCTACAGTCTCCTCTGAGTGAGGGGAGGTGGAGGAGGTCTGCACCAATGGGGAATGTCCAGCAATGACTTCAGAAAACATGTCCCCATTTCACTGCATTCATTATAGATCTGTGTTTGTGGTGTATAAATACCACAGCTTTACTGCATGTAGAGAGCTGGGAAAAAGGACTTAAGGCAAGACACTATACAACTAAAAGTATTTTATACACCAACATTGTCCAATCTGCACCTAAAGTTGTTTCATTATTTAATTCAAGTCTTAAATCATTAATTGTACAATACTTTATACCGTTCTGATTTTAACCATTACTACAATGATCAGTTATACTTATATTTATATATATATATATATATATATATATATATATATATATATATATATATATATATATATATATATATATATATATATATATATATAAGAATACATATTGGCAATAAACAAAAGGATGTGGTCATTAACATTCTAAGACACTGCCAGCCAGAGATAAAAGACAAAGAATATGTTAATGTAAGCATTTTGCTCAGTTAAAAATATATTTTTGCGATAAAGGCAAGTCTGTTTGTGTCCAGGGGATGCTTATAATAAATTCATAACGCAGTAACCACAGTGCAGAAATATATCCTAATCTTTAAGGAGCTTGAGCATTCCCAGAGGGCCGCGGTGTAAGCTGTGTGAGTGCATCTGTCCTGCCTGTCACACCTCTCCACTCTTACTTCTTACACATGAAGAACCAATACCCAGAACTGTGAGCTTCATCCTGCAAAGTTACGTCCACATACCTGAATATATCTGCTGAATTCATCAACATTTTTAGTAGTGGTTGTGTTCCAATCTATTCTGACAAGTTTCCAGAGGCACATTTAGAGCTAGGCGATAGGACAAAATCATTAGTGCTGTACAAACGTAAATCTGTTGCAACAGAAATCATTTGAGTTGAACAAAACAACAGATCTAGTTTAGAAAGTATCAAAATGTACTATAATACTAATTCATACTGTTTATACTTCTTTGATAATGATACCGCCAACGCCACTATGAGATTAAACTAAAAGAGATAATGACAACCAAAAACAACAAAATTATCTGCAACAACTGAAATGAGGGATTACACCAACTGAAAGTAAAGTACTAAAAGTAGTATACAAATAGAATCACAATGCGCACTATGTTACAAATGGTAACAACACATTACATGTCCCAAAGCACAGACATTGAACCCCAATAAACATAAAATACATGAAGTCGGGCCACTGAACTGTATTACTATTATTCCATGTCGGAGTTTATACACTGGAAAAAAATGGCAAACTTAAAAAGGATACCAAGATTGAATTAAGTATTTTCCATCTTATTTGAATGTCTTAAAATAACATTTCCCATTAGAACAAATACTGTATTTTCTGGAGTATAAGTCGCACCAGCCAAAAAATGCATAATATAGAAGAAAAAAACAGATATAAGTCGCACTGGAGTATGAAATGCGGTTGCAAGTGTGAAAATAACAAATAATATAACATATAAGTCGCTTTGGAGTATAAATACAAGTATAAAAGTATGAATATAAGTATAAGTCGCACCCCGGCCAAAACTATAAAAAAAGGTACGACTTATAGTCCGGGAAATACGATATGTTTTGTTCCCGTTTCAAGTCCCGTATAGCATTTTATTTTCTAAATTTAAGTTTGAAAATGCATCTCGTCTTATCATTTTAACTAAAACAAGATATTTCACGCCCGCTCCATTGGCCTTCTTAGTTTAATACACTCAAAAGCACGACACAAACTCGAGCCTTTATGGACTTCTTTCCGGTGTAAAAGTCCGTAATGACATTGACAGTGACGGCGCGTGTCCTTCTGGCGACGCACGACCAGTGCCGATGCAGACTAAGGAGTTTCTTACGGTTTGTCAGAAAAAGCATAAACACCAATTAGAGTGTGCCGGCGGTGAACTGTTGGCTGCCCTTGCGCGGCTTCTGTCAGGATACAGGCGTAATTATTGACAGGCCAGCTTCATCCCAGTCGGCTCCGTCTGCGGCGCTGTTGGCCCTAAACCCCGGCAGTGCGGCCCAAGGGATTTCTGGTCACATCTTATCAAGAGAAGGGGAGGGCATCGCGGCGTAAACAGCACGGGGACATTTACATATTATAATTACTGTACGTCCGCGTGCAAAGACGGTCTCCTCAATTGCATCCCATTTCCAACTTTCAATGACAAAGAATTAAGCAAGTCATTGCGGACCCCGTAAACTTTAATTGTGGCTGGCATTCCTAACCAAGCGACGTATTAGTCTTTCAACCGCAGACTAATGATTTGCAAAACGACTGCGACATCAAAAATGGGGTTAAAATAAATGGAGGGTTCAAACTATTTCATTTAATGCCATACTGTGGAAAACATCTCCGTGGAGACAAACAGGCGGCAGACTGTCAATGGGAAAAGTTACAAAGTGCACCTTTTTGCACCGATTTCTACCTGTATCTCTTTTAATCTATGAATATTTTGAAGAATTGCAAATAATTCTTTCATTGTAAAGCAAAAACATGATCACGCTTACTTGAACAAAACATTTTAACTGAGAAAAAATGTATATAATAATTTGGGTAACGCTTTAAAATAAGGTTCATTAGTAATCTACTTATAAGGAATGAATAAGCACTGGTTCTTTGTTTATTCCCTTACTATAATTAGGGCTGCAACAAGTTAATGGATGAATCACAACCAACAGACTATTGAAATAATCGTCAGCTAATTTAATAATCAAATAATCTTGTTAACTTGTCTCTCTAACGCTTTCCAACAAGCAGTGAACGTTTCAAAAGTAGCAGGAAAGGCATTCAAAACATTGTTGTTGCCCATTTTTAAGTTTGCCCTTGCAGTTTACTCTGTTTTGAATAACAAGTAATTGAAGCAGTGCTTGAGTGTTAAAGGGTTTCTTTATTCTGTAAGAGCATGCTTCAAAACTACCAACACTGCATCGGGTTACTTCATCTGATCGTGTGCTTTGAGCCCCATTGGGTTGCAGACTCCCCTCATGGACCACTTAGTGAATATGTGTTAAGCTTTTGAAACAAATAGTGCATATTGTTTTGAGCAAGTACAATTTATGCCGAAAAACAGGCTGAAGAAAAACTTACTTTCCATGTCTGAGTTCTCGTGATTCACAGCCCGACATATACAGCGCCCTATGGTCTATTTGTGTTATTTCAACGTCCTGAATTCCTCACTTTAACTGCAGCAAACATGTAAAATACGAGCTATTCTTCTGCTGGCTGTCAAATGGTGTGGAAAGCAAGGAAAATGGAATCCATCGTGCCTCTACACATTTTATTTCTAAAGGCTCAAGCTACATATTTTATAAGACAAAACAAATAGCTTCACCACGGATGTTGTGCTTTCTGCCATGTGACAGATATACAGATACTTTCCATGAAATCGATGAAAAGAAAGTGGCCAGGAACACAGACAAACAAGTCAGAATAAAATAAGACGTTGTGAGTGACGCTAGGAAACAGGGAAGATTCTCAGTGACAGGAAATGTATAGGATTTCTATTTTGAGGAATTGTTGTTTCGAGATTGCACAAGGGTCAGTGACAAGAGCGGCAGAACTGTACACAATGTAGTTCGGTCATTATAAAAGCCGCACCGTGTTTGTGCCTGATGTCAGTTCAAAGTTTCAAACACATTTAAGTTGCAGAATTTGTATGCATGCGGAAAAAAAAAATGTCAAAAGTAGAAAAAAAAAAGTATTGTTTCTGTGTTTTCAGATTATTATTTCAGTTTTTTGTAATAAACATACTGCATTTCAGTGCTGGCGGTGCGATTAGTCATAGGGCAAGTACGTGAATTTGATTTCCTTGAATGTTTACGAAAATAAACACGCACAACAAGCACTCTCCTACTACTGTTAGAATACAATACGCACTCAAGAAATTACATTCAGAAACTTCACAAACACACTTGAATAAAGCACTTCACCAAAATTGCAGTCTTCCTGGATGTATTGTACTTTACTCTGTGTCGGCTTTTTGAAAAACCCTTCTTTTGCCTTTTCCTTTTGCGAGTTATTTTATACAACCAGCAAAAAGCTAATTTACCCAACAATGTGTGGCATGGTCTGAAAACATGGCACACGTCGCACTGCTCATTCTCCTCTCATTTGTCACCATTATTGCTGTCTTTTTATGAACCAAAATTGCATTCATGGCCAACGTGTTCTGCTCTAAAGAACCTATGTCTGAATAATTTCCTCATTAAAAATAACTAAAGCCGTTACAAATTGCCCAGATATTTGGTTCCCTCTTCAAACACATCAACATGCCACTGTTTTACATCTGCGCTTGTGCTATTTGTAAAAAAAAAAATGGCTTGTATGATGTGTTTTTTTTCTTTCACTTCTGGTCAAGCCTTTTCTAGCGTGCTGTCTTTTATATTTTTTCATTTTATAGTAGTTCTATAGCCTTTGCATTAGTTTGGACAAGCACAGAGCACAAAACTGACCCCCTGTGGCGAGATAGTATTGTCTCCCCACTAAAGCTCATTTATTTTAATCATACAAAGCACATTTACGAGATGTACCGTTTTGCTTGCCACCACAGAGGACTTAATTGAGATTTATTACCAACAGGATCCACATGAATAAATCGACTGTAATCCTGAAATGAAAAACTCACACTTCTCTAATTGTTACCAAAGACAGAGGTTCAAATCCACCAAAGGCTGTAATGTACACGACTCAGTGCAAGGAAATAATGGAGCACGCTGCTTTCAATTTGACACACATCACAGAAATCCGACACAAAGACGGTTTAGGGAGAACTCTCTGTCATACACCGGTCTTGGAGTATTAGTAAAAGTCAGCTTTCTTTTACAAAGGAAATGGGGGAAATGTGTAGCATTTAGAAGCTGCTGTGGACACATCAGGGCCTTAGCTTTGTGGAAGGACAAATCCTGCCTCTCTTCAGGGTGAAAGACAGTGTGGTCCATTATTTATACATTCAGAAAATAATGTAAATATATTTACCTTTTGTACATGGAAGTAGTTTATTAGATATTTGTTAGTGTTTATTTAATACTTTTTTGTTTTAATGTTGTATATATGGCTGTATGGCTATTTAGTTATTAACTATTTTGAATAGTTACAGTTTATATGGATGCTATAGGACATTATCTTCACTAAAATCTTAAAGGCGCAATGGACGATTTTTCGGCGATTTGAGAACGCAGGCAGAAGTGCACATGCGCACTCCCCCGTGCGGACTGATACAACACACATGTGTGTTTGTTTATTAGCGCGACAGATCGCATTGCATCTCTCGTCGTAGATTTCCGTCTACTTCTGAGACAGCTCGAACAGTCTTTCTCTGTCTTCATTTTGTCCCATACACTGAGGGAACTATATTATGATAGATCAATGCGCTTAGACACGCGGAAACGTGGGGAAGAACCGCACGCGGCTGCAGGTGAGCGGTAGGTGCGTTTTATGATTGATACATGACAGGACTAATCGGCAGTCCACGCCACGAGGAAATAAGACTCAGATTTGGGCCAAAAAAATCGTCCATTCAACCTTTAATATGCATTAATGCATGCTTAATAAACACTATCCGTTACCTGAATAACCACTAACTAACATATCAATTACAACTTAGTTAGCAATTAATAAGTGGTCCCTACACTAAAGATTACATCAGCAAATATAGTTTATTGAGAATGATTCGTGCTTAGTAAATACTTAAGGGTTAGAAGTTAATTTGTTTGTACGATTAATATTCCATCCCACTTCCCAGGAGGTGTGGCATATCAAGATGCTGTGTCAGGAGGGTCTGGGGGGGTCAGAAAACCAGCATCTGGTGTGACCAAAAGGGCCGCCGAAGTTGCTTGATATTGGCTGAAACTGGAACACACTGTTCAGAGAGTGACATATCTGGTGAGTGCTGGCCATGAGAGAACTGGGATGTTTTCAGCTTCAGGAATTCAACATGTGGCCGCGCGTTATCATTCTGCAACATGAGGCGATGGTAGTGGATGAATGGCACAACAATGGACATGGATTAATGGATTCATATTTTGAGCTATATCTCTAAAATAGCCCAAGTTGCACATTTCCAACCACTAAAACCCAAGATTACGCACAATGAATGACATTACAATTTCAGGAAGTGTGAATAAATCCGCTAATATTGTACAATGTTTCCATTTAAACTGTATAATAACATCATAAGATCATAAAAGCTGCACCAACCCCGTCACTGAAGAGACGTCATCAGATATAAAGAGGCACAGAGACAGTAAATACAGAGCAGAGGTGGACATTGTGTTGGCTTTGATCCAACCACTTTCAACTAACATGATTATAGGCTGCTGCTTGTGTTTACTGCCACATAACAACACTTCAAAATTGTTTTAATGCAACCTTTGATTCTGCCACTCCTCACCACTTACTATTGTTTTGCATCGTTTGTATTGTTTAGGAAGCTATAGTTGTTTGAATGGCTTCAAATTGCAGCTAAAAAGTTTCCACCTCAAGGCCTTTGTTCCGTAAACGGTTGTACATCGATCCGGTTGCAGAGTACTGACTAATACACATACAGTACTAAGGTGGGGTATAAAACGCAGCAAGTGTAATAACAGTGGTGCCAGGGGAACTAAGTACAGACAATGGAGGAAAATCAAAGTAAAAGTAACTGTTGAACTCAAATAGAGAATGTCACCATGAACGTGTTACAAATAACCCCTTAGTAATGAATATAAAAGTACTTTCTTTTTCAGTCCAATTCAACAATGTAGTACAAATATAAACGTTAACAACCATACATTTACTTTTGTTACTTTGCACCACTGGTTAACAATACTTAATTTCAAGCAAGTTTGATTCAAATTTTGATGGCTTGGACAGAGCATTTACAAAACGGTTGGATGGAAAGTATATACGGTGTTCTTTTCAACATCTTGATCCGACACAAAGCTAGTTCTTATTTATAGATACTTTTTGCTTTGTCCCGGTTACAGTAGTTTCAGTTCAGGTACATTTTTCGGGTTGGCTGTTAGGTCATGGGGGTCGATACAGTCCTGATTTTCACAAGAATACTTTACACCTCCATGAATTTTGTGCACATATTTTTTACAATTGCAAAAACCTCTTGACACATCACAGGCAGCACTGGATGGAGGCAGATTCAACTCAGCAGCCCACATGCCCACTTGCATGTGCATGAGATATTAATAAAACAGGATCCCGCCATGAAACAGTAATATCTGCACTCAAGTCTCTATCACTTAACCGCAGGCTCGCGATTTACAGCATAATGCATCTAATATTCAAACTGCAGATCTCCACAATGGGACACATGGCAGTCGAACCTATTTACCGTGAGTAGAGGAGGATGTTTTGCTGAATATATTTGCAAAATGCCTTACTCCCGATGCATACTACACTGACTGCTGGGTCAAAGTAAAGAAAGGTGGTTACCGGGTCTACAGATTTCTTCTTACCTCAACTAAGCATCATCTTCCCATTACCCAAGTTTGGGCTAAAGATCTTGAGTTAAGCGATGTGTCACTGGAGTGGAACAGGATCTGGAACTCTGGAGTGATGAATTGATTCCAAAAAACCCACAAATAACCTATCGTGGCCATAAAATTTAATAATCAAGATAATTGAAAAAACGGTTAATCGAAGACATCCCTAGTGTATATATATATGCATGTGTGTATGTATGTATGTGTATATAGTTACAAAAAACTTTACATTATGGGTAAAATGTTTGATTTGCTTAGTTATTCTTGGCTATCCTAAACCCAGATAAATAATGTCAGGAAAGTAATCCAGGCTTTGCAACGTTTCGTATGAAAAACATTGGGTCAATCGGAGGCAGTGGATTTGCTTTGGTCACCTATCAAACCACACAGCCGGAAACCGAACAGGAAAGACAGAAGAATGCACAATTATTTACTCCTCGACATATCAGGATAATGAGTAATTAGAGAGTGAAATGTTTAGGATGCCCGCAGACGGCTCATGCCACACAGTGAACCCTAATCACAGACCTGTCAGGCCTCTTTGTAATTGAAATGCACATTTAGCCGTCTCTTATCAGCCGCATAATTATTTTTCAATCTAAATATTGCGCAGAGTCAATTTCACCAAATCATTATCAAACATAAGCAGATACGCGAGCCGCCTACAGAGAATGAAACGTGGTGTCGTCTCAAGCCCGTGCTGAGGCAAACGGATAAACGCCTTATTTAGTTTTAAATGAAAATGTTGCTGGGAAATCATTAAAATGTTCACAGTTTGACCAAAGTCCCTGACAAATGACCAGTGATCATTAAATACTGTACATATGCAATGACTTTACCAGTGGCTATAGGAGGTTCATTATGGGACATTGTCCTTGTCGCCGCAGCATAAGTAATTACTCGCTCCGTGATTGAGGTGGCATTATCAGGAATTTGTTCTTTATTTTCTGCCTCCAGTTAATTAGTAAATTTGATAAATTGTCTGCAAGACTAAATTGCAGCCCAAAAGCTATCAAGTTAGAAGCAAATTAAGCCTGAGAAATGAGGACATCTCAGAACATGAAGCGGGATTGAGAAGTGTTTAGATTGGCTCCTTTTTGAACATGATGATGCGATTTTAATTCAAAAGCATACACAATGCTGCATCAACAGATTAAGACAGCAGAAAATCAGAAACGCTTTTGGTAAATAATACTTCTGTGAAAAACAAATGTGTATGATCATGTCTGTGGTTTGAAACACAGCAGAGATGGCAATACTTTCTTTTTATAAGTCTGTACTTGAGCGTCAGTTTTCTCCTGTCATTAAAAAAAAATAAAATACCGGTAATTAATTATTATTTTTGTTGGGGAAAGTTTGTGAGACCCTATTGCATCAGTTTATTTTCTAAAATCCCAATAATTCTTTCTTCTCCGCGTTTTCCTAATGCATTATAACAAATAATTGCCAACTGGATGCATTTCCAGGTGTAATGTTCTGTATTTGGCACATATAAACGTATAAAGCAGATGCAAAAGCCTGTATTTATGAATTCTAATTAGTCTGCTTTTTATTTTTTACATTTTCCCATGTCGAGCTGTAAAGTGAACACATAAACCCAAGCTATAAAGCATATAACATCCACAGTAAATGTGGCTGGAACGGTATCAGAGCCCACATTTCTATAATTTACTACATTCACTGACACCGGCCCTATAATCTCAGCCAGACGGACAACCTGCTCTCTGCCATTATTGCATTTTAATACAGCGCTGCCTATGCCAGTGGCCCATACTGCTACACCGAGTCGAGCTGAATGTGCTGCCAGGAACACTTATCATATCCCTGCCTCACGCCTGGCTCCTCCTCTCCGTTCTCTTCTGCCTATGAGCCAATGCAAATTACAGTAACAGCTTGGACGTGAGTATAATCTCAAGTGGTGCGAGCTGGACTCCTGGGGAGGCGTGTAGGCAGATGGAAGCTCCGAAGCTGCCAGGCCCCTTTAGGAGCTCCTCTCTCTGTGTCCAACCCGAGACAATGAGGGAGCTGTGGGCACAAGCGGCACTCTGCAGCCCCAAGTCAGAAGCCCACTCCCAAGTGTTGCATTTGGGCGAAAGGTGAGGTTTTGTCCTGGTTTGTTTTTGCCAGTCTCTTTTCTGAAGTACACCTGGAATATGTGAGAAAAATATATTTCATTTGCAAAGCGTAGCCAGGAGATGCATTTGAGCAGTTTAGAAATCCATTATTTCAGCTAGGTTGGGGCCTGTTTGCAAAACTGTGGTCAGCCAAAATGGTTATTATTTTGTTTTGGATTAGCCTTTGTTTACCCAAGGTAGGCATTAGGCTGTAAATGCCAATTTCTGAATATTTAAAGAGCCTGACTTACAGAAAATCTACTCTTTTATTCAGACCTGTTGTATATTTTAAAGTCCACACTCCTCCACTGAATATTCGTGCTCAAATTGAAGGGTTTATTTTCAGCTGCAAAGTGCTAATCAAAAAAGTAATCAGTGGCTTTCTGTTTAGTGTTTGTATATTCATGTTTTCAAAAACCAAATGTATTTTACTGCAATACAAATATTACGTCATCCCTCCTTGAAAAATCCACTGAATTATTATTATAATATAATTATTATTTGAATTGATAGAAGAAAACAACATATGTTTTCTAGCTCTTTCAGACACATTAAAACGGCTTTACTCCTCAGTTTGCACACAGGTGGAGTCCTTGCGCCCTCTGCGGACAATAGTGGTTTAGTTTGACAAAAATTATAATACAATAATTTGCTTTTTTTTTTAAGTAGCAAACACAATGAAACAATGTCATTGGAAAAACTGCCATTGTAAAACAGACCAAACAAATATACTACAGTGTGTTTATTCATATATGTTTTCACTGTTAATAGTACAATAATCACCCATTTTCTTTCACCATAGTACCCACAAAAATAAAAGGTTTCTGTAAAATTTGTTGCGGGTCTAATGACTTTGCTGCAGTGAATATGTTTCCCCTTATTTGGAAACAGCGATGTTACTTTTTCCACGTGTCTGTTGATGATGAATGAACAACCCTTTGGTTTAAAAGACGCAATCCTTTCTAATTTACCTGTACCAAGGTAAAAAAAAAAGACATTCTCCTATAAATATTTTGTTCCTCATGAGAGTTATTACTGAACCCATGCATATAGTATACAATATTTAGCACAAAGCATAATTAACGTAAGCTGCTTTGCTTTCTGTGCTGCCACAGGGCATTATTTCATCTAATTTTTACATGATTCTCCCTAATGACTGAGGCTGCCTCTTTGTTCCTCCTCTTTATTTCCAACTTCAATACCTTGTGTCTGCAGCTGACAGGAAGCCGGCACAAGAGTTTGTCGGTAATTTGCTATGCCCTGTCGACTTTTGCATCAGTAAAACGAATAATGAATGCGTGAACTTTGTGTGGAGAAACGTTAACTTCCTACAGAGATTTGCACAACTCAAAATGGCTAAAAAAGTACTTCTCAGTCTCCAAATGTGGGGAATTTGTTAGTATGAGTGTGTTCTAATATGCATGACAACTTGTATGAAGCGTTGTGGTTTGTTGCTCTGGGAGGGACACTAATTGAGCTGTTCTTTGTCATTACTATGAATAGTTAGGAGTTGTTGGCTGGTGTTACTAGCGAGGCGGCTTATGTAAAGTGACCGCACCTGCACATGTCATAGAGCCTGGTGATCATGGCTCATTGCAGATGCAGACAAACAGATGTGATGTGGAAGACTTCGCCTCCTGTACACTCACAACGGGGTAATATCCAGACAAATGGATGTGAGTCAGCTGCAGCAGTGTTAAGACGGGGCTGTTTAAGTGACTCAAGCTTCAGTGTGTTTGCCAACCTTGAGAGCATTCACGCTATAACAAAAAGAGATTTGACTGAGAGAAAGACGGAGAGCGCCGTGACTGAGCCGAGCGTTCATCCCCTGCAGCTAAGCATCCTTTGTACTGACTCTGTACTGACTCTGGTAGAGCACACGCAGGTGTTTTTGAATGTACCATATTTTTCACAGCCAAAGCTATAAGCAAAGACATAAAGTCCTTGTTATTGTGGGATATAGCAGAGTATATGGCTCAACAAGCGTGGTTGATTAGCGTCGCAGTCAGCTCTCCGGATTCTGCAAGGTTTCAGCAGCTAATATAATGATGATGTGAAGATGTGCTAACTCGATATTGCATAAAATAAATTGATTGACATCGACAAAACCACCATCAAAAAATCCATTTTGATGATAATGGGGAAAAAATGTGATGAGAGGTTAAGAATTAGCCCACAGAATGGAGAATTGTCCAATCTGTGGGCTAACTGAATTTTCACTTTGACCTAATCAGAATCAGATTCTGAAAAAAAAAACGGTCAGTTAACAAATTTCACAGACAGGGAACTTGCTTCGACTGAAAGATACAAAATAAAACAATGTATAATAATAGTAAAATGTATAGACTGTGTTAAAATAAGGACATGCAAAATAAAATGTGTGTAAGGATAAGTATCTACACCAAGATGAGATCAACAGTGCAAACTAGCAGTGCTAACTTTATGACATGAAGTCATAAAGTTACAAGTGTTATAAAGTGTTCATGAGTCCAATGGTCCAAGAGGAGTGGCCCAAATAGTCCACACATGCAGGATGTGAAGGGTCAGCTAAGAACTGACTTGCTCATTCCCGAGCCCCAGAGACGTGCTGGTCCCAGAGAAAAGGAAGGCTGCAGCTGATCACCTTCTCAGCAGAAGCACAATGCAGAGCTGTAGTCTGTGTCTGTCCCTGGCTGTGGCTCCAGCGTACCACACGGTGATGGAGGAAGTGAGGATGGACTCAATGATGGCCGTGTAGAGCTTCATCATCTGCACTGGCATCTTGGCTTTCCTCAGCTGCCAAAGGAAGTACAGTTGATGTGGATGGTGGGCTCCTAAATGAGGTCCTGATCCTCAGGAAAGAAGTCCTGATCCTCATGAAGGAGGTCCTGATCCTCATGAAGGAGGTCTCCTCATGAAGGAGGTCCTGATCCTCATGAAGGAGGTCCTGATCCTCATGAAGGAGGTCCTGATCCTCATGAAGGAGGTCTCCTCATGAAGGAGGTCCTGATCCTCGTGAAGGAAGTCCTGATCCTCATGAAGGAGGTCCTGATCCTCATGAAGGAGGTCCTGATCCTCATGAAGGAGGTCCTGATCCTCATGAAGGAGGTCTCCTCATGAAGGAGGTCCTGATCCTCATGAAGGAGGTCCTGATCCTCATGAAGGAAGTCCTGATCCTCATGAAGGAGGTCCTGATCCTCATGAAGGAGGTCCTGATCCTCATGAAGGAGGTCCTGATCCTCATGAAGGAGGTCCTGATCCTCATGAAGGAGGTCTCCTCATGAAGGAGGTCCTGATCCTCATGAAGGAAGTCCTGATCCTCATGAAGGAGGTCCTGATCCTCATGAAGGAGGAGGTCCTGATCCTCAGGAAGGAGTTTACAGGGGTGATGATACAGTCTGTCGGGGTCGAGAAGAGTGGAGGGCTGTGACTTTCCTGAAGTCCACGGTAATCTTCAATATCTTCTGGGCGTTGAGCTTCAGGTTGTTGCCATTGCACCAGGACACCAGCTGGTCCACCTCCTCCTGTAGCAGATTCATTGCTCATCGAGATGAGCTTGATGAGGGGGGTGTCATGCACTAATGTGATCAGTTTTATGGAGTTGTGGCTGGAGGTGCAGCAGTTGATGTTACAGGGAGAAAAGCAGAGGAGAAAGTACACAGCCCTGTGGAGTTCTTGTGCTGAGTACCCGAGACATTCTTCCCCAGCCACAAACACTGCCTTCGGACCTTCAGGAAGTCAGTGATCCACCTGCAGGTGGGGTCAAGCATGTTGAGCTCGGAGAGCTTGTGCTGGAACTGAAATCAAGAGACAGGATTCCAGTGTAGGTTCAGCTTTGTGGGGGTGCAGCCTACGGAACAGTCCATTCACACAATGTATACTGTTGTTACATACCCCTGTTTCAACCCCATATGGACACAGCAAAAACAAATCAAACAAAAGAAGCATATGACTTACAGGTTCATGAAACTGATGTATTTAAATGTTGTTAAAAGTGATTATGGTTAACAGTCAGGAACTCGTGTCTGGCTTAAACAAAACGAAAAAACGTTCCCTCAGCAAAGTAAACGGATTGTAGAGTAGATGTTAAAAAACGGGCTAGCGACACTTGTGTCACAATAAAATTTGAGTAAATTTGAGTCATTGCATTAGGGCCGGGCGATTTTGCCTCAAAAATAAATTGTTGATTTTATTTTTTCACCCGTCCTCTAAAATGGTGCAAACTACAGACTTTTAAAGTTGTGTAGCATTTCTTGCTTTTTCAGCGAGTTCTCCCGTAATCTTCTAGTCCAGGCAAGCTTTTCCACATGAGAGACTGTTTGTTTTTGTGTTAGCAGTGGGCTAACAGTGGGCTCCATTTATTGCCCGGTCTTACCGTGCACCATTTATTCTTCTTTGTATCTTCGTGTCTGCATATGGTACAACATATAAGTCTGGAGTTGCTCTTGTAGATAAATAGAGCAGCTCTTTTGCATACAAGTAAATGGGTTTCTTCTCCCAGGTCCTTATAACTGTACTAAAACATTATATTCATATTGAATCCTTCCATCTCCATATAGGCCAGCAAATTGATCTGTTGCAACAACCATTTTCCATACATTTTGAATACCGTAGTATACAATTACGTTATTGAGACACATTGCATTTGACAATTTTCTATAAATGTTCTCTTACCTTGTAATTTGCTGTACAATGCACACCCCGCTAGCATATTCAGCCACCTGACTCTATCAACGGTTTTATTCCAGGAAACATGGATACAAGCCTCAGATTTCTCTAACAGGAGCAGCAGACCACAGTGAGTTGGGGAGGGCTGTGCATACGCGTGGTGCCATCACAGGAATATTGAACACACAAGGCTAATAGCTTGACCTCCTCATCACTCTCTCCCTCAGACCCTTATTAAAACTTGTATTTGCTATCCATTTAGAGAGCATCGGAGGTGTAGCACGGTCATTTTTAGTGTTTTAAGATGAACTAGTAGTGAATCCTGTTGTAAGACCTCTGGCCATCTTTGGACAGGGAGATTAAACTCTGCTCCTGATATATTACACCAGAAAAAGAGACACAAACAAGGCATTTTATACACCAACACGTACAAAATACTCATTGCCCAGTCTTTTGGCAATACTACAAATTCAAACTTGATGTTAATCCTAAAGGAAACTGCTTGATACATACAGCGTGTGACACCACTATGAAAAATAGCCCCAATTACAATTGCAATACTTATCATAATTCTAGAGTAAAAATAGTTTATTTAATTTTATCACATGGCCAAACAAGTGTTCATAGAGTTGATACCTAATTGACCATCTAATTTTAGTATCGAGTATCTTGGTATAACAGCAGTATCATGCAAGAGAAGGATTCAATGTTCATTTATAATTACCAACATTAAACAGAATTACTTCACCTTACATAGAAAATATTCAGCAAAGTTGAAAAAAGTATCTTACTTGATCTCTGGGTCTCTCGAAAGCACATAACCCGATTTTAAGCTACAGCAGTCAAGCGTCCTTTAAATGTTTACGACCAAAGAGAGAGAAAAGCAAGCGAGAAAGCAGCTAGCCAGAGGCAGAGAAGTGACCCAGAATAAGTGTCCTCTTTGGTCTTAAATGAGTGAGTTCTGCTTTAAATTTCGGACTTGTTATGTTGTTCTGCTTGTTTCCTTCCGAATTCCACTTCAGTCTCCAATGAAAGGGTTGTCGAACAATTGAGAAATGCAGCAAATTACAAAACACATTCAATAAATCATAATGGTCCAGACAATTTATCTCTCTCTCTCTCTCTCTCTCTGACCTCGAACAAACATGTCAGAAATTCTATTTTGTATTATACATATTTGCATCTACGATAAAGCAAATGCACTTTAAGTAAGACATGCACCGTGCACTAACCCATGTTGTAATTGGATTAAAGCAAAAACTCAAAATTCCCCCACCTGCACATCGAGTGAGACAAAATATGCAGAGTTATGCGGCATCAGCGTCTGTTGCACGGCTGTCTGTTTGCTGCATGACAAAGGGGAGGGAAGCACATTGAGGAGAACAGCAGTTGTGTTCAGACCGCTAACACAAGCCAGCTAATTAGCACTGCCCTGCTATTCCCTTTGAACCAACTGAGGACAACCGGGAGCCATCACAGTTCTCTGTTCTCAGCAGTGTGCGGTTGGCCCCCCCCCCGCCCTCCCCGACCGCAGGACCGGCAGGGGCCCCGACCACCATGGGTCAAAAGGAACGGAAAGGCATAGTACCCCCAACCGCCGCGCCGCACCTCAGGGGATCAGCGATGACTTTTCCCCCGCACGTATATAGTCCATCCTCAGCAGAACGCACTAACTGGCAGTGTGCTGGTTCAGATTGTGTACTTATTTATGGCGAGGTGACATTTTGAGGGTGAATACTTCTCCTTCAAGAACACAGACAGATGTTAAGGGGACACAGGTAGCACTTTAGTTATTCTCGGTTATTCTCGGCTGGCTGCCCTGAAGGCGTTCTGCAGATTGTTAACTCGGTCCTCCCGTGTATGCAAGGTAATTAATAGTTTGACACTATACAATATACAAATGAAACAAGAAGCGGAATTGATGTAGTGGTGCCGTGTTTTGGACGTGGTTTTATGACTCATTTTATGTTTGTTAGCAACACTGACGATTATATTACAACTCCAGATAGACCGTTTTTGTGTTACACTTGGGTAACATCATTTCATTCCTTTGCCCAGTTAATCACTTCATCGCAGATTCTTAGCGGAGATGAAGTGGGCTGTTACATAATTAATAAAAGATAAATTTAGTATTTTGCTGCGTATTGGGGGAATTTATTTTGCTTTATTTTAAATCATCCACTACACCTGACAGAATGAAAGATTATGTATAAATATTTAGCATGGCACTTTATCATCTTTGATTTCGGTGAAAGATGGCGTAAACAGATAGAACCCAATACAAATATTCAATATACATTTATTTGGTTCGCAGAAAGGTATTTGCTGCTCCAAGAAGTATGCTCGGAAATATTCCAACTCTCTCTATGAAACTCTTCTAGTGTAGGGTCTGCCACCTGCTTGTCTCCATGGAAACAAGTCAGACGCTCCTGCTCACAATAAGAATGCATGTTTTTCAAGGTATTCCTTCAGCAATAAAAACTCGTTTGAACAAATGCTAGATAGATATTTTTAGTACAAAGAAAGTCATCAAGCCTATTCATAGATGTTTATATTTGACGTGACGCTTTTGAGTGGAGACATTTATCTTTTAAGAATGTATAAAATATTGATGTTTAGAACCTCTAAAGTGATATAACCAGGTCTGAAATGGACGCAGGGAAATGGATAGGCATTTAAAAGTGATGTTTTATTGATACGCCGGCAACATCGTGCCGTTTTAAACCGTTTTTGGTTTCGCACTACTAGTTTGTGAAGTTGAACATGTGAGGAAACGTACACACACTGCTTTGTGTCATGCTGAATGCACGAGACAGACAGGTAACCAGGGAACAGTGCGCACACACGCTCTAAAATCACTCTTGCATATCTACCCTGACTCAAACTATAAATAATGTCCCCGTCAGACTATTTACATCCGGCGCACGGCTGCTATAGGCGTCCATCACTGTCGATCGCACTTTGAGATGATGCATTTCCAGGACTATACGCACTGCACAAAAATAGAGACTTTCGTTGAAGCAGAAAGTTTACAAATGTTCCACTTTTGGGTTGTTTTAGGTGTTTTGTAAATACACAAGTTAATTTTATGCTCTAAAATTGGCTTTGTGTTAAAATGTCTGCAAGCGTGTTATTCCAGCCCATCTGCTTCAGCAATAAAGAAAGGCAAAAACAAAAGAAATGCATTTTCAAATTTGACCTAGTTCTGCCTCGCACCTGTATAGTTTTCACGGCCGTCTTTCTAGCAAAATCCCCAGCGGTGTTCCACATCTGAAATGTGCTGATGCGCAGGTGTTAATGTAATACTTTTGGAGTGGTTATTGCTGACCCAGACTGAGGTAAACGCTGCAGCCACTCTCTCGCAAGTCAATAGAAAAGCGTACCTGATATCAAGCCCTGGGGTGCATTGTGGGGTTTGGCATCACCCTCCCAATCACAGCCTGTCAACAGCGGGTCCAAGAATTCGAGATTTAATGTCTTTTTACACGGAAACACCACCTATAGGAAAGAAATACAGGGAATTAGTTTGCAGGTCCACTTGAAATCAAAAATGCGGTAAGTGTAGATAACATGTATAGCCCCTTTCACCGACATAGGTCACAAAGTGCTTCACAGTGGCAGAGAAAATATATACCAACAACAGTGTACATTAATAGTCATAGTGGCCCTGTTCTCAAAAAGGTTTTCAACAGTTTTTTTATTATAACATATACAGCACCTTGTTTAGAGAGTGCAAGTAGAGGGGCATTTCATTCCAAAACTTGGGGGAAACCGCTTTAAAAGAACTTTCTCTTTGCATTTTGAAGCATATCTGAGGAATTATCAACATATCTCTTCAATACTAGCAAGTACTTCAACGACAAGTAATACCATCATTTTAGTTTTATGACATAAAAATAGTGTAACACCTACAGAAACATAGTTCCTCAGTCTTCTGTTTTGAAGGCATATCATTTCTTGACATTTTGCAAGCAACAAAAAACAAAACCGTCCCTCTAAGTCTAATCTAAAATGGGCACCAAGATTTCCAGCAGCTTGGACATATTTCGTGATGTTCATTATCTATTCCTCGACAGCATTCTGGCGAAGAAAAGAAAACACAACTCAACACACAAGAGGCGCAGTCATACATTTATAATCTCATTGACTGAGCTTGCTTCCCTTTTCCACTTGGCAGCTTTGGGTGTGATATGAGCGCTGATCTGATTACGAAACCAACGGGAAAGCAACATAAACAGCAGGAACGGCACCAGCGCAGGGGAAGAGCCGGAGATGGTGAATGTGTGGCCTGCCATTAATATTTCACTGCATCATCAAGGAGGAGCTAAAGTGTAAAGGGGGACGAAATGAAAAATTAATCATATTTTGACAATGCCTTGGAATTTATCCGCACAAAAACCAAGGGAGAGGCGCAGCTCCCACGTATGATGAAATTAAACTGGGAAAATACTGTATAGTGGATAAACATAGCTCTAATATAAAGACAAATGAGTACAAGCTTTTTTTAACTTACTGAGTTTAACACTATACGTTTTGCACTCAGTCTGCCGCTCGCTGCTGGGTGACAAAGTACCACATTGTTTGAGTTTGAACATCTACATTATGGGTATTGTTTGTTAGCGGGTATTATCCTACAGCACAATTTCATATTTTTTTATTTTCTTGTTTTGGATGACATTTGGATTCTCATATCCAGGGGTGTTTCCAGAGGTGAAGCTATTGTTCGAACAATTAGTTATGCTCTTACTTAGTTACCTAGTTATGGAAGATCATCTGATAATAACAAGGACACATTTTATGACAACTTGGACTTTTTTGAGTATAGTATATTGAACGTTAGATAATGTTGTGAATGTCGTTTTGAAGATATAGAAAGTATAGAAAATTCAAATATCGAGTTGATTGTTAATAATAAAAACGTTCAACAAAAAGGACTGATAAGAGGGAAAGAAAAAAAAGTAATGTTGTAAACTTTAAAACATTTTTGTGTTATTGCAAACAAATATTGAGATATTGATGTGTGAAGTGTATTAAAACTAGGCCCATGCAAAGTTAGGCCTCATTCTGAGACTGGCTTTTAGGAATATGTGTGTTTCTACCAAAATGTCTATTCCACTGAATGTAAGGGGCCCACATCTGATTAACTACCGAATGGGAGATGTCTCCATTGGCTGCGAGGCCTTGAGATGCCTTGTGTACATCTGTGTAAGCGCATGATCTCATTTCTGTAGCTTCTCCCCTGGTGCTACCCAAATAAGGATACCTTTACATCTTCTTCTCTCATTGGCTAATCCGTTGGTACATGGATAGGGTCATACCTGTCAGATATTGTTTATCGGTCTTTGTGCGTCTTCAGTATATAAGGGAGGTGCGCCCAGAGAGGGGGGGTCCCTGATCATCGGAGACCCGGGCGCTGTTTTCTGCTGTCCTGTTATCTGATGCTGTTATCTGTATTAAACATCTTCGAAAAGTACAGAACAGTGTCCGCGACTTCTTCTTGTCACACACCACCCCATGGGAACGTCACTTAAACCACATCATGTGTTTGTCAATATCTCCCCTAGTCACAAAGGCGCCGGTCCAGCTGGCAGCCCGGTGAAACGCTCCGCTATTTTTTCACACTTATTGTGCTTTATTTTTTGTATTTTGTAAAAAATGTTCTACTTTAGTTGTACGATCGGGACACGCGCTGGAATCGCTTTAATTCAACTTGTTCGGTTGGATTATTGAGTGTTTTTCGTCGTGTCGTCGTGATGTGCGCTAGCTCCGAGCTAGCCCCACCGCGCCCCCCGGCCACCGCCGCCGTACGGAACGACGCCGGTGCGCGTTTATACAAAGGAGGAACTCATGAAACTGCGGAGAACCATCGTCTTACCTGGAGATCGTCACGTTATCCCGGCGGACATCCTAATTTTTCCCCTCCATCCTTTTTGGGAAATGGGAGGTTTTGTCTATAGGAGTTTTTGTTTATAAGAGTTCTTCTATTAAGAGTTTTTTTTTAAACTTCCTATAATCTGTTATCTGTCCTTTTCCTCTGTATCTACCTGCGTTGTATCAATGAAATTTCCCCATGTGTGGACAATAAAAGAATATCTTATCTTATCTTAGTCCACCCCTAATACCTGTTCCTATATTGTATACCGGTATATAATGACCACACAGAATAATAGATTAAATTGGGTATTATTTCTTGGACCAAAAATGTATATTTTTCATTCATTTGTGGTGACTGACCCTACAGTTACTTTCTATATTGCTCTCCCAGGAGCCATGAGATCTAAACTGTACCAATACTCATGCCTTTTATGTCCGTAGTACTTTAACTTTTTCTGGTACTTTAGTGGTGCCTTATGACAATTTCCAGCCCTAAAGATTTCTCACATATTTGACATAAAATAATGTAACAAATATTGAGAAGACAAAACATGTTTATGGTTACACCTGAGGCCAATCCATATTTTTCTTTCTTTTTCCACATTTCTTTAAGCTAACAGTGTCCAGCAATCATCAGAGATTTAAATTGGATAGGTTCATTTTTCCCCTTCTCAGCTGCAGTTCTGACCTGAACAATGAAAGATGATCAAAACATAAAAATGATTGCAGTGAAACACAAACGGTTTCTCCAGAAATATTCTTATTGTAGTTTTGTTAAGGTCCACATGTGCCGCTTTAAATAGCTATTTTCTGTTCAATGGAGGGATAAATGGCCAAGGTCACTGGCTTTCAGGTTCTCACTTGTCCCTAAAATTCAAAAGCATCTACTTGACATGTCACAGCTCTGCCCACAGCCGAGGAAGCACCCGGCCCCGGGGAGATTAGCCAAGCATTGGTATGCAGAGCGCCCTCATGCATTAAAAACATAGCTCTTCACTTAGGCTTACTCTATAGTACGTCCATATGTACACGTATGTGGGGAGGGGTGTCAGACCTGTCACCCTCATAATCAAGTATGACGCAAGCTTCTGTCTTCTGATACGTCACATGGATGCTCTTCAATTTATCTGGTGTCAGGGTTGAAGAAATGAAGAGGAGAAACAAGTTAAGAGAGCAGGTACTTCAATTTCCCCTCTCATGTGTCCTGAATATTAACATTTATGCTTGAGTCTTTATAAGAGGCTAAAGTGAGATGTTTAACTGCAATGTAACACTATACGAGCTGTAGACGAGACATAATGATAGTCAAGATCATCTCGTTACCACACAACACAAATATTAATATTCAACACCCACAGACTGTATTAAAACTAATCAATTCTCAATTATGTTTTCTGCTCTCCATTTTTCTCTTCTCATCCCTCCTGCACGCTCTTCTCCTGTCTGTCATAAGACGTTCTCGATGGCTCATCTATCCATCAAAGTGGCAAAACTAATTCATGGAAATCAAAAGGATGTGGTGTCATCAAATGTTCTTGTAGTTTAAGATTGTTGCAAGTAGAAATCTTTCACAGGTTATAGCCCCACGTGCACAATCAAGCACAAAAAGTTGCATGTTTCAAAGGATGTTTGTGTAGGCAATCCACACGAAGCTAAACGTAAGTATTATCCACACGGCGGGAGTTTCAGGAGTCAAAACTTGTCGAAACCAGATCCGAGATTGCAAAGGGGTCTCTGTTGCAACTTTTTTATTTGACGACATCACAGCACCACTGTTCCGTCTATTCTGCATACATGACTTTATATGCTGTTTACTGCAGAATCCTGGCTCCTCCACTGCACCACAAGCCACAGGTGACACAGAAAAAAAAACACACCAAAGAGTTTGTCTCAATAAAGTCCATTTTGAAGCTTTGCTATTATATTCCAGTGATATCTGAAGCACAAGTCTGCTCTCCTCATCTCTTCTGTATTTCACATCCAGCTGTACATTTAAAATCTCTCTTTACATCCCGCAACTTTCCTGCACATGCGCCATGCCATGTTTTCTGTTTAGTGTCATTCTGTGACAGCGTCACAGCGCCACACTCAGGCCCGTTAAATGTATTACAGTGGTTTCAT
The DNA here is from genome assembly GCF_026437365.1 of Eucyclogobius newberryi. Taxonomy (NCBI): domain Eukaryota; kingdom Metazoa; phylum Chordata; class Actinopteri; order Gobiiformes; family Gobiidae; genus Eucyclogobius; species Eucyclogobius newberryi. The sequence goes on from NW_027315724.1 coordinate 25,261,515, forward strand.
GCGTTTTGAGTGCTCCGTGTGGATGCACACATTTACTGAACCATTGCCCTAGCATTTCATATGTCGGATAGATATGAAGGGTTGTCACTCAGCTACATTGAGTCTGCAAAAATATGTGAGCTCGGGCCAGTGGGGACAGGACACAAGAAAGTCACGCCTCCGCACGCCACAGATCACCTGGCTCTTGATGATTTTGTGAGTTAAACCAAAAACATCCCATTTGGGGGGGGAGTTGAAGACTAAATCACGGCTGAATCACATGGGAGCAGAAAACCCCCAGACATTTCAATGTAGCTTTAGAAAACTGGTGGAAGACACATGAAGGCCAGCATTCACCAACAGAATAAAGCCTTTCACTCCACCACAATGGTCCCGCGAGTGGTTATCCAGTTAAGGTTCGCTCCCGAAGCATCACATCATTACCTGGCCCAGCTTGATAAGTCCAGAGTTGGCTCAGGACAGGCCGCTCTCACTTAATCTCCAACACGGCTCTCATTCTCTGTATCAAGAAGTCCATTTTTCGTACGCCCAGGCTGCCCAAGGATCTCAACTCTATTCCCTGCTCTCTGTTAAAGCCTTTAGTAGTATAGGAAAAACCATGGAGCTCCAATGGCCAAAGGACATACTCTGTCAAGTCACTATCCATCACTGTGATTCCTGGCTCTCCAGCTGAAACACGGGTGGAGCCGGCCTTGTTTGCTGCGAGCTGTGTAATGCTATTGTATGACAGCGGAGATGGACAATGCCCAAATTTTTTCAACTCAATAAATTTACCTTGTAGACATGTTAGCCCTGTGCAAAGGAGCAAGTTTCCAAGACACAGCACAAGAAGTGGCTGATACTGACAAAAACAGATAACTCAATATTGTGAGATTCTTTTTTCTTTGTCCCAATTCAGATACTGTCAGAAGGTATTTTTTAAACATCAACAGAAATAGGCTAAAACCTGATTTTAAATAGGTTTAAGTATCAGACTAATGAAAGAGTTGTTTATTACCCACAAAGCGCGCACAAATACAAATATGACTTTGTATTTATGAAAGATTACATCTAAAATTCGGACTTTAAGCGGTTACCTTTTCCACACGCTTTGAAATCTGCGACCAATAGAACGATGCAGCTAATTTATAGATTTTTACGGGGCTAACGGCCTCCAGGGGCGCTCTAGCAGGAAGCGCAAGAGTTTGACACATTGAAGAAAAATACTTCGGTGGAACCGCAGGACCAGAGCCAGAAGCGGGGGAAGGCAGACACAGGTAAATCAGCTCACACAGAGAAATCAGGAACAGAGGGGACAGTGGGGACAGTGGGGATAGTGGGAACTGCTCAGTCTGCTCTCTGTGTGTTAAGCTTCAAAATGCTGCGTGTCCCGATTTATAACTTATATAATACATGTTGAGTGCAGTCAGCATTTTATAACCCTTCACTTGGCCCACTCCAACCCATGCATAACTTCCGTGTACCATCTTTCTGTATAAATATTTTATGTTACAACGTGGAAACCTTACTTATAGACAGGTATTTTTTGGGGTAAATTTAGGTGGTGCGCATTTTATTCAGGGGTGCTCAATAGTAAGTTAGTTAAAGTAGTTTTTTAATTTTACAGTATAATGAACATCTTCAAAAGAATATTAACAACATTACTGATTATTCGATACAGTACATATAATTGTACTTTTAACTCCCAAGTAATGTTTTCTTTTAGTGAGGAAGTCACTGGAGAAGCAGAAACTAATCTACTACAGATCTGAACCCCATTGAGAATCTTTGGGATGAGCTTGAGAAGGCTGTGTGGCTTTGTGCAGTGATCACTCCCTCTCATTATCAATACAAGATCATTTGGTGAAAAATAAAGTGCAACTTAATGGAAATAAATCTTTTGATATTGCAAAAGCTTTTTGAAACTAATCCACAGCGAATGTGTGTGTAATCAAAGCTAAAAGCGGTCCCACTTTTCCTGGACAGGCAGTGTATAAAGGTCTGTCCCCAGCCACAGAACTGTAAGAAAAAAAGTGTTTATTTCTTATAGCACTTTAAGTTGGCAGAGTTTTCACACCTTCTGAAAAACTTGCACAGAATCGTATTTTCAGTCTGTCAAGTCTCAGAGGTGGTCATGATGCATGTGGCCTATAAATTGTGCAAGAGTACATTTCTGTACTGAGAAATGATAATATTTCTTTATGGCCTGGAGCTTGCAGAAATGTGACTAATACTGTATAGATTAGAACAGTGGGCTGAGATGAAAGCAGGCACGGCTCATTAAAATGAAAAGAGCAATGGGGATTTTATTTAGGAAATGTGGGTGGAGATCCTATTGGAAAACTACACATATAAAAAAATATTTAGCTATGTGTTTAAACAACCAAATTAAAAGTATTGACACTAATTTCTTTCAATCAAAATGGTAAAAGGATTGCATTGAAATTATGCTTGTCCATTTGATTAACTAAACAGACTGGTCACCTCTCAAAATGAAACTCTTATCAAGAGTGAACACATGTTTCTTCTGTGGATCAAGTGGAGCCTTTTCAAACACATCAACTTTGAGGATCACATGTTCAGGCCTAAGGGGAAATTACAACGACACAGCTCAAAAATTCAATACAAATTTTAAATTAAAGAGAAAAAGGGACGTTCAAATTTGAATAAAATATAATTTAAAACAGTAAAATAGGTTTAAAAAAGTATCACAGTAACCAATGCATGTTTTGTAAAGTTTAAGTTAAATAAAAGTACAGTATGACGGTGCGATAAGTGATCATCTTCGCCTGATCAGTGAAGGATACTGTGCAAAAAAAAATCTACAATTAAAATAGTAATAACAAAAACAAAATACACTTTTGCACACTGTACTTTGATGATATAATCACGGAAACGCACAGTCCTCCAAGCCCGTTTTACACCCTATCTCGCATTTTCAAACAAATCAAGCCTCAATGCGTCAGTCATGTATGGATTTGAGAGAATGCATTCATGGTTCATTGTGTTCTGCCCTCCTCGGATATCGACAAAGTGATGGCAATTCCTGAATGTGTGAACGAGTAACTAAGGAACCGCAGTAACAAGGCCGTCTCCCACCAGGCCAGGTCGATCGCCTTCTTCCTGTTGACGCAGCCAATTGCACGGCTCTGTCATTCTTCACTCAAACTCATGTCTTGTGCTTTAAAGTTTATGATACTCAATAGACAAGATGTGTGACCTACAGTGGATGCAAACAGAGAACGTTATATTGTGATTGTCAATGAAGAGTCACAAACTAGGGATTTGCATCGTTACAATGGAGGAGCATAAAGCATTGAAATGCTAACATAATACAGGTTCGCCATAATGTAACGTTTTAGAGAAAACTGATATATGAATTGAGAAATTGTATAATTTTTTGCATTGTAAAATAGCATATTTGTTTCTTTCAAAAGTTATGTAATCTATGTGATTTGTTAATTACAACAAATATTTGATTTGATTGCAAAATACCTTGCAGGTCTAGAACACTAAGGACACTTCCAGCTTGGTCCTGCCTTTGTTTACAACTCTCGGGCTACTTCAATTATTTCTACAATAAATGTGAGATAAGATAAGAAACTTTTATTCATGGGGGAAATCTCTGTGTTGCAATGCAATGAACAAGAGCAGCAGAAGAATACAAATATAAAGTAAAAAAAAAAAAAAAAAAACTAGCATATTAAAATATACTTGGAAGTGGACAATATTGGACATATTTGTAAATATAAATAAAGAGTATATATAAATAATAAAGTATATTGTTTATAGTGAGAAATGCAACAAAAAGAGTTTATAAATATGCTAATTAAAACTAAATGTTGTACAGCTTGAAATAAGTGTATAAGGTGATATTTCTGATTAATATTGCAGACATTTCACATTTGTCTGATAATTTAACAACAATGAATACATTTAAATACCTGTTTTAACACATTTCTGTTGAATTTACATAGTATCAGCTCACTATCGTTATCACGATAAAAATATTGAGATATTAATTGCTGTCAATATTACACACACCTACTTGCAATAAGATAACAATATACAATTTGTGATCATAAAATGAGTACAACACGTGCAAGTAAAGTAGAACACTACTACGTAAAGCGTACAATAAGTGTTTATGATGAATGTAATGTACAGTGCAGCTAATGGACAACAGTGAAAAGCATCTTCACTGGTGAGTCATGTTATGGTACAGTATTGAATACTACAGGTGGATGACACATAAGACCACATTTACTATCTCATGCCACACAAGATCAGTAAACAATCCAATCATGGCTCCAAAACTTCTTGTGGATCAAATTTAAAACAATTGATCCTAATCTGGTAAAAATCCAGCACTATTTATACTTAAGCATTGCTATAAATGACTAACTCTTGGCAATGGTTTGCCTTTCCAAGCGTGACATTAATTTACTTTTATTGTAACCCTGGGGATAAACCTGTTCTTGGGCTTTCTTGTTATTTTCCTACTTCTTTGCCAGGATAAAGGGGCTTCTAAAGACAATAATTGTTTTGCCGGGACTGCACCAATTACCCACAACTGTGATTGCTGTGGCTGGGATACAGACATGTCGTAAAGCAGCTGCAGCAGGCTTATTAAAGGACACTCTCAATGTCACCATGACTCAGCACTGGACAGACCCAGAACTCCTCTGTATGAAGTGTGGCCTGTTCAACATCAAATCTGTATTATCTAATCCACGGCAAATCCACCAAACTGAATCCCACAGAGACTTCCTCTTCTGTTCTACTTTCACACACGGTCAGCAGTTTGATTAACGGCTTGATTTACACTCTGAATTACACGTATATGGTGAAATATCATATATCATTTACTGCATGTACTCCAGCCATTACACGATACTGCATGAGTTCCATTAATTACTCTGAACTAACAGCGGTGCATGAATAGCTGTGCTCTGAAACGCTGTATACATATTGACAATCTGTCACTAAAAGCAGTCCTAATGTGCTTAAATACATTAGATATATCCTGTTTATCCACCCCTTGCAATATAAGAGTTGTTTGAGGACAGGGCTTTGAGAGGAGGTGATTATACCGCACAATGGCAATTTTTTTGGTCTGGTCCATTAGCGCTAATCTAGCACGGCACCACACCTCTCATCCTACTCGACTGCTTTACCTGAAAATGTTTAAAAAAAGCACTTAAAGGAAAATTGCTTGTAGGAGCAGACTGTTTAAATAATTAGCGTTTTATTAGCTTCCACAAACCTTTGGCATTAGAGGTCAAAGTGAGATGAATGTCCATGTGTTCCCAAGCAATACTCATGAATGTGAGCTGGTGGCCATGGTTACCAAGGAAAGAGGTGGGACCCGAGAAAGGCTTGGATCGCCAAAGACTCAAGTACAGTTAAAAGGCTAGTTTTTAATGTGGCAGTAGTCAAAGCTGGGGTTCCTGATTTTAAAACCATGAAAGGGGGAAGTAAAAAATAACAAAGAGTTTCTGCTTAAAATAACACATTTTCTTCTTCATTTCAAATAAGTATGTCCCCAAAACAGCAACATTTCACCAGTACAAACTGTTCTGTTTGTATATAAAGAATATATAAAGGACTGATTAACATTTGCATTTATTTCACATAAATTAAAATAAGAAATGTGTTTGTAAAACTTTATGTTGGGTGTGACCAGTGATTCCTGGTGTCTTGAGCGGTGGCTCTGCATTTTGCAGATTATTATAACATAGTCGCGGTCCTCCTGCTGTTTCCATGGATGTAACAGAGGAGAGAGTGGCAAATAATTGTTGCAGCCCTAAATTACACCAATACTTTGAGAGAACAAGTTCAGCTTTTTAAAGATCAAAAGTGGAGACACATAAGACAGAAAAGTAAAAAAAAAAAAGATAAAATGAGGCCAAATATTCTGTAGAAATCTCATTACTAGGACCAAATCATCTTCATCTTTTGTGAGAATCTCTGAGAACCTTTTGGCTCTTCACCATACAACACTGAAGGGAAAGATTGTACACACTTTGCAGATATGATCTAAAACTTATAGTAGGTCAAGACTTAAAGGACTAAACTTCAAACATCATAATGTGGTTGCAGTCCAAAGCAACTGGCAAGCGAAAAAAGAGTCAACTCAAACTCGTGGGGAGTCTATATAAATAATAAAAGTACTTGTCTTTGAATGTGTTCGCGTTTTAGACTACAAAATACAAGAACAGACTTCTGGTGGTAGCTGCAGTTGGTCGCCTTACAGCATACACAATCATAAAGGCAGGATGTGTGCTGCGGTGACTAAAAGAAGGAGGGAATCCACCGGTGAGCATTTTAGCCAAAATTGATTGATAATTCCCATTTCTGCAAAAAAACATGTCATCTCCTCTTCACACGGTGAGAGCAGACAAGAGAGATGTCTTGCAGCACTGCAAATAACTTGAATCTCGGCATTGACAAACACAGAGCTTGTGACGGGCAATCTGAGAAACGGCAGGGACACTTTCTATAAGGAATAAGAGATGAAGACGAGATGAAGAAGAGATTGAGAGCGGTCGCAAATGTAGCTGTGCAAATGTGTAAGGGATATGGTGAGTCAAAAACAAACTACTTATTAAGTTTTCGTCTCATGCGGTCTGTGTTTTAGGTAGACTGTTGTTCTTAACAAAAATATATTTATACATTTGTCATAGACTAGCAGAAGGGCGTCAAAAAATACTGACCCACTGTCAGTAGATTCATTCCCTCAGATAGATTGATTGATTGATAGATCAATCAATCAAAATATTGATGCAAAATAAATTTAAATGCCGCTACAGAAACATGGTCACCCAGTTGCCTTTGTGCCACAGTCAAAGTCTCAGTCCAGCTTTAGCAAGATTTGTCAGGTAGAGTCAGCAGATCATGTGTAAGGGTTTGAAGGGATTAATAGCCCTCAGGACAAAAGACAGTGTCACTTTTCTGTGCCCTGTATCACATTCAGCATCCAGGAGCAGCAAGTGAACTGTGGAGACTCTGGAAAACTCTCGTCTAAGCCTCACTCTTATTTCGCTCTGTTGGTTCACTTGGTGATGAGATGGGCCATTCTCTCAAAGTAGTTTCTCTGGAAGGTCTTTTGTCAGGTTTGTCGAGTGTAAGAGGTGTGTAGCCTTTCAGAGGAACATTCTGTATGGCCATATCACTTTGTAAATGCCTAATCCCCTTTGATCTCAGAAGCTATACGCAGGGTTGGGCCTGGTTACTTGGATGGTGAAGCTGTGGCTCTATTGCAACTGCATCTAATGGTGGAATGTGATGTGTTAGGTAAAATTGGCAACTCTAAATTGGCCCTATGGACAGGTGTTGAAAATTAGCATATTCTGCTATAACACTTAAAACATTGCATCTGGTTTGTCCAATGTAAATGCTATGTCCATATTAAATAAATAAATAAATTCGAAGGAATAATGCGCAAAATTGCCAAACGACTTTGAGCATTGAATTAGACAAATGACAGTCTAACAGAGCTAAAGACTTTTAATTATTCAAACTGACTTTTAACTGTTAATGATCTGTTTGTTGTGTGGTTATTACTGACTTATTTTTTTTGTAGCACTCAAAGATTTTGGAATGAAAAGTGTGTTATAAATAAAATATATTGTTGTTATCTTTATCATTATTCTATATTATAATGAACATGTGGTGTAAGTCCAGTGAAACTATGGACACTTGTTATTATGCAGGTATGCTGATACAGCCACAATCATCTAGACCTTGACATAAGTGATTGCTCATTTGTGATTATGTTAAGCAGAGCCGCCCTTGACCTTTTCCACGGGTCCAAATTGAAAATGCATCCGGCGGAGAGCATGCAGAATCGTGTGAGTAGCACTGTGATTTATAGCTCCCTTGTGCATACTGCTCATAAAACACGCTGTCATTCTTTCATATCAAACTCCAGCTACACTTTCCTACTAGAACAAAAGGTGATTGTGGATTAGATTTCACTTTTACCTAATTCCCAAAGGATACCTGCAAATTCCTTAGCCATAATCCCTTTGCATGCACGTCTACAAGTCCGTCACACGTACTCGTTGCTATGTAGAGGAAATTGCCATGTACATGACTTGGGAACAATATGAGCAGCAGCAGCAGCAGCAGCAGCAGCAGCAGCAGCAGCAGCAGCAGAGTGAATAATAATGCACAAAAAACCAGCAAAACAAAGACATGAAATATGAGACCAATTTAGCCCACCTTGTGATTGTGTAACACAGCGTGAGGCGGCGTCGCGTGCTCCATGCCTAATACCATTACCACGTGGAATCATTTCAGTAATAGTGACACTTTGATCATCTCCTGGAGCTGTAATAGTAAAAGACAGCTCTGATGGTCTAAATGAGGATTTTACAACTACCTGACTTGCCCCATTGAGCTTTAACCTGAGAATGCAAATCGGCTTTATGAAAACCAAGTGATTTCATGGTTCACCGGTGATCACATAAGCATATGCTCAGCAGGAAAATGTATTATACCAGGAACACACATGGAGTTCCCCTCCACGAGTAACATTTGAAATTTTCCAATCATGTCTGGGCACTGCATAGATTTATGGTTTTAAACATTGAGAGGAACATGGTATTTTGCATAAAAAGTGAGCCACTGTGGGTTCTCTGTTCACAAATTCAAGCTGAAAGATTACAAGAGCTTAGAGAGTTAGTATTATCATATTATGTTATAAACAAGCCTTTAAGCAGGTTTAGAAGACAGTAATGGATCAGAGGTTAAGTTATTGAACATTTGGAACATTTTGATGTATGTTGTACAATTCATCAAAAGGTTTCATTGAACTGAACACATTTGTAACGATGGTGCAAACTTGCCACTATCAAAGTGGGAGACCTCAACATTTTGACTAAGCCCTAGGCACATGCATAATTTGCTAAATGAATGTGACATCGTGTTGATAAACAGAACTAGCTCCATATGAATCAGAACCAGATATTTTCTGAAAAACTGCAAATAATGTCAGAGTTGTGCCTGTGCTCTGCCAGCGCTGTCACGTTGACAGGTTGTGGAGGTGGTGTGCAGCAGTCATCAACACAACTGGTTCAAAAACAAGCGCTCTTCATTTCCTCCTCCTAGAGAAAGATCCCAAATCTCTACAGGCCGGTGAATACTGACTCCCGTAATTTATGGGTGTCAGAGTGGAATTTAGAGCCGACTGTAACAGGATTTGTTTGTGAAGACGGAATGGCAATGAAGAGCCCATGCAGAGGAGAGGGTTGATAAGATTGTGTCCAATGTGTCAAAGAGGAATACAGGGAGCTTATCTGATTTACACTGCTGCCTCTATTTGTCTGCTCAAAAATCATCCGCTTTGACTCCTGCGTCGCTCTCGATGTTTGTGACATATTTATTACAGAATATGTTTTATATTCAATTCATTCTTCTTGTTTTATACAAAATATTGAAGATGTAAATTATTTTACTTTACCCAGCACGCTGAACTCCCCAGCCCGAAACATCAAGTATTAGTCACATCTGAGGCTGTGCACTTGAAAGGCAGATGGCCTGAGAACCCGGTGTAATCCAAAGTGAGACGGCCCCAGCACCTTGAGCTCCGAGTGACTTTATGTCCAGAATCAGAAGTGTCTGAGCAGTTCAGTTTGAGCCTGGGACTGCATGAGGCTGTACATCATTAGTTTGTCTTAATTGTATGGTCTATTAACATGAGCCCGATATAACCCTCTGAGCCCTCTGATTTCATGTCAATGAGTATGAGTCATAATCCAATGAAACTGAAGAAATTCGATTTTCACAAAATTATGAATAATTAAAACATATTTACAGATGAAGAATAAATTAATTGGAATCCCCCCCAAAGTGTTTGATGTTGGATAATAATTAAAAAAGCCACCTCAGAGCGTCACATGTCGCGTCTAAGTCTATGCAAACAGCACAATTATATCCATATATTATTGATATACATGAGGATAATGTTACTGCAAGGGCCCACGAGTCTCCTTGTTTGGACCGTTTTCCAGGCTCTCGTCCCAGTGCAGCTGACACTTATAAACATATGTACACTGCACGATGGCTGTGCTGACCATCTATAATGGATACAACGACATGTGGAGTGGAGCTTGTCCCCTCCACTGAGATAGTGTGACCACATAAATGTTCAAAAAGACTGCTGTTAAAGCGCAGCATTTTCATGAATAATATCCAAGCTTTGGAACCGCAAAAGGCCAATCGCTTTTTATCAGAGCTTCTGAGATTTCCCATTTCAGCTAGAGTAATATGTATATGTATGCTTTTAATGCACGGCACCCAGCTGGTTAGTAATCACCAGCACTATAATCTTCACACGTGCTGCAGATGGAACGCACTGCTATGTGTTTTACCTAACTAAGATTTCTTCCTTGGTAGGAGGTCTCGACAAACACAAGCAGAAGTTGAAATGGATATTTAAGCTTCACTCTGGTACAGGGAGCATTTTCCATGCGCTCCCCTTGTCCATGTTTGTGTTGGTGATTGCTCTGTTTGAATCCCTTTTGATCTCAGTCAGGCGGTTGACACCACGGCCCAGGTCAGCGAGCTTGAAAGCCTCCAGAAAGAGGGTTTATGTCACAGTTGCTGCCTTTCAAACATAGCGTGCTATAACTTGACACATTATTTCCTCTGGTGGTGGTAGTTCTGCGGCCGGTTCGCGTGTGCGTGTTTCTCATGTATTCATTTTAGCCCACTCTGTGATTAGAAGTCTCTTAACAGACTCAAAATCAATAGCACTAGTTCTAGTCGTTAACTCCACCATTTAAAAAGCTTTGTAATAAAAAGAACTCTTTCCCCGAGATGTGATTGAATTATTAAGACTGAATCCTCAAACGTCACATTACACCCGTATCGCCTTTCAGACACTGCAGATTTAAAATGTTCTCTTCAAACTTTAATTGAGTTGATGATTATGATCTTAGGACTGCGCTATTCTCGCCCTATGACCCTGACTTCACGCCAGAGTTTTCTGGTGTGAAATCAGGTCTTCCCACATAAACACTGCTTTTGGATGTGTTTATCCACTAGTATAAATAGGGCAAAATAAAAAAATCATTTTCCGTATTTTCCGGACTATAAGTTGCACCTTTTTTCATGGTTTTCGCCGGGGTGCGACTTATTTTTATACTTATATACTTATACTCCGGGGTGACTTATATGTGATATTATTTGTTATTTTCACACTTGCAAACACATTTCATACTCCAGTGGAACTTAGATATGTTTTTTTCTTTTCTATTATGCATTTTTTTGCTGGTGCGACTTATACTCCGGTGCGACTTATAGTCCGGAAAATACGGTATGTTACTACTTTTTGACATTGGTGTATGATTTTGGTGAATATTGTTAAAATAAGACATTTGAGAGAAGGGACAATCACAATTTTCTTTCGAAACCAAAGGATGATATAACATCTTGGGGGAGGGTAAATGCAGATGTTATTGCTGTGCCTGAAAACGTTCCACAGTGTGCATTATACCTGTCTATCTCCATGGAGACAAACAGGTGACAGCACCGGGCAAAGTTACAGGTCAGAGCTGAGAAGAGGCGAGCCCGCTCATAGTGAGAGTACGTGTATTCAAGGTATTTTTGCGCAGTAAAAACACCTGTAATTGAATAAATCCAAGATAGATTAGTTTGAATTGATGAAGTGCAGAACATTTCAGGCAAAGCACTAACATCTCCATGGAGACAAGCAGGTGACAGACCATCAGCAAATAGTATAATGCACCTTTAACATTTTATCTTGGAATAATTGTGTTTTGTACTGACTAATTAACAGAAAGCTGCTAAAACATCACTATACCATTCTTTCCATTCCCAGTACTATCACATTAAACAAACCTGTCAGGGCTGAGAGCTCTTTGTTTAAATTAAGAAAGTTAATCTCTCTAATTCGGGGCAAATGTGATTTACTTGGTGTGTTTCCAGTCTGCAGTAGTCAACACCTTAAGAGACATAGTACACCACGCTGTACTTAATTACTTTTGCTGTTTTGACAGGTTCTCACATTTTTCCAATCATGACTTTGTTTGGTGGGATTGTACCTTTTCCTCTACTGGCTGAAATATACAGGTAGTAGAGGTAAGTTCTAAAGATGAATCGCTCTGTTGTTGTCATCATTATAGGCGACATTCCATCAAAAATGCAGGGACAGTAAATATGCAACTGACACATTTACATTCTATATAGATACATTTACCCATGCCACACGCTGTCCATGTCCAACCAGGAAGTGGCATTATAAATGTTACCAAAATTGTCAAACGTTTGTAAAATAGGCCACATTTAGGTAAAATTTTAAATATAATAATGTTCATAAGTTTTAGTGAAATTTGCCCTCTAACACCCACTTGAATGCTGTACTGTGGAACAATCCAGGTAAAGCAATAGCATCAAATAGTTATGGTTCTCATGTTTTTTGTCAATTCTGACTTGGGATAACACTTGTGGTAAATATACACATGTGAAGTGGCAGTTTGTGAAGACGTTTTGAAAATTAAAAAGTGCAATATCACAGGAAGTAGTGCTGAGTTCCAAAACAGAATCCCTCTGTGATGTCATCAATATGTGACGAAAACACAGGGACCATTTACACACGACTGACAGTTTTAACAATCATTTAACAAACTAAAGTTCTCAACTAAAATTCTTAACTTATTTGTGAAATAGTAACAATTGCATAATTGATATGGGTTTTGGGCCTCGTTTATAATATGGTTGCTAGGTAACAGTAACAGGTAACCTCCATCATATTTGCTGCTCATGTCCAACCAGGAAGTACAATTGTACATGTCTCCAAAACTGTCAAAATGGAGATGAATAGGCAGTACTTTATAATTATATTGTTTAGTAACATCTTAAATAAAATCATGTTCACTACGTTATGGTAAAGTGTGTATTCTTAACACATCCTCCACCAGAAAAGTTACATTGTACTCCTATAACTATTACTACCAACAACTACTATACTTTCACTCATTTGCAACATCAGACTGAACTTTTGGTGTTGTTGCCATAGAAACATAAACTATGCTGGTAGATGCCGGATGCTAAAACCAATGGTGTATCCACTCTTTGTTAGTTCCTGCTGACGTGACCGCGCTCTGATTCATTGTTTTAATTAAAGCATCTTTCTGCTCAGTTGGGTGCTGTCTGTACAAGTGAAATGTCAAAGGACGTTGGCACCGCTTTGACATTTGGTGGTGATCTAACACAACAGTTGCTCAGGCTTTGTGTAGCTGCTAACGCAAACCTCTGAGTGGACCAGTCACAGCCTTTAGCCCCGCAGTGCGTTGTGTGGCTGAGAGATTTGCCCTGTGTGTCGCCCGGAGTCAAGAAGCACTGCCCAAACACAAAGTACACTCTACGCTAGGGCTATTCAACAAAATTATACTGATGGCCGTGGCGTCTGGGCCGGAGAGGTGCACGACGTGCCACCACTTTTGACACTGTTTGGGGTCGTTTCAATAATGAGAACATAACTGCTATTCAATTTTTGTGTGAAAAATGAAATACATAAGGATTTGCTAACATTACTCCGCAAAATTGCAAATCCAGAATTGAATTAGGACTCGTACCAAGCAAGTCTGAACCAAGACAAACCCAGAATTATTCTATACGATGGAATAGAGACTAAACCAGAACCAAAACAGGTCTAAAGCAAAATTACACAACGACTAAACCAGAACCAAACCAGAACTAAACCAGTAAGCAAGAGAAAATGTTTTTTCTAATATTTGGAAGATGGGCTGCGGGTGGGATCAGATTGTTTGGAAGGTGTGTCTTGTACCAGCTGGTCGCAAGACTGGTCTTAACGCTGCAGCCAACTTAAATTTGAAGGTTCAGACCAACTTAACGACCACAGCACCAACTGGACTTGATCCCTCTGTGCCCAGGTGGAACAATGAAGCTTGGTTTGGAGCAGGCGTAAGTCCAGGGACAACATGAGAGTAGAGATGGACAGAGCAGCGGCATGTGACCACGGTCAGAATGAACAAGTGCTGCAAGCGCCATGGGCCCTGGGGCGGCTGTTACTTGGACATTCACCACATAAACATTTGAACTAAACCGGGACAAAACCCAAATCTAAACATGGACTAGATCAGGACGAAACAAAGACTAGAACAGGACTAAACCAAGTCCAGGACTAAAATTTGTTTGACCAAAGTAAGTGTGATCAGACATAAACAGACACGTGATGAGACCACCAAATAAAATCAACTTTAAACATGCAAAATAAAACAAATAATGATCCTTGAAATAAAGTTGAAATAAGTAAAGATTATTCTACTCGACTAAAATGAGATGTTAAATGATGCTTGTCAAAATACATGTCCCTCCATTATCATAAACGTGGCTCTGACCTGCCCAGTAAAACTAAATGAATTCACTTCATGTACATCTGGATAAGCAGTTACAGTTTTAACTGTTTGTTATTCATTAATTGCAACACATTTGTTTCATTTGCTGTACATATTTAATTTTCTTGACATAATAGACACCGTTAATGCATTTGCTTTTACTCTGTTTATTATACAAATGAGCGTAAATGAGCAGTACAACTCAAAGCTGGCTACAGCCGGTCAATAGGCGGTTTAAAATAGTGTACCATTACCGGTTTGACTGATTGAAGTTAACGTCTCTCCTCCTTGCTGCACACATCCAATAAAAGGTCAGGTAGCTCAAGTTTAATGTTTTCAAAAGGACCAGAGGACGAGAGTGTTTTTTTAATCAAAATGCCACGCTGATACGCCACCACCAACTCTGCTCCAGAACCACCATCTCAATGCGGCAAACGGAGCGTGACTAATGACCAAATACAGGAACAAAGGCAGCCAATTAGAGACTGCACACATTTAGCTAACAAATAACAAAGCAAGGCAAATCGTGTTAAGTATTTTTGTATAGCCTAATGTATAGCATAATAACATTTGAAAGTCTGTTCCAAAGTGAAAGTAATGGTTTAATTTTGAGAAAATGTTACACAAAGTCATACATATTAGCTGTTGGGTTTTTTTACATTTTGGAATAAACATTTTCTGAATCATCTTATGTCATGAGGTGGGTACATTTGATTATCTATGAATGTCCTTTGTCATAGCTCCTTTAATCAAGGGATCATAAGTAAGTTATTTTTTGTTGTTGTATTCTTGCCCCTAAAGGTGATGTGTCCAACTTTATTCTTTTGTAAATTGAATAAAAGCAGCACTTTGAGGAAAAAAACAAGCCACTCTTTGCATTTAATCAAGTATTTTATCAATTGGCGGATTGACCATGTCTTGGTTTGTCCACCCCATTTCACTTTGACGTTTGAAAAAGCTGTTCTAAACCTTTGCCCACACCCAAAAGTCCATGCATGTGAATAGGAGCAGTGTGCCAAAACGTTTATGAGAGCTTTGAGCGCGTCAGATAGATTCAAATACTACTCATTTTGCAGCTTTAACTTTAGCAAAACTGTGGTCTACTCTCCCAAATGATCTCTGTTAAAATGCTAATTCAGAGCCTAAAAAAGCTCTTCTAAATAAAGACACATTTTATAGTGACAAGAACGAGGTGGACCAAGTAATTAAACTACTTCATCAGCATCTGGGTTTATGGGGCTGGTAAATGGCATTTAACTAGAATTGCAAATTAAACCAAACAGGAAGTAATATCTCTACTGTGCTGCATGAACAAGTGGAACAGCAAAAACTCATTTTGGAATGAGGGGAAATAAATTAGCAAATGGATCATTTCAAAGCAGGGTGGTAAAAATGAGAACAGCCATTGATCTTTTAATTTTGCGATGCCTCAGTAGTGGAGAATCACACTTCGTTTGTGCGTGGTCGGTGCAGCAGAGTCGTTTATTAAACTAACATTCTTTGACTTTGTGATGAAGTGTAGTTGTTGTTTTATGTCAGTGAAAGCACAACTTGTGACTTGAGTGACTGATTGTGCTATTGTCTCAAGCAATACATAATAAAACTAGCATATTTTCTGGACTATAAGTCGCACCAAAGTATAAGTCGCACCAGCCAAAAAAGGCATAATAGAACAAAATATATATAAGTTGCACTGGAGTATGAAATGCGGTTGCAAGTGTGAAAATAACACATAATATCACATATAAGTCGCTCCGGAGTATAAGTATGAGTATAAATGTAAGTATAAGTCGCACCCCGGCCAAAACTATGAAAAAAGGTGCGACTTATAGTCCTGAAAATACGGTATGTCAAATTCTAATGTCATTCAACACACATTGGGGATGGGAGTATCATTAAATCAATATATATGTTAAACAAATATCAATAGAAATTAATATATGTAGATTTTAAGGCTATTTTTTTTGACTTATTGGGGCCATTTCTTCATTGATTTGTGTCACTTCACATTCACCAGCAGCACATCTGTTCATCTATGCCATGTGTTCTGTTTATCCTCTAGAATCTCTTTGTTTAGGGTAATAAGATTTGGATTTGTACAATAAGAAAGCAATATGATAGTAATGTTGTAGTAATACTGCCTATGCCGATTTCCTCTTAAGTTTAGACCAGTGTAATGAAGTGCTCCTTTATCCGGCTGTTACACTCATTTCATCATTTAGAAAGTTTGATACTCAAGGACTGAAATTCTATTAGTCACTGTTGTTTGGTCATGGTGCCAATAAAAGTTTTTAATCATAAAACTGCAATGACTAAAACCTGACCTTGTGATATCCCTTCCGAACATTCCAGTTACAATTAGAATTTGATTGTGACTAATCTCACAGCACGAAAGAAGAAATCTAAAAAAAAAAGTTAAAAAGTAAAGAGCAAAGTCAACCATTTCAATCTTCCCCAACTGGCAACCGAAACTAGCTAATCCAAATCTCTGCTAAAGAACTGCAAGGTGTGAGATTTCACTTTGAGCAAATCCCCCACCCAAAAAAATTGACTATTCACATCCCTCCAAAAATCTAAATCCAGCTCGTCATGAACATTTGCGCGTGAAGGTGTAAAGCCCATGGAAACGCTCTACAGAGGGAGCATTCAGCCATTTTGCGTTCCCCTGGCAGTCGCTTATGCAGATCGCACATACGCGTGAATGAAGGCGCCGCCACAGTGCAGAGAAATGACATGCTGTACTGTCTAGAGAGACGTCCTTCATGGGCCACCATACGGCAAATAGTGTTATTATCTATGACCAGCGCATTCTGTTATCCCTGCTTGTCTCTGCCCGCCGCCGCCGCCACGAGAACCGCAGCCAACTTTCATCTCGTTTGTTCGATGTTTCTCTTATAATCATGCCATGTTCCATACCAACCTTTTCACATTCGAGTATTCACAATTACAGGCTTTCGCGGCACAGGCGTTTTCAGAGGACTGGAGGAGGCAATGAATAAATTAGGCATTAGAAGGCAAACAACAGTCCTATACTCAGAGGTCACATGTTATTTTGGTGCCGTTCTCGAAACAGGGACATCACAGTGGAATTTGTGCAGGCGGCGGTAAATGGGTGGTCATTTGGGATTGGCTGAATAATTTATAGCACCCCTTGTACAATCAGGCCTGGTTTACTCCAAACAAAAGGAACAAGACGTCTGATTTGAATCCCTATTATGCTCTGGCTGGCACTGTCATGATTAGATTTGCACAGATGAGCTAAAACATTATGACCACAGGCTTTATTGTGATGCTAGTCAAAATACAATGTGTTAAAACATCTTGTCTGTTTGCTACAACTATTATGTCTACTGTGGTTGTCAAAAAAACAGTACCCAGACACTAATCAATACTAAAAGAAACAAGATACTCTTTGAACAATCATAAAAGAAGAAGAATGTGTGTGTGTGTGTGTGTGTGTGTGTGTGGTTTTAGAAAGTGTTTGATCTTTATCAGAAGTTTAAGACCACATGGTATTAAATAAATGTAATCAACATCATAAAATATAAAAGTATAAATACTGTATTTTCCAGACTATAAGTCGAATAGGAGTATAAGTCACACCAGCCAAATAATGCATTATGGAGAAGAAAAAAATACATAAGTTGCCCTGGAGTATGAAATGCAGTTGCAAGTGTGAAAATAACAAATAATATCACTTATACTTATACTCCAGAGCGAATTATAAGTATATAAGTATAAGTCGCACCCCGACCAAAACTATGATAAAAGGTGCAACTTTAGTCCAGGAAACACGGTAATTGGAGCTGACGAGGGGAAAAGGAGCGTGGAAAAGACCCATTGCATCCAACTCAAAAAATGGAACTAAATGAAAATGATGATCTCAAATCAACCATTATTTTGTGTTGAAGACAGTTGTTTATGGTATTATGTAAAAGATATTGAGCCTATAAAAGTATCAAAAAGTATCGTGACAGCAGTAATGTCAGCAGTAATGTCTACAATATTCCATCCTTTTTAGTAGATATTACCCATTGCACTTTGGGAACATCCTACAAAAGCTGGAAGCCCCCTGACACATTTTCCCCACATTTCCCACTGTTCAGTTTACTCATTCTCAATAACAATACAGCAATCCTAAAATATATTGTTATCCAGTGTTGTAGTTAGGTCATACATCATTGGTTTGTGTGTTTATCTTTCACATCATTAGCCTGATGTTGAGAGAGAAACAATAATTAAAATGAAAGAGGTGCTTATGGGCTCTTGGATCACAGTTTGCACAGGCTCCTTTAATCTGGCACCTCTCATCCTCCCCGTGCAGCCTGGGATGTCCCACTCCGGCTGTCTCCAGAGATGGCGGCGGGTCTCGCTGACACAGTTCCCCAGAGAATCTCACAGCTTGATGCTTTAAACATGATACTATTCTCCAAGAATTCAAACTGAGAGGCTGTTTGGCTTTTTAACCACCGAGACAGTTTCTAGACCGTGTCACAAAGCCCTGGGATGGCGCTCATTTTCTCACGAGCATAAAACTTAATAGGTTTAAAGACAAAAGAGCAAAAGACGACTCCTCAAATGGAATTATGTGTCAGTAAAAGAGGAGAGTGGAGAGAAAATGAGCCAATGTAACTGTGTATGATAAGGCTCGGAACGTTTTATTCAACTCAATTGTCCAAAAATTAGAGCTTGTCAAATGGTACATGGGACTTTCATTGGTGTGGCAGTAGTTTAGAAGATAATGTAGAGTGATTCTCATTTCCCCAAGGTCCCTCTGCTGTCGTTTCTGTGACCAATACAACACTTTAAGAGCAATTTGAATCAGGGCTGCATGGTATTGTAGATGATTTCAATATGGCTGGTAAGTACTGCAGTACTACGGCAATTTTGTCTTTTTATATACCGTATTTTCTAGACTGTAAGTCGCACCAGCCAAAAAATGCATAATAGAGAAGAAAAAACATATATAAGTCGCACTGGAGTATGAAATGCAGTTGCAAGTGTGAAAACAACAGATAATATCACATATAAGTCGCTCCGGAGTATAAGTATATAAGTATAAATATAAGTATAAGTCGCACCCCGGCCAAAACTATGAAAAAAGATGCGACTTATAGTCCGGAAAATACGGACGCACTTACATCTCCTACATTATTGTAAAATGATTAGCTTTGTGCAACATATTTGACGCAATAACGATGATTGCGTCAGCCAATGTAATGATAACGATACTTTTGCTGTATAGTGCTAACTTAATTGGAATGATTGGAATTGTGTAAATCTGTAACGGCAGCGTACGCACTTTAACAAGACCAATTCTCGCTGAAGCCGTTTGCCATTCTGTACCTGTGCCATTACATACAATAGATGAATTGTATCCACGGACGTTCGACAATTATGAATTATTTTAAAATGGGTTTTAATCTTCTTGTTAAGATATAATTGACACTCACAGTCCCAGAGAGAAACCAACCTAGCAGACCAAGAACAGCTATAAATGGAAAAGCACGAAAATGTGGCCATCATTTTCACACCATGTTGAGCAGAAACTACAACGTTCCCTCTTGTTATTTTCATCTTGTCTATGGCCAAACCTCAGCGATTATTTCCCTGTTCAGAGCTAAAGTTAATTGGATTGTCGTAAAGTTCTTTTTTTTACACCCATAAATTGGTGTCCTTTCAAACTTTCGTCTTCGGTAAATGAAAAGTTGCACAGAACCAATTTGAGATTGAAGGGTTTGTGGCGCAGCGGGAGGCGTTTTTCAGCCAAAAACACTGACTTAAGAAGAATGATTGAGTTATGGGAAGAGACACACTAAATTGATTTGTTGCAATTGATCCATGATTTTCAGCAAGATGTTTTAATTTTGACAGTGCAAATTTTTACTGTGGAGAATTTTGACTCTTTTCCGTAAAAACCCTTTAAATAGACACAAAGTCTTCAGTGGCGCGCCCTATACTTCAATTTCTGTGGTTTGAACTTATCCATAGATGCTCTTTGATGGCCTCGGGCGCTGATCAATAACTGCAAGATCAAATTGCAGGTTTGTTGATCAAGACTAGCTAAAGTCAGATGAAACCATTTCAAGCTCTACAGATTATGGAGCATTAAACCACAGCTATTGCAGTTTCCTGTCTCGACACATCTTTGTACCTACACCCAGAATTATTATTCCCATTGGGCTGTGAGCCTCGACTCAATATGACCTTTAGATCCATTCCCTCTCCTGCACAGTGAAAAGCAATTAGCAAATCAATTCAAACGCCAATACTGAAAATTAATGATAATGGGTCTGGCAATCAAGCAGTTAAGTGATTTTTAACATTGGTGGTTTTGTATTATGTTTAAGCATCAACAGTAATTGCACACCTTGTATTGCCATATTTTTTGAAAGGCAAAACCAACTGCAAACTTTTAACTCCGTATCAAATAGTGGTCTATAATAGCTCATGAATATGTTTAGGGGAATAACTTACTGTTGTCACTATAGCTGTGGAGCTGCATTTGGAATTGACTGGTCCTCCTGGATGCTACTACGTGAACAAGCTCTAACACTACGGATCATTGGGAATCCGAACAACAATAAATAGACTGCTAAGGGTGTTTTTAGATTCAAAACATATCGTCTATATATCTCCACAAACGGGCAAAACCATTAAAAAAAGAATATGCATAGCTATTATCGTCCTAATCATTTGATCTTAACTCTTTCCTACCGCATTGGAGAGTTTTGCTTTGAATCCTAACAAGCCTCCGGAGGATTATGTTGCATTTGGAGCGTGTCTACAGAATCAGACAGTAATTTGCTTGTGTGTGTGCAACGGTGCCGCAGTGAGCACAAACAACATGGCCATAGGAATATTTGCTCGACTCCATCATAATCCCCGACTCATCACGGCGCTCTATGCTCTGCCCGGTTTGTACCTTTAAACTGGGCTGCAGAAAATGAAAAGAGGCTGAAGCTGGCGCCGTTAGAATGATAAATGGGAGTTATCTGGAGGGTGCCGTCAATTCCCGGGACGCGCTCGTAGGCGTGGACCTGGGTGGTGCAATGTGGAGAATAAATAAGAAATATATATATATAATTGAAAGCGATTTATCGTTTGATGAAGAGCAGCCATCAAAAACAAACTGATACCAAGCTGAGTTGTTTCATAGCTGTTAAATTGGGCTCAACCTCTTAAATATAGTCAGTAATTTTCTTCCACGCTTTCTTAAAATGAGGTTGTTTAGGAGATGCAAAGAGAAGGAAAGTTGTTTGGCTTGTATTATGCTGCAGAATGTCTTGAAATTTGGAGAAACAAGCAATTTCCCTTCAATCTTTTGATT
This sequence comes from Eucyclogobius newberryi, assembly GCF_026437365.1. Taxonomy (NCBI): domain Eukaryota; kingdom Metazoa; phylum Chordata; class Actinopteri; order Gobiiformes; family Gobiidae; genus Eucyclogobius; species Eucyclogobius newberryi. Next base: position 25,283,211 of record NW_027315724.1, read on the forward strand.
TGAAAGCGTTCTCCAAAGCCCTAATCGCTCTTCCAACTAGATCTTTCCCAGATTTTAAGCACTCTTTCTTCGCTCTATGCAGCGGCGGTAATGAAGATGAATCTGCAAATTTATAGCCAGCACGTCGAGTCCTAAAACACACTCTTTTGTTTGTGCTTCATTGTGCCTGTTGTACTACACTGACAAGGTGGCTTTTCTACTACAGCAATTTCTCTCATCAACATCGCATCAAGAATGTCGGCAGCCTCCTCCCGTTTAATTATAGGGCCCTTAAATTAGCCAGAGATGCAAACAAAAGACATCAAAACAGGCATTTTCATGATTCTACTGGAGTCTGATTTGAGATATGAGGCCAACATCTGGGTTTACAATGGCCCGATTTACCTCTATACTGCACCAGATATTTTTCATTTTTGTGACGACTCGATTCAGACGTCAATGTAAATCACTTTTCTGTCTGGTATTACTACGCCGTCTGCTTTTCTTCGTGTAGGTGTTATTGCTTTACCTATAATGTCCCACTATTGGATAAAACTTTCCATATGGATGAGCAGGCAGTGCCGAGGCAGGGTCAAAGGTCAAAGCTGTTCCCACTTAGAGTAAGAATAAAAACACCCCATATGAAATAAATGATCCAGTATGCAGTTCAGGATATAGTGAAAAAAATTGTTAACACAGTAATTAAACATAAAATAGAATATAAATAGCAAAACAGAGTAAAATAATAAAAGATGAGTAAAATAAATACATAAATAAACAATAAATTAAATAAAACTATAACACAAAATGGACTAATAGGCATAAATAGCGCCTGGATACATTTAAAGAATAAGCAGGTAAGTGTTCATCCCACCAGAAAGGTTACGTAGTGCATCTTTAAGTCTTAACAATAAGAGAGCCTCCCACACTGCACCATAGACAGAGGGCAGAGATCTTCATTGTGTGTTGTCACTGTAGTTGTAATTGTGTGTTGTGTCCTTTGTTACCTGCTTCGAGATAAAATGATTCGTACAAAGTGCAATTGAAAGTGCTTTACAACGTTAAAAACACATAGAAAACAATACAGTGTAACACAATACTGTGTACTTTGCCAGGAATTCTCCACAGTATTGGCATTAAACATAATAGCACTATTAAATGACTGCTAAAAAATAACACGATAAATAAAGTTAACTTTGAACAGGATCGCCTCTCCACAGATTTCCGTCTCCATGGATATAAATAAGTTTAATGCCACTGAGGAACACCATAGACAAGGCAATAACATCTCCATGTATATACACAGTTTAGAACCCTTGAAAAGTTACATAGAGCAGCTTTATTTATTGAGTTTAAGTCATAATTAGCCCATCTTCCCTGAGTATATTGATATGGACAGTGCAGCCGCGCCCATTACGCACATAATTACGCAGCTCGTAGGGCATTGAGTTCTCCGAAAGGGCACCAACCTGACCAGGTAGTTAGGAGTGAATGACATAACAGGCTATTTGTGCAGCAGCCGCATTGTTCCCTCTGCCATTAAACAGTGAGCCGACAGTACACAGTCTGTCTTTAGTTCTTTATCAATTCAAACTAGGACTCATGGGTTGCCTCGCTTTCTCTCCATAGCAAGTTTGAGATGCGCAGGGGCAGCTACAGGCCACAGTTTAAAGACGCAAAAAGGAGCAAAGGAGCAAAACGGTCTTTAGAAAGAAAATTGGCCTCATATGCAATTTGAAACCATGAAAAAGAGAAAGAAACATGTGTTATGTGCCCAGTTGGTGTAGCGAACCACAGAGCTGACAACGTGGCATGCACAAAGTCAAAGAAGCTATATTTCTTACAAATGTAAAAAAAAAGAATATGAGCAGATGAGCTGGAGAAGGGTTTCGGGTGATGTTGGAGCAAGGAGTGGAGCAGGGGCGGAGCAGAGGCGGCGCAGTGGCGGAGCAGGGGCAGAGCAGGGGAATTTAGGGATTGTGTGGGGACTTGGGATTGTGATGTATATTTACTAAATAAAATTGATAAAAAACATAACTTCAGTAATAGTCACATTAATGTTGTACTATAGACATTAAACCTCTTCAGATCATTAACACGATTTGAAGTGGGCACGCGGGCATGAGGGCACCACTGAGCATTTCTCCTTCGGGCACCCAAATGGCTAGTAGCGGCCCTGGATATAGCTTTACAATCAATACAGATGCCAACCATACATTTGTCTATTGTAACCCCTTGGTCTCGTTTTCCAGTTTTCAACGCTTCTTGTTTGGAATATGACTTTACCCTACGAGGAATTCGCAGCACTGAAATTAAAAATCAATTATTTATTAATCACATTGCTTTAGGCATATTAATTCTTACAACTAAGCACTATGCTAATGACTTTTACTGTATAAACACACTGGATAGTCTCATCACCTCAGGAATTACTTCAAACTTAAGGCAATGAGAAGTGTTAAATAAGCATTCTAGCTGCATTTTTAATAATTCACACTAATTAAGTACATTAGAGATTATTTAAATATTTTCTTTGTTTACTACTACTTCCCCCTAAACGCGGGCGAAGGAGTGGAAAACTGAATTAGTGAATTAGCGGGCTCTTGACTGGGAGGACTGGTGTATAAGCCGGGAGCAATTTAAACTGATTCCCTGTCAACAGTGAAAGTCCACAAGGCTCCAGCTGAGTTCTACGGCAACGCTCAGGTGCTGCTTTGTGCTAACATTGTGTCAGAATATTAGACCATTTTATCCTCATTAACAACACGGTCCCAACAGGAATATCCCGAAATGCATGGGCGAGGACTATTATGAGTGTGGTGTACTAGGAGAGTAAGCGTGGTGGAGTTGTAATGGAAGTAATGCCAGGGCCAAAACATGTCATATGAGGCACTATTGGAGCGACTATTTAAAGCAGGACATCTTCATAACAACAGCAGCACCAACAAAAACAGCATCGGTATTCTGAAAACAATGAGCGTTAAGAAAGTTTTAGTTTGTTCAGTAGACATTTTGCAGACAGGCCAGCAATTAAACTTGCTTACTGTTTTAATAACGTGCTTTATTTTTTTTACCAGTGCAATTCTCATTTTGTATTACAAACTTAAATGTAAGATGGAGAGTCTGTCGTCGGCTCGTCTCCATGGAGAAAATGCAATAACAACTCCATGGAGACAAGCGCGCTGCAGAGCCGTAAGATTTACTAACGATGCGTTCCAGGCCCCGAAATGAGGTTTTTCCCACCTCTAACTTGAAAAAAAAACTGCCCTGGAATGACACTCAAACTGGTATTTCCTACTAGTGAGCTGGGAGACGGCCGAGACACTCTCACTACACATCCGAGATAAACAGATTTTACAACGATTATCATTATAAATCTATGTATCTATCCATCTATTATTCATAATTCAGCGGGAACGCTCTGAAGTCAGAACTTGTTACGTTCAACAGGGAAATAGACGACGCTTCAAACTACAAGTCGAAAATTCCACTGCAATGTATTTCATTTTGTGGTATTGTCCTTGACCGCTAAAAATATCAAAAGTTATAACTATATGATTTATCTTTGAACAAGTTTTTGCCCAACAAATTGAAACCACGCACGTAGCCCCAAAACAAACTCCCTGAATTAATCATGGAGTTTTCATTTTATTTGAGGACATTTTCTGACTCAAACAGTGATATGTTTACAGAGAGAACAAATCATTTCAGAACAAACATAAATTAATAAAACTGTTCAAACAATCAAGTTCAATTCATGCATGCACCGCGAATACTGATGGCGCTGCACTTTACCTACGTTTAATCACCCAGACATTTCTTCCCAACTGTGAATTAATCATCATATCTTGAATACAGGACTTAATTAAAAGTTAAAAGCAATGGGCCCATGTACCGTTCTTGGAAACACAACAGTAATGACCATTATCAAGGCCTTTTCTTTGCCCGCTTTGCTACGGCTCATACTATGGATTATTAACTTTCTATTTTATCCCCCTTCCTAAATTAGCTGAGATAGGCAATTTCAATGTGCCGCGCCGAGGCAAGACGCCGGCCTTGTGCGAAGAAGCGTCGAGCGGCGCGGGGCAAGTGGAATCGATGGCGTTTTGCTCAGCAGTACATTATGTGGATCCCAGCCGAACACAAGCTTCTGTATCTAAAGAGCTGTGCGACCGGGTCATCTTCTCATCTGTGCTGGAGGAATGGGACTTTAAATAATGTCACAGATATAGTTTGGATTTCTGCAGGTGCACAGGGAGAAATACAGAGCATTTATATAGGAAAAGTACAGCTCAATTCATATTGTTTTTGTTTTTTGAGTTAGGGCTGTGCGATGAATTGAACTTTAATAAAGAGTCAGTCGTTTTCAGCTTGGTTTGGTGCAGAGTTCAGACTTTGTTAAATAAATACATAAAGGTATGTGTTGTTTTTTGCTTATGAAATTGAGATTGACGGCTATTTTATTTGTATTTAATAAGACAATATCAGATTTAATAAAAAATCGTGATGTATCAATACAATGATTTATTTTTTTTGTCATATTACGTGCTCTAAGTTAGAGGGACTTTCACTCAACCACTTATTGTTAAATTTTTTATACTTATTGAGGCGGTGGTTGGCGGTTAAAACCTCTCCCAGCCACTACATGTCTTATACACTACATGCTTTTCACAGCAAGTATCGCCTCATGAAATATTTGGCTTTTGAGGTAGCACTAGGACAAGACCAAGGATAAATCTAAACCAAACACGGTCTGCAGTCGGACTAAAATAGAGCGACGCATACTGATCCAAATTCTGAAAGGCAGATCGTAAATAATGCAGGGCTAAAACATAAATAACATTTATATCCAAGTAAATAAGTAAAGAAAGGTATATGATCCTGGAACTCACTACATGAGAATCCATTGCTGCAAACAACTAATAAATGAACGTAAATAAAATACTGTTCGAGGCATTGAAATCGTAACAGAACTATACTTTTCCTTCATACATAAATAATATAACAAGGTAGAAAGACGTTTAGTCATTTCAGGTTTGTGGCGCTGTGAGATGTAAACAATAAACTACTTCCATTTATTTATTACTTTCGTTTATTGTCAGCTTTTCTTTTTTTCTACTTCTCAGCACCTCTACATTTCACGTTTTTTTATGGTTTGGCTAATGTTGATGAATTATGGACTGGAAAAAACATATGTTCAGTTTTGACGCAAGAGCCGAGCGTAGATAAACAGGAAACGGCTGTTGCTAACGTGCACTTTGTTAGTTATCATCACAGGAAAAACAGTGGATTATCACAAGATCAAATCAGCGAAATTATAATTTATTTAATCTATTTCTGCTTTTTGTCCAATCATCTAGTACCACTTATGGCCCAGGTTCCTTAAACAGACCAGTACAGTTCACTTATGGCAGTGGAGATTCTTCCAGAACCATCCCGATGAATACGTGCCTTAGGGGCTTAAGGAGGGGCACTAAACACATTCAGTTAGTGGGAGGGCTGTGTGTGCTCAAAACAAACCCTTTTATTTCACTGCCTGGGAAAGTATGACACAATTCCTCCTCTAGTGTCTTTTTATGACACTGAAAAGCCAAAACACGCCATATCGTTTTGTCCCATTACACAGGCTAATTTTAAAAACAGATAGAAAACTTTTGCTGCTTGTCAAAAACTGAATAAATGAGAAAACAATGGGCAAAGTAACTTCACACTGTGCTGCTTTTGATTTTCTCTGCCATTACAAAAAGTTTAAATGTCATCAAAGATCTCTGTTCTGCAAAAAGGTGGTCATGTGAGCCCCACATGACTCGTGTGTCTGCTGAGCTACAGCGCACGCTATTGCAAACGAGAAAGCTCTATGTTTGCAAACTGTGGCATAGAGAAGCCAACAAAGGGGTCTCGTAGGAGTCCTGTTTAATCTTTGATATGCCCTGGATGGCAGTCCATAAATAATTGTTTCAGTTTTAACTGAGTGGTGCAGGAGCCTTCCATTCTCAAGTCCTTATTTACAATAGAAGGAAACTCCATTACATCCCAAAACACAACTCCTGTGAGACACTCTCAGAGCTGCACTCTCAAGTTTATGAACCAGTCACAGAGGGCAAGAATGAATTGTTCTGTAATGTATGGCAATAAACAAAAGAACAGTTTTGTGTTTCTGTTATAGATACAATAATAATACAATTATATAACCGAGTCTTTGAGTGTGCATGTATTTATCCTTCACCTCTTGAAAATGCAAGGTACAAATTTTTGGTTGAAAAAATCAATTTGCTCAAATTCAAAAAAGATTACAGCAAGTAATCTTGTAGTAATCTGGTGGTATTTACTATTCTTAATTAAAGGCATAATTGCGAAATCTGATGACAAAATATTTGTAATTCAGGGCTAAATGTTGTTTTCATCAAAGGAGAAACATCTCTTTTTCCATGTAGTTATTATTGAACATAAATAGATCGTGCTTTAACGTTTTTGTTCATTGCAATATTGATCTAAAACGGCATGGTGGAATTTCACCTTAACAAGCATCATCATTTGTATGTTTTTGTTTTTGAAAAATGGCTTCATGACATTTTAGAATCCGTGTATCACAACCGCAATTAAGTACAAGGAAGAGCATAGGGGGTAGGTGAAAACAGGAATGTTCTGCGCAAATATGTCCCTGTTAAAGCACATCATCTGCATATCAACGTTGGGAAAAGTCCACAAAAGTGAGCTCTACTGCTCAGCCAGGGTAGCATTTCCGGTCCATATCACAGTGTATTTCACACATCACACATCTGTGATAACACTCCTTGTCGTAAATAGTGTTATGGATCCACACCAAAATGAATAATTTTCCCATGACCTTTACTGAAAATGTCATCACCAAAATAAACTCGGCATTTCTTAAAACACTTCTTAACAGCGTAATTTCACAAAGTACTGTATGAACTCAGTGTGTGTGTCATGTGCCGTTCGTTTGCAGCTCTGTTTTCCCTATCGAGATAAGAAGAAGAATGAAACGTGCAGGCGCAGGGGATGCTGGCTCTTGCTGCAGGGAGGTGAGGCAGCCACTCTGATAATGGAGCCGAGTCCCTGTGCGCTGACTGAGAGGCAGGCAGCCGTGGCGCCAGCTCAGCCCCGCCGCTGCGTAAGGAGAGCCAAGTGTCATGCACAGGAGCTCTGCGGATCATTACGGGAACATGTGGGCAAATCTGCATGTGATGAGGACCCAGCACAGGGCACAAACGTGGAGCTGCTTGTCAAACAGATGATACTCTATTTTCATTCATCTATGCCTGCCTGATTTGAGGATGCTTGAAATAAAGAAGTAGAGCAAAGTAAATCTATACTTTCTTCTTTTGAATTTTTTTTTAGTGCTAATAAGTCGCACCGGAGTATGCCAAAAAAAATGCATAATAGAGAAGAAAAAAACATATATAAGTCGCACTGGAGTGTAAGTATAAGTATATTGTATAAATATAAGTATAAGTCACACCCCGGCCAAAACTATGAAAAAAGGTGCGACTTATAGTCCGGAAAATACGGTAGATAAGAAGAAAGAGAACCATTATATGTTCTACAAAAATGAAATGAGAGTGAAAACAACTGTCAATGTGGGTTTTTTGCAGTGTTGATGCAAAAGCAAGAAAAGTAATTGCAGTAGTAGTAATAAAGCAGTGTTTAGAAGTAGTCGAGCAGGTGATTAGAGGCAAAATGGGGTTGGCTCGTTGCACCAAACCATAGTGACCTCGAGGAGACAAAACTCAATATTGATTGGGTGTCTCTATCAGAGTCGTGCAGCCGATCTTCTTTGTCCCCACACAACCTGCTTCTGTCTGCTCCCCTCAACTGCCCATACTGTCTGTGTATTATGTTAAATGTATAGACAGTTTTACTTTCAATTTTGCCACTCACCAGAAAATAGTGCGCTGTTTCGGGATGCTTCTCACAGGGTTGACTTCAAAGCAGTCTGTGGAGAGAAATAAAACGGTCATACCTTAATATGCAGTCACCGAAACAACAGTTAGAAGCAGCACACACCTCCAGTTGTAATAGTGTCACATTCATAAGGAAGTTCAATTTGTGCTTCTGCCTTTGTGCACACCCACACTTAATACAAATGATTTTTCTGCTTGTGCGGAATAATCATCTTCTGCCCGGAGCCTCAATTGAAGATGTAATTTAAATCAGCAATCCAAGCAGAAATATTATTTTACCTGCTTGCTCAATAATACCATCCTAATTTGTGATATCACATTTTAGTAATCCGTGACACTGTGAAACCAGACTACACCTTTCTTCTGGTAATGGTTGAATTGGGAAACTCACTTGAAGAATTAACCGTTATATTATTGCAGTTTTAGTCTCAAAATAGGTGGCAGTAATTGCACTTCCAGGGCAGGCAGTTATGAACGGTGAATGTGCTGCAGTGGTGAAGTCTGCCAAATCGGATGACAAATTAAACACACAGAAACTTGCAGAGTATTCCTCCAAATAAATACAGTTGGCTGCAGTTACTGGTACATGCTAGTGCAAAATCTGGTTATTGTCAGATTTATGATCATTAACATGATGCGTAAACAGTCAGATTTTGCAATAATTTTAACACCAGAAAGTAGTAGTAGGAATATATTTGTATTAGTGCAAACAGGATCCACAATGAAGTAATTGTAATTTAGTTTAAGTAGTTAGTATCAAAGTAGAAGTAGCTGCAGCAAAGTATAGATAGTGGTGATTATGAGTAAAGTTAATACGTCTTCTAATGTCTTCTAATGTCTTCTCTGTCAACATAGATAAACAAAAAATGAAATTATGACCTCATCAAATTCAACCTTTTGGTCTATAATACAGGTACATCTTACATAATGAATAAGTAGTAATGGTAGTAGTAGTAGTAGTAGTACTAGTAGTAGTAGTAGTTAGTAGTAGTAGTAGTAGTAATAGTAGTAGTAGTAGTAGTAGTAGTAGTAGTAGTTAGTAGTAGTAGTAGTAGTAATAGTAGTAGTAGTAGTAATAGTAGTAGTAGTAGTAGTAGTAGTAGTAGTAGTAGTAGTAGTAGTAGTAGTAGTAGTTCAAATTTGGAGTACATTGATCATTCTCATAATCGAGCCTAAACCCGGTCTGTATCTGTCCATTGACGCACAGCCCAATTTTGCTCATTACTTTTAATTATGCCTACCTCTTAGCTCATTAGTGACAGCTGCACTCATTCTGTCAGATCCGTGAAGTAAACGTTCGGGGCTAACAATAACTTCATATTTTCTGCCTTCAAGCAACCAACAAACACTCTCAGCCGTGACACTCGGAACCTTATTCATTTATGGTACAGATTTGTGTCTTTATAGTGCCTCATATCATTTAAGGTGGATCAGGCTTTGGTAGAGACATAACTGTGACCCATCATTCTCCAATGCTTTATTGATGTGCCAGTCTGTGTGCAACACTTGACTGTGATGTCTCCCCATCGCCTGCAGCATCAACACGGATCTCACACCAGCACCGCTCAGGACAGCCGGATGCTGTTTTTGGATAACACGGAGAGTGGAGCTCGGCCACACAAGTTTACAATGGACCAAATGATAACGCTTTGATAAAAAAAAACTACCGTATTTTCCGGACGATAAGTTGCACCGGAGTATAAGTCGCACCAGCCAAAAAATGCACAATAGAGAAGAAAAAAAACATATTTAAGTAGAGCTGGAGTATGAAATGCGGTTCAAGTGTGAAAATGACAAATAATATCACATAGTATAAGTCGCTCCGGAGTATAAGTGTAAGTATATAAGTATAAATATAAGTATAAGTTGCATCCCGGCCAAAACTATGAAAAAAGATGCAACTTATAGTCCGGAAAATATATTATGTGTTAATGGAAAGTAAAAAAATGTCAGTCTCTAAAAACACATCATGAGAAATCTATAAAACATGAAAAATCAAGTAGAACTGACAATCAGATCATTTCAGGATTGTTGTTGCTTTTTAAATATTAATAGATCATAACAATTATAGCTTTAAATGCTGCTTTAAATTGAACAGGAAATTAGGTCTGAATTCTACTGCAAAATCTGCTGTGTAAGTGTCAGAGTGCAGATTTGTTGACCTGATTTATCGTTATTTTCTGTGTAATTATTGGGCCTCTATACACATGAAAGAAAAACTAGCATAATCTTCTTTTCTGTGAGCATAAAAAACAAAACTCATTTTTTTCTTGCAATAGCCTCATAAAGCGGTGTCATTATTCAACCCCAAATGCATGATTGTTTTCATTTGACAGGACATAACAATAAGACTGATAATTTTGTGAAGCCAATGCCAAACAAATACTAATATGGTTCCATATTTGTGGATCTAAAATTTGAATATTTCTTCCAAAAACAATAAATCTCCCATGAACTTCTGCCCTCCATCATAGTTTTGTACCTAATGGTGTTATGATATTATACGCTCTGGCCCAACCACTATAACACTGATGCTAATTAAAAAAAACACATTTCAAGTTGTCCTCTAAGAGTAAATAAAGCTGTTGCAGATTACCAGATAACTTCACACAAATCACACAAAAAGCACATTAACTCCACTGAATTAAACCTTTTTTGCTCTCTCATATAATTTTCTTTTTGTGAAATACTATTAAGTGTTATCCCATGGCCTCTCTCCCACTCACCCATGGCAGCGATGTGAGGAGTCAGTAGATGTCCATCCTATGCTCATGTCCCCAGGAGCAACTGTCACTGTGGAATTGATTAAATATGTAACAAACACGCTCTTACATGCCGGTCTATGTAGAGTTACAATCTGCTGTGCTCCGATGGCATGCTAACTGCCTCTCCATCTCTTCATCACACGCCCACGGACATATCAACCATACAGCAGGAGATGGACGTGCCTTGGCCAGTTAATTACTATTGTTAAATGTATACAACTGAACACAGGGAAATCTTAAGACGTCAAAAACACAAAGACGGCTCTCCTGTCTTCAATTAAGATTAGAATGAGAAACAAATATGTTTTCATTGTTTCATAATGCAATTGGAATAATAATATGGTCTATTATAGCAGTGCTTTTCAACCATATCCTTGTCGCAGCAAACTGTTTGAAATCCTTCCATGGTTGTCTGACCAGCCAAAACCACATGCTTTGACAATACTGTACAAAGTGGTTATGGTCAAAAATCATATCCCGTCTTCTCGATTTCCAATGGACGTCACTGACAAGCGTATTAAGCAATCAGGGAAACACATGGGACAGTCGTGCCTAGGCAAGGCAAGTTTATTTGTAGAGCAAAATTCGAACACTGCATAAGAAAAAATGCATTGAAATCACAAAACAGATGAGGCATTGAAGAGAAAAGTGCAAATAAAATCCATTCAGTCATGTGCACAGCTAAAAATATATATATATTGAGGCCAGTCTCACATCGTCAGCAAGACTAGTCCAGATTTTAGCTGGATAAAACTGAAACACAGATTCCCCATGTTTAGTCCTGACTCTGGCACCAGCAGGAGGCCGGTCCCTGAGGTCCTCAGAGTCTGAGATAGTTCATATGGCATTATGTCTGAGATGTACTTTCTGAGATGTACTTTGGTGCTAGGCCATGCAGCTTTTCGGAGAGGTCAGGGAGCAGGCTGTTACACTAGTCTAACCTTCTACTGGCCCCCAAAGGCAAACTTACTGTATATATGAAAATGTACTTCATTTTAGTTTCCTAGTCTATTGCTATGTCCCTGTAATGAAAATACAGAGCCAAATAAACATCAAGTATCAGTAACAAGACAATTACAAAATATTTAGAACAAGGATTTGTACACATTTTAGTCAGTTAGTTAGTGGCCCTGCCCCCTTCCACCGGTCCCTGGGGAAAAAATCTTCTGATTGTACCGTCTACTTGGGAAAATGGTTGAGGACCGCTGTTTTAATCTACTGGAGACAAATAACTTGAAGTCTCGCCAAGTCTGGTTTGGATTTCATACCTTTGATTTTGGCAATGTTTTTTGATTGTAAAAATGTACTGGTGCTATTGATTTGGCTGTTAAAGTTCAAGTTTGAGTCCAATATTACCCCAAGATTTGTAACTTGATTTGTAGATTTTGAAGCTTAAGACTGTAGGTGACTGCTAACACTTTCCCTTTGTTTCTGTGGGCCAACAACAATGATTTCTGATTACAGGTAGTCTGAGTTTAGCTGGAAAACATTGTTCTGCATCCACACACTGCCGATCTGTCGGATGCAGAGGCAGCTTATGAGATAATGAGGGGGGGAAATAACACTAGAGAAACAGCACTGATTTCTTCAGACTCAAAGCACCAGACATATTGTTCTGAATGTTACCAAGTTATTAAATAGGGATTTCTTCTGCATTTGAGAGACACATCCTACAAATGAGCAGCTCTGGTTGGTCATAAGTTAGGTTATATGAGGAGTTTTTTTGACGCCCTTTATGATCTGATATTAGACTCTTCTGCATCCGGCTAGAAACTACCTGGTCAGACAAATTCGGCACACTACTCAAACCTTAAACGTAAGAAAATAATAATAATGATGATGTGGCAGTTTTTTACTTTGGTAATAGTGATTGTTTTGCCTTCTTTTTAGGATACCTTATAACAATTAAATCCATGTGAGAATCAATCAACTCAATTTGGCTTTTCTTTCCATGCACACCTGGAAGCACTTCTATGCACACAGTGTTACCCCACACGCTGACTGAAAATCAAGTTACCGTAGTAATCATATTGCTAGGTTATGTGATAACCAGAACCAAACAACAACACTTTTGACATTGACCATTGCTGATACCAAAACAAATATCAGTTTGAACACTGTTGACCAAGCTGTCCAACATTTAACATTTTTACACTGTCAAACCTTTTACTTGCCCAATAATGGGGAAAAAATGTTCACTTGAAATGGTCTAAGACATAATCTGTATTAACATCACTGGTCAGCCTGAATGGTGTTACACATTTAAATAACCAGGTTTTTCAATTGCGTTTTCTTTTTGCACTAAGACTTTCTCTAAAACAAATTCACATTTACTTATGAGGATTATTGCAGCTGAATGCCTTTCCTGTGATGTGAAGATCCACAGTCTGTGCCGCCTTCTCATTTGCAACCGTCTTCAAGGACAAGCACCTATTTGTTCAGCGACCACCACCTCCGAGTTTCAGTATGCATGAAGAGATAGCAATGTGGTTAACCGAGATTGGTGTCCACATGGCAACCAAATTTACATGACTGCTACCCAATGAGTTTATTCCAAAATCAAAACATGATTGTGTATTGCTGTAGCTGGTAGTGACTGGGGGCTAGCGCTGGCCATAGGAACATTATCACCTCAAAGCTGAAACACCCTTTGGAATTTTTAATGAAGAGTGGAAAAAAACTAAACGCTTGAGGGCATTTCTATGATGGCTCATGTGTGAAAATGCATCCATACAGCCCATGCACTCGGCTGGAATAAAGCATTTCCAGAGCACTTAAAGGCATTAGAGAAAACATAGCAACATACTGTATACAGGATTCAAGTCACGGTGAAGTTTAGCATTAGAAATGTATTTAGCATGTTGTGTGTGCCGAGTCACAACAGACTATTTTTAACATGATCATACCACTCAATTTCAGAACCATGTATTTAGGGCAGCCATGTCCAAACTACGGCCCAGGGGCCAAATGCGGCCCTCAGACTAATTTTTGTTGGCCCTCTGGCTTCCTGCTGTTGGTCCAAAAAAAAAAAGTAGTATTTTTACTGTAAAATTTGGAAACATTCAAGCATTGTGATGTTATACCAACCTAATATTAATGTTCCAAGTCTTATTAAAGGTGTGGAGGCGCATCGAAACAATATCAAATGCAAAACTTCACTTTAATAAGTAATAATTCGACATGGTCATGTTGTTTGTTGCCCTCTGCTCCGTATAAGTTTCAAAATGCGACCCTTGGTGAAAAAGGTTTGGACACCCCTGATTTAGGGCCTCAAAAATCCTTCCATGGACGCAATACATTGAAATCTTTGGAATATACTTCTGGCAGCAGGAAAAAAATGGATGACACAAACTGCTACGATGACCAAGGACTGGACCAACATTATAACTGACATACGGAAAATGAATAAAATATAAATCACATTTTGACGTGAAAATTTAGACAATGGAACGTTCATTTTTGAGTTTGTGTGGCTTAATTTTAATTTCCGTTGAATGTCTTCTCTCGTTCTTGATTTGATTTGTATTTATTTTGTTCTCCCTGGTCTTGTTCTGTTGTTTTTTGCTGTTCTATGTTTTACATTTGGAGAAAAAAAAGAAAGAAAGGAAGAGAAAAAGACATTCATTGTATACAGCGTGGTCACAGCATAGCCTCTCTCTCCAAAGCCTCTCGCCTGAAGGCATCATGGTGGAATACAAAACAAGAAACGACACGGTGCAAACAGGAAGGATACCCGCACTAATGCACTTCTACACGGCTAACTGATGGCACGATAGCGCTAAGCTAAACAAGCATGGGTGCTGACCGCCGCTGCCTCCACACTGAGAGGTATAACAGACAGCACACGGCTCCCTTTGCTTGCCCACACACTTGGCACACTGACCATTAGCGCTGCCTTGAGGGCGGGCCTCTGTGACCTCCAGAGATGAGCGCTCGGCAGACAAAGGCAATGACCTCAAGGCGAGATACAGACTTGGCTGATGAACGGACAGCATGTGGATAATCACACTGGTGCAGGTGCGAGAAGACCAGGAGAACTCATATGCATGTTAGCAATGTTTTGACATATGTTGGAGACATCTTGGATCCAGGATATTTACCGGGAGACAGACTGCAGCTTTATGTGTAAATGTCAAAAGCCAATCAAGGACGATTGAGCGATATGTCATACATGATTGCCAATGCCCGATCTCGTCAGATACTCGTCAGTAGGACAGGGCCAAAATTCAATGATTAATGAATTATAGTAAAAGGGTAAACGCTTAATCACAACCTATTTCATTTGATAACACCTTTCATTTGATAGTATGAAGTAATGATTTAGTAATGCATTAATCCATGTACGATTATTATTAAGTATTAGCTGTGTTAATACCAGTATTACAATAATTATTGTTAGCGAGTGTCATTTTTCAAACAATGTGCATTTTATTTGCAATCCTCTATTATATATGATGTCTAAATTAACTGTTACATTAAATTAGGTATAAACATTATTCTGGGTTAATTTAGAATTAATTGCAGCAAATAAATTTACAGCATCTAATTGTGTTATGCATTTTTTTAAACTGTAAGTTGACATCACAAACCACTGCATCCAAGAGACAGATCTTGCTTCCAAATGTGTAATTAAACAGGAACCTCTTGTTGACCACAATGACACACAACAATAAACCAGATGCCTGACAGAATCATGTCAAATAGTATCCGCTCCAATAATTGCTCATACTGCTGTTTTGATAAAAACAAAAATAGGGTGTTGAGTCATTGCTACATTTACAATTCAATAAACTGAAAACTGCACAAAGGTTCATATTCTAAAAAGATAGATATTCAACTATGTGGGTTGAAGTATTGCTCAGAATCACAGTATTCAAATTTAGCATATTTTCATATTTCAATAATGAATACATTACTTTGATAAGTATGTATTGATTACTGGTTCGATAAAGGTATCAATTTGTGATTTGCTGAGTGCAAGAGTTGCAAAATATTTTCAAACATTTTCTCCAAGAAGAGTTGAAGAAAAGTCTTATGTCGGTTGTTCCTCTTTTTCCGCTTCCTCTTGGTGGTTCTTTGAGTGGAAGGGGCTCCCAGTTTCAGCTTGGCCCTCACGTGTCTCTAAAAGGCAGGCCCAAAGGCTTCAGCCTCATTCTCTGAATCCCATGCCTGAACCCATCTTTTTTGGGTTTGACTTAGTTTGACTTTTATCAACATCCAGTTGACCACGACAACTGTCGACTCGAGCTCTACTGAAGAATTCATTGAATCTATCAATTAACCAGCCGTGTCTTCATTTCTAAATGTTCGTGGACTTCACGGTCTTTGACATCCAGTGATGTAATTTCACTTTGTGATTCTGACACATGCTCTGCTTGGTTGGGGTTTCTCTATTTCACGACTCTCCATGGAGCCTCTGAAACTGCATCATCTATGACTTGACAGCTTTCTGTTTCTTGACCTTTCTATCTTTCTTCCTCTCCTTGTTGGCCAATGTGAATCCCTCAGGATGGTGTTTTTGTCTGAACATTTTTAGTTGAGGCTCTTCCAATTGAGTGTTGGACTCCTCAACTTTGGCCTCCTTATCCCTGGGCTTGGACTCTGATGCCGGTTGTCCTCTTCAGGCTGTGCTGGAACCGCTCCTTGAAAAGTGGTTTTCACCTCCACTGGAGGAGCATCGACCACAACGATGGTCAGCTCAGTTCAGTTACTGGACTGGTGATGTAACTTTACTTTGTCATTCTGACACATGCTCTTCCTCTGGCAGGGGTTTGTCAATTGTACGTCTCTGATCTCCAGGCGCTTCGGACTAAGGCTTTGACAACTTTCTGTTTCCATCCCCTTTTTTATTCTCAATTGAACTTGGACAATTTGCAGATGTGTTTTGGCCGGTAACATTCACCAACGCCTTTCTCTCCGCACACCAGGTCATTTGTTATAGCTGCCACCGCTCCGCCCTCTAGTTGTTGGCCTTCTCTTTGGGAGCAGGTGAGAGTGGTGGGGGGAGACTAGCGGGGATACGCTTTAGAAAGAGACGGCACTGCACTCTGAATATTACTTATGCTGCATTATAGTTGGTCTCCAGTGTTGAAGCTCAGACCTTGAAGGATCATCTTTCTTTGTGTTTCTGCATTCCATCTAGGAAAGGATATTGACAAAAGATTTATATTTATACATCCTTGAATAGTGTGAGAATTATTTTACTATTCCATTGCTTCAACATTGCTGAAACCATGAATCTGAGCGCCCTCTTTGCACCGCTGATGATGCAAAAGTGTGTGCTCATGATCTTCTGCTGGAATAGTAGGGTTAGAAGCCCTACTTCTGCTCTAAGTGACATGATGATGCCCACAGTGCTATTTATACTCCCAGCCAGGCTCAGCACATTTAGGGGCTGCACATAAATAATCAGTAAGGTATGAGAGACACACCAGATCACTTTGCTTTAACGCAGCATCTTCTAGTAAGCCACTTTAGTAATGCAACGTTAGCAACATCTCTGTGCTTTGTTTTTTCCCCGCTGAGGCTCTGAGCCATGAAGCAGTTACTTACTAATGCAGATGTAAACAACTGACTGGCTGCATTAATGGTTTATCTGACTGCAAAGCCTGTAATGACCACATTGAGTACACTGGACAGTATTGCTAAGATCTGCCAGAGAGTATACCATGTGTCAGCATAATGCAAACCTCTAACAGAATATCAACATGACAAAAATAGCCGAATGTGAATAGGTTTTCAGCATACAATAATATGAGACGTAATCAATAAGCATCTTGAATGTCATCATGATTATTACTTAGCAACTGTGTGTTACTGGCAATGGAAATGTTCCATAAAGAGTCACAGCAGTAGATCCAGGAGAGGAAACTGGTGCAATAAATATACCAGTTTTACAAAAAAGTTTAAAACAATATTTTACGTCACAGCATTTTTCTAACTCTATCCAAAAATATCCAGAAACATATGCACTATTACTGAGTGGACTTGCCTCTCCTCAGATCTGACCTGTAAGTGGGCTTGGTGATTGTTAATACCATACTGTGGAAAAGCAATAACATCTCCACGGCGACAAGCAGGTGGCGAACCCTCCACCGGAAAAGTTAATAAATCCATAATTCCCTTTATTCGTGTTTATACGCTTTAGTCCCTATCCAACTATGTTTATTATCACAGGAAATCCAAGTTGATAAAAAAAAATAACAGTTTACAAGTGACAACCATTTGAGCAAAACAAAAACTCTTTCGACACGCCAGATATCAAGAGGTGCATGAACTTATGGAGCTGTCAAAATTGTGATGTCTTTTTATGTCTGCAAGAGAAGAAGCGTTAAAACTCTGGGAGGCTCACTTTAAATACGTCAACTCACAGGCACAACTTATTACCAACTGTCTGTCTTGCCATGTCAGAGATAAGCACCCCAATTATCGAGATATCTGCAACACAACAAATGCTTTACAAATTATGATTCAGTGGGCTGGATAATGAATGAAGAAAACAGGAAGAGCAACAATAGAACTTCTAGGAGTGACACGTTTAGTAGAGCTGGTGCTGATACAAACAGTCTATCACATTTATTTTAATGAGGCAGCAAAATAAAACAAAATTTTTTGTTCCAGAATGACGTTGGTTTCAAGTAATATTAGTTACACGGTTATTAGCTTTTATAGAAGATTGTTTAGAGCAGGGGTGGGCAATTATTTTCCTCCGATGGCCATATTCGAATCAAGGCAAGTAGCAAAGGGCCGGCCCGCGATCATTGGTGTGAAAAATAAAAAACAAAAAAATTAAATATCACTTTTCTGTCAAATATAGGCAATTAAATCTATTATTTCATTCATTTCACGTCATATTTATTAAGGATACAATTGCAGACAGATTATACTACTATAATTACTTACATTACATTACTTGGCATGTTTGGCGGGCCGGATTATAAAGACAAACGGGCCACATGTAGCCCGCGGGCCGCAGTTTGCCCACCCCTGGTTTATAGGCTCTTATCAGTTGAATTACTCCGGTCTATAAGGCTAGTTGTTTATTACAGACTCAATGTCATACAGTATATATTGAGCATCAATATACTGAAAGGTTATCGTCAAGCCAGACCATACATTTTATGGCTACATTTATACAAAGTGCAATAAAAGAAATAAAACTCTATGCATTATTTACAACAGTGGCAAGTTCTTGACGTGCCCTGCATTGTACATCACATTTGGAAACGAATGTTTCCCACCGAAAAGTGTTTGTTTTCGTAGTTTTCTAAAACAGTCATGGTTAGCTGGACCTCAGACAGCTGCGCTTAGTCAAACTGACAGACCACCACTTCAACAAAACAACAGCAAAGCCCTTTTATGATCCACCGTCAGAGCCCCATTTGAACTGCTGGACCAATCGCGGCCAAATCACTTTTGTTTGTTTAGCCCCAGAGATGAGCTCAGGACTTGTGAGGCCATTGTCCAAACATTTGCTCCAATATATCTGCACGCCAAAATAACAACTTGCTGTTGTTCGGAGTGAAATAAATCAACTGCAGATTGTTTTTATTAGACAGTGTTTCACTAGTGGCTTGAATAATTTGTGGTTAGTGTCAGAGGAGTCACACTTTTGTTAACTTCACATTCATATCACTGCTGTCCCTACTACGCTTCTTCTACAAATGCTGATTAGGCAATAATAATGTTGTCAATCAAATGTTGGATAGGAAACAAATTCAGAATATTACAAAAACTTTTTACAATTTTGTCACTCAGACGGCTGAGGGAAAAGTCTATTTATAAAAACAAATGCATAAAAACTGATAGATTTCATTGATGAACCGCCAGTTATACCATGGTCAGTGAGAATAACTGGCATGATTCATCTTTTAATAACCGCACAGGTAGTTCCGGCAGCAGTTAATCACATTCTATATCACTACGCTTTGACTATAACTATAGCATAGACAATTAAATAAAATAAATTCTATTCTATTATTTACTATTATTGCATAAACTGAGAGCTGACTTAAAATTGGCCTATAACTTCTAATTTCGCTTCATTATTTAATCTAAAACATAAAAAAAAATCGGTCTCATAATTAGATTAGACAACAAATCCTTGTGTACAATCCATCGTAAGCCATGTTATGCACAAGATTGTAAAGTTTGGCGTAAAGTGTAGGTGCTACTTCAAGGGCTGAGAAAAGCTACCGATGCAAGTTGAAGAATTTAAATAATAAACCAATCTTTATGTGCATATCGGAAGCTAATGTGTTGCGACAGGAAACTGAGCACCATCTGTAGTGTCTCCCTTTAACTCACTTAGAACATATATTTACTGAAGAGGCAAAATAACCAGTCATCATGAGATTCCACCCTGACATTTCTATCAGCGCAGTGCCTTCAATAACCAGAGAGAGCCATGTTCCTAGTATACATACTCTGCGATGGGAAACATCAAACAGCCAGTTCTGTTGTACCCATGTATGGCAAAGTATCGACCGGCTTTCTGATATTGAAGGGGATTATGTGACTTAAGTCTGAGTGTTGTGCATGCCTGGAGAAGTGTTCTACTTGGACGGAGACTGATCTCGCCTTGCCAGTCAGCGGCGTATGAATACCCACTTCCTCTTTCACCGTAATCCCGGGAACAGCGCAACTTTTTAATGCTTAACATCCTTGACACAGCTCCCTGAATGGCTTGAATCAGAATTAGCCAGCATGGATGCCCAATCCATTTTACGGCACCGTCAGATCTCTAAACGTGTCACTGCGTTTACGCCCGTTTATGCCAGCAACACGATTCCGGCTCAAAGTGACGGGATAAAGCAAAGAGAGAACTGATAAGGAACATGTTAGCAAAACGCAGAGACTCCCTATGTAATGCGTTTATCAGATTAAAGCCTCCATCTATATTTCTCACACAATATCATCCCTGGACTCTGCCTATGGTGAGTGTGATATACGTTAGACTGTGGCCTCGCTGCAAAGTAAAATTGAAGATTTCCATTAAGATATATATTAAAAAAAACCTTCTGCGATGAAGGGCCACAAACTCCCCGCTATAGTTTCATAGAGGGACAACCCACGGAAGAGCAATGACTGATTTCGTTTTTTTGTTTCTTGACAGTAATCCTGTTTTTCTGGTGCTGTGTCTAACTAGGCCTGCCATCTATTTTATTCAGACTCTCCTTTGTAGACGGTGATGGCGGCTGAATAGAAAGAAAAGCCCCAGTGCCGCTGTATTCAGTTATTGTCAAGGGTGAAATGCTGCCTCCTCCTTTACATTTTAATGCCTGTGGATGTGATGCAAGGTGTTGTTGGCGACATCAATGCCTGCGAGTGTCGAGCCAAGCTAAAGACTGTGTGCATGAATGGATGTTATTACCCTCCAAATGTCCCTCACAGCAACCAGAGGACTTTTAAGATGCTCTGGGAAGATTGCAATAAAAATAAAAAAAACATGCATGGCTAAATATTTAATGAAGATTGAAAGTAAAATGTGTTAATTATCGTTATGGGTTCATCATTTTAGCTGGGAAATCTATCAGTGTAATGGATAGCAACCAAATTTTACTCATTAAGTAAACAATCTTTTAATTTGATAGCCCGACTTTGAAGTATGAACATTTAAACTCATTTGACTAAAATGTGGCTAATGAAATATTGGATTTTGAAGAAGAAGAATCTTGCCTAGTTTGACAATTTTATAATTTTACTTCTTGGTTAGACACGAGCAGCAGATGTGTGAATATGTGGACGTATAATGAAATGTTTAAACTATCCAAAAATGTGCTCCTTGCGTGTATTTGCCTCTGCAATTTGGATTTCATTTAGTTTTGTTTGTAAAATTATTACAACAAGCTATCATTTAAAAACCTGAAAGTCTGTCAAATGCTCTAGAAATAGAAGTCCCCAACTGAATGAAGGTATTTCAGGTACACATGTGATAAAGTGTTACATGGAAATACAGCGGTCCATTACTCCTCACAGTACTACTCAGGCGCTCCGTCTACAACACAATTGCAATTGATGAATAGCTTAAATGTTTTGTACTAAAGTTACATTATTTTTCATCTTAATCTTCATAAGACAAGTTTTAGAAGTAGTCAAAGGAAGCCTGAGTCAAATGTATCAGAACCCTTTTCACCTCTAGATTATGTTGCTTGTCCTTTTGTACACTTTCATGACTGATAAAAGCACTTAGTTGGTAAATTAATTGCCTGGATGGTCCATCATTCAATCAGAACATAATCTCCTTTATTCTAAAAGGACAAAACAGAAAAGCAATATTTAACCTTGGGCAGTTGCAGTTGCTGGGTTTCACTAAGATTTGTGAGTTCGCAAAGTAGAATCCATCTTGTCTTGCTCAGGGCAATGTGTTCCTGGTGTGACCAATGGTGGGCTGTACCGGCAAGGGCATGTTTTCTGGATTACATTTATTGCAGGAATTGTATGTTTTGATTTTGCTGGATTCAAGTTTTCCATTAGGATATTCTTAAGTGAGTGTCTTGCAAAAAAGTACACATTAGTGAAGAATGTGGAATCTATAAGAGAGCCAATCATAAAGAAATATTAAAATGACAACATACCTAGAAAAAACAGGCCACTTTGTTCCAAAGGTTTTGAGATGGTGTGTTTAAAACCACTCTGTTGCATAATGAATGAATCTATGAATAAATTGAAAGTAGTCTGTGTATATACAAAGTACATTCTAATATGTACTTGTTTACAGTTATCGCAGGCGCTTCTCCTTGCTCTCCCTTTTACCGTCATTTATGCTGGATGCTATTTTCCCTAACCTGGACGTAGCCCGCAAAAAACATTAGCGGTTGCTTCTCTTGTCTATAATTAGCCATGTTACTTGTAAATGTCAGAATAAAGCTGTATTCTAGTTCTAAATGCCAGTCTATAACAGCGCCTGCAAAACACCATCTTAAATCTTTTCAAACTCATAGGGGCAAAAAGTCAAGAAATATGCAACCAGGGAAACAATTATAATAAAAGATAATGATAATAATACAAAATAATAATTCATGACAACACCCTGCCATTGTTGCCACACTTGTTCTCGTGTTTTTCTGACAGCTGGCTTGATGCACATCTTTGGAGGAGGTGAGGTTTTTCACAAATTTGAACTTTGAGTCTATTTCTAGATTATGAAGAAGTCAGTATGAGTGTGTGTGATCTAACCTACCCATTCTGTCAGAGCGCAAACAGGAAGCCAAGGAGGCTAAGGAAGAAGTGGGCAATGGTTGGCAACAAGTTCTGTTCATATTTGAAATAATCCTTTGTTGCAGCGCTACTACTATCCTAACTAACTGACTGTAAAAACACAATTTCACAATTTATCTTAATGTTGCAACTAATCTGACTTTCTTTTAGTACATTCTCCCTGTCTCACTGAGATCTTCTTTTTTAAATAATACATTCCATATTCCCTCAAGGGGGAAAAGCATTTCAACAGGACTTTTACTCTCCATACTACATAAAATAATTCAATTGGTATTTTCCATGTACTCAGCTTCCCTGAAGACATTTTCCCATTCAAAAGATATAATACTTTATATAAAATGTTTAATCACTATTTCAATGATCCAACATTTTCATCATTCTGAAACTCATGAATAATTCTTGGATGTTTTATTTGTAAAATAACGTGCACTTAGTTGCAAATTACAGGAGGCATACGTACCTATAGAAACTTTCCCACCTCTAGAAGCCTTACAATATAGTGTGACTATATTAACATCGCTTCATACTGCGCCATTAGCATATTCCATATCATACATTTATTACGCTTCCTTGAATAATCTAATTTCTATAGAGATCTGCAGGGGTAGCGTTGTATGATAAGACTGTAATGTTATAGAGAGTTATCAGTTTAGCCACAGTGTTTACAGTATCAGCTATTACAGTTTGAATGTGAATGTGAGGTGAGCCGTCCAGTATAGCATGACAAATACAGCAAGAAGTCCATTTGAAACCAAATCAGTGCCAAGCAAATGTAAAACTGGCTCCAATCTGGGCATGTTGAATAAATTACAAAGGCAACATACTGCAAGTGTGTGCGTAAATGACAGAGTAAGAGCAGGTGTTTAAAATGCATAGGCTTTATGAAGTGGCACATTTGAATACCGTACAGATAATTATGCGTCGTGTAAAAATACCTCAAAGCATTATGAAAAGGTTTGGAGATCTAAAAAGCCGAGTTCACAGCATTCCTAGAACACAACATGTTTGTATTAATACTTATTTTATCTATAGATTATGCAAATTGTGGCAATTAAATAGATATTGATAAAGTTCATGTGTAAGTAATAAAGACTTAATTAATAGAAAAAACAAAGGGATTTGGTTCAAGGTTGGTTATATTATTATATTACAGAATTATACTATGCAAATGTTTGAAGTAATTTGTTAAAGATGCACTATGTAACTTTTCTGGTTGAGCGTTATGGCATTAAGCTAACTATGTCATATTGTCATTGCATAGGCAATATAGATAAGATTTGTCATTTTAGGTATAAGGTTTAATGACAGGAAAAGAAATTAAACAGAACACACTGTGTTCTTGCCACTTTTTGCAGACATGATCGCAAAAATAGTGAGAAAAATATTGCCTGTAGATGATGGCGGTTATTGTCAAACGTCCTTGACAGCATCCATTATTAATGACAGAGTATTATCCATAGTGTAGAAGACAGTAAGTAAGTAAGTAAGTAAGTAAGTAAGTACATTTTATTTATATAGCACCTTTCACAGACAGAGGTCACAAAGTGCTTCACAAAACACAGAATAAAACAATAAAAACACAAAAAACTTACAGTGAACAATACATATACAACAATATACAGTAAAATCAGTCCCTAAAACAAGTGCATTTAAAAGGCTTGACTAAATAAAAAGGTTTTAAGCTGACCCTTAAAAGCAGTAACTGAGTCCAGTGACCGTAGGGAGAACGGAAGATCGTTCCAGAGTCTGGGGACAACAGCCTGGAAGGATCTGTCTCCTCTGCGAGGAACCAACAACAGTTTCTGATCCAAGGACCTTAGTGAGCGAGAGGGAGTGTACGGATTAATCAGATCGCTGATGTACGATGGGACCTGACCATTTAAAGCTCTAAAAGTTAAAACAAGAATTTTAAACTGTATCCGGTAGGAGACCGGCAGCCAGTGAAGGGCTTTGAGAATGGGTGAAATGTGGGCCCTTCTATTTGTGCGGGTTAAGATCCTCGCTGCAGAGTTCTGGACCAGCTGCAGACGAGAGAGTTCCTTCTTGTTAAGACAGGAAAACAAACTGTTACAGTAGTCTAAACGTGAAGACACAAATGCATGAATTATAACTTCCAGGTCATTTTGAGACACCATTTTCCTGAGCTTAGAGATTTTCCTCAACTGAAAGAAACAGTTCCTCGTCAACAGCTTGGAATGGTGCTCTAAAGACATGTCTTTGTCAAAGACAACACCCAGTGATTAACATGCAGTGGTATGGACCTAACCAGATCAAGTGAATACATGAGAAACCCCCACCCGGCTAGTTTTCATTAATTTGTCATCATTTAGGCTTAGACAGAAAGAAGGGACTGTAATTATGTAACCAAAGCCATGTTCAATGCCTAATGGGAATAACCAGTGAAAAAAGATTTGCCCTGCAGAGTTTTAAAGCCAGATTTGCGATTGGTGTCATTGGAGTTAATCCCATTATAGGGGCAAATAGGAGTCTGGGTGAAAGTACGGATATGTATACAGAGAAAATAGGATCAGCGCGCAGATTCAGCCAAAGCCCTGCTATGGATGAACTCACGCTTTAATGGATTAAACCCAGCCAACCGCCATGATTAACCTGAACTATACTGTCGTTGGAACGATGGCCCTTTGGTACTTCGGATTTAAGAAACACACGCACACATGCTCACACACACATAAGGGCCGTCTGCCTGGCAGAGGGGCAGGGAAATGCATGCACTGCGACTGCACACACCACACCGCAGTGTTTTCTATTTTTCAAACTTATGTCATTTGGATGGATCCCAAAAGTGCATGATGAAGTAGGAAAGTAACTCCATTCTGAATACCAACAAACAAACAGTGTCTGTAGCTGCACACAGTTCAAAATTAGTATTATACATACGTATTATAGGTGCATGTAAGGTGCAATTTAAGGTAGGGTTAAGGGGAAGGTTAAGGTCCCCGTAGAGGAATTTGTCCTCTGCATTTGACCCAGTGCTGCTTGGCTAACCTGTCAGGGGCAGCAGGCCGCAGCACAGCTCTCTGAGACCCATCTCCAGATACATTCTTCAGGATTTTATGGTGCGTGTTTTGGGTTGACGAGCGAAACCGGTGTCCCCGGAAAAAAAACACCCAGACACATAAGAAACATACAAACTCAACACAGAAAGGCCCGGGCGGCCCACAGAAGGTGGGTTCCAGGAACCTTCTGTGAGGCAAGAGTGCTAGCCACTCACACAAAGGACCTAAGGAAGATTAACTGACCTTCAGATACAGGCTAATGGGGATCTTAATAAATAAACAATAAACTCCGTACTGCCATCTAAGTGGATTTAGTAATTTCCAAACACTGATCATGAGTCTAAATGGATTAATTGTAAAGTTTTGTTGTATTATTTGTTACACAATACTTAAAGGACTTTTGCCTCGGATGTTTTTTTTAATGTTTATATTGTAGTTTTTGCAAAATTCCACACTGCATTGACCATAAAAGTAAATTTAACACATTTACGCCTCCATTATGTTTAACAATAGCCTAACTAGAGTAAGATTTTAGGCTACGACATGCAGCCTTGGGCCAGCCCTCATTTCCATCTGTGTTGGGCAGATGACTTGAGGATGGGGGGGTGACTAGCACCACACAAACCAGCAGGGTGACTCAGAGACAGGCTCAGCTCGGGCAGCATTTGTCACCAGAATGGGAACACGGTCGGTGTGTGTGTGCGTGGTGGCGGAAAGGGGGGTGGGCGCTGTGACAACTCTGTGATGCACGCTCCTGTGACGGCAGCACTATCAGGCAGCTCTGTCACACGCTGATAACCAAGACAGAAGAAAGTAACCACGGACCCCTGCAAACACCAAGTCTGATCTGAGGTTCAGAAACAAGCAATAGACACTGCCTTTTCATGTCGGCCGGAGCATTCAGATGTCACACTTTATAGCTTCAGTATAGATCGGTTCTCAAAATGTGGAAAAAGAGTACAGCTGGTGATACAGGCTTCTACATGTGCTATTTCAGAGCCTTGTAGGTTCAGGCTGTTGAGGTCAATTTTGAATACGTTTTATTATAGTTGGACAAACCTGGATTAAATACTGTACAGTTTGGTCCAGTGGTTTCCCTTTAAATGCATTTTTACACTTGGTTGAGTTCCGAGTAAAGTCACAGTGAAGTCCCAATTGTTAGTAACAACAATCACACAGTCCTTACCTTGCTCCCACAAAAGTGACGTGCTGCTTGGTCCATATTATATTGATTTAACAGTTGCAGTTTCTTATTTTATCAGTTGGTAAATGTCTAGGATGACTAATTAAATGTTTTCGCTTGAAACGTTGGCACTAAAGAACAGCTTGTGCTTCCATTGCATATGACACATGTAGACATATGTTAACATATTCTAATCAATTAATTAAAGCCAACATTTTACTAACTGAACATGCAGATGACAGTGTTAATTGGAGCTACATGCATTCATATATTTAGACAAGAGTAGTGCAGGATGACGAGACTGTCACGGTGTAAACAGTGTTCCTTGTAAATGTCAGTGCATAGATCTGCTTTCTGGTTGTAAATGTCACTATAAGTGTTACTGTCAGTGTCATATTGTATTCAGTGTATCCAAGTTTAACTATAGCAGGACGTCTACAGATTCAGTGACAAAAAAAGGATCATATCAGTGCGGAGAAATACAAATTAACAGTGCCAGTTGAAGCAGGGATTGGGAAGAACACACCAATAATTGATTAGAGAAGTACGAGTAAACTGCATGTTCATAATTGAAAAGGCAGATTAAACTGTCCAGTCACTCCAGCTATAACTCTCTCCATGCCTTTTTCTCTCTGCTATTGTGCATTTATCTTTATAATCCTAATCAAATAAATGGTCTGCTAATCAAATTTGGTCGACTAAGACAGGGAAGAACAAACTTTTGGGACCAGGACCCCCAAAATAACTATGCAACCGACTGGCGGACCCAACTTTAATAGTGTTTATTTTAACAGTTTATTACATTCTTGGATCTAATCTCACCAAATTACACGGTTTTCACTTCGAGAAATAGATGAAATACAGTGTCATAAGTTTTAAAGTAGCTAGACGATTAAACGACAAATGGCTAAAGGCCTAAAGTAAAATTATGACAAGGACATACTTTAAAATTTGTGTTTGTATATATTTAATTTGTTCATGCTTCAATGCCGGAGCTGTCAGGAGCTGTGCCCAGGGACGTGAGCTAAGTTTGGTCAGAATTAGCACTCATTGTGATTTGAAAATGTAATCATGAGTGGAAACAAAATAATCATAAAACACCAAACGCGTAATTCACTTTGAAATTATAGTGACACATGAGATAGTGCGGGGTTGCATCTTTGTAGTTAAGAGTGCAGTGTTTACTAAAAAATGAATTTGTCAGTTTAACAAATTCAGAAACGTGTGACAGAGAATATGTTCTACCTCCAGGCCTAAACAGTTAGTGCCTGGGTACAATTCAGTCCTCACCATATCATCTGCCAATAAACCTGTTAGGAGTCTCTACAGCCAGAAGTGATTACGATATTTGGAAAAAGGTTTAAGCTCAGGAAGCATGAAGCGTGACTGTCGTATTGTCAGACGTCTATTCAACTTCAGCTGGTAAAGGAAGTCGTGCTAATAAAAAGTGATGGAGACCAATTATAGAAGCTGCGTATTTCTATTATATCTTCAAGGCTCAATCAAAACTTAATCCGACTAACTATGGGTGGATTAAAGCATGTATGAATAGCAGTATAGTGGTGTTAATGTTAAAAGCAGTGAATCGCAGTTGCGTGCCAATGTGCCTGAAAAGCCTTGAGCTGTCTGACCTGAACATGGGTGTTAAACTAATTAACAAAGACATCAGCCACGGCCCGCAGCCTACAACTAGCAGTCGATGAGAACATGAGCACTCGCGCTAAACAGATTTCACCATCTCAAACGCACGATGCTTAAAAAAACATGCAGCTTTGTCTGTGTAAATGTCAAGCACAACAGCACAAACTAATGCCCTGATGCGTAGATTTCTGTCGGACCTCGGAAAGATGTTTATTCTGAGTTTTTGTGTTCTCGTGGTCAAGTCGGAAAAAAACATGAGCAGTTCATTACAGTTTATGTACAGTATCAACTGAAAATTAGTAATACAATTCGGAAAGTGCTCAAAACAACCAAAACGTGGATCCAATTAAGTTAAGTAAACTGGACAGTGTTATTACATTTGTAAGTTAGAAATCAACATCTTGAGTGAATTTCTGCTTTTGTGGTCATCTGTGTGGATTTGAGCAAAACGAGCATAACAGTGCATTTATAAAGTACTATCAATATTTTAACAGTTGAATATCAAACTTTATCCAAACGCAGGGAGCAGACGTGTTGGATTGGCTAACTTGGAAAACTCAAGGTTCCAGAAAGCAGCTTTGATACAAAATAATACTTCTTTTAATTTACCTTGTGGTCATACTGCTTCTCAAAGACCATTCATAGCACTGAAAACCGCTCAATTAAGTATCTGAGTACTGATTTTTTTAACTCTACTTTCAATGAAATGTAATTAACTTGCTTTCCATAATCCGACTTACCAAGTAATTAAGCGAATGTTTTTCTTCTTTATATCCACTTCTTAAAAAACAAAAACAAAAACAAGTTCACAGGTCTTGGTTCTCCTCTTTAAGTAATTTATCATGTTTTATAGAATGAGCCAAGAAATAATCGATCAAAAAATCTTCTCGAACACCAAGTCAAAATATCAGTGCCGTTTTAAATGGAGGGTGTTCTTTTATAGATTATGCTGCACGAGAAACACTTCTTTTTCCGGCGCTCTAGTCTGAACGGCTAAATCTTGGGATGCAGAGCATATTTCCTTGGATAACTCAAGTTTGATGACGGGCAGCATTGATCAAACTGAGGATGTGACACTGTAGCCTGAGCTGGGTCTGGAGATAGATAAAAGCAGTCGTTCCACAGCAGCTGACAGCAGCTCGCAGACATTAGGATCACATCATAAGACCATTCAGCAGCCGCTCTGTCATGTGCCCACGACTCAACTCACACACGCCTTTAGCCACGTTCTGAAGTCGCGGCAGAATAACAAGTAACATTTTATAACCCAAATTTGCACACGACACAGTGTTTGTGAAGGTTATCGGCAAAGGTAAATTATATTTTCCTCCTATCATAGCGAGCCGACTGCATTAGCATAATACAAGCAGTTTTTAGAGGAGCAAACACAGGCATGTTCATTTATCTAAGCTTGTGATTGGCAATATTCAGTAAAGTCAACACTGGCAGCGTTTTCTAAAGCTCTTAAATAACAAGAACAAAGGTAAAACTGTTATTAAAGGTCAAATGCCATAATGTGTAACACTAACTTGTTTAATATTGAGGGACCGAATGGACTAAACATGTCTGTAAATGTCTAGATCAGGGTTCAGGTAATGCACAAAAATGAATGGACTGCACAATTGAACACAAAATTGAACAAATGTCTCCCCTTGTTTAGAGGATACAATTGCAAGTTTAATTATCATTTTTGGCATTTTTCGTGTTTCACTCTATATTCTAATACCACTTGCATACCTTTAGACTTAAAACCAAAGTGTACATTGTGGTGTAGATCATGTCACCCAGCAACAAATGATGATGTGGGGATAGAAAATGATCAGAGAATTCCACTGTGTCTCAGGACAACCCGTTTATGTCCAGAGAAATGACCTCTGCACTGCACCGGAGTTGTATTTACTTTGGAGCAAGGCCGCTCGGTGGGCAGCGGCAGGAACTTTTCATGGCTGATAAATGATTGTGCAGCTTGAGTGCATTCAAGAGTTAATAAATCTCGAGCTTCCCCTTGAAATCTGAAAGGTTCTGGCAGTCCATAAACATATTTTTAAAACAATGCACCGCAAACTTGTGCAGAGTGACCATTTCAGAGAGGAATGTGAGTAGTGCACAAAGATTTTAGTGCTTCACCTTGGAGTTCTCAGCCACCAAAAAACGAACATACAAAAATGATTTATAAAGGTAAAGGAATTTTCATAAATCTATTTATTGTTATAACCGTATTGGGATAAAGCACACTATTTATTTTGAAGTCCAAAGCTCGTCTTGTAATAGAATTTGGGTTGACATTGGGAGATGTTTGTGACCAAATATGGTGAGAATCTGCATGCAAACAGCTTTTCTTTTCCCCCTATGAGAATTAAAATGCATAGCCGCACGGTGATCAAAGATTTCTCGTCAAACTCCAAAGAGTGCAACTTTCATGCACCTTTTGAAAGCCCAAATCTTGCAGACAGCACCTCTCTGAAGGCAAATATAAAGATGAGGGCTGGCATCTGTCTGCCACGAAATCAAAATCCTACAGTGCAGCCTGACAGCGAAAAACACCTGGGACGACATCGAGGAAAAGGCTCAGCAGCTGCAGATCCAGAGACGGCTCAATGCAAACAAGTGCAACAGTGATACAGCAGAAAGATCAGGGGCCGTTTTCAGGCACTGTTCTGACAAATACTTCTTTAGTGTTGAGTGTAGTTCTAGGTTTTTTTTATAACATGACATAACAGGATTTCAGGCTTCTAAGAATTGTTTGAGGATTTATTTTAGCGTTAGCAGCAGAGTCAAAGAAAAGATCAAAAAAAGAAGAAAGAAAACCGGGTCAAATAAGTTAAATTTTTAAAAATGCCAGCTCAAGCCTGGAATCCAGACCGATTTATTCTATATATTCAGATGATCTAGGTTCTCTGCTGCTCCTCAGCCCAAACTCTATTTTCAAATCATTTAGTGTAAAATCAATCTTTTCTCCCCTCAGATTAACAGTGTTTAGTGCTTATTGATTCAAGACGGCCTTCGACGCTGGTTATCACATCATTGAGGTAACTTTGGGACTCGTACAAGAAGCAGAAATCATTAAAAATGGCCCTTTGCTGCGACATTGAAAGCAAAAACAAAAGCTGTTTCTTAATCTCTTTAGGTCTGCAGGCAGAGCAATGACAGTCACATCGGTGATAATCTGATCTGTATCTGACCAGGGAGCATTACAACCATCGATATTGACACCCAAATGACAAATTACAAAAGGCTCATTACAAAATCATGCCAATATTGAGATAATTTGGCAAGTCATGTGGTAATGGCTGATTGCATTCCTGTGGAGGGTTGTTGTGTTATTGGCCTGACTGCCCTCTGCGCTGTCGGCCTGCTGCTGTGGTATCTGCGCAATGCTTATACCTTTTTTTTCTCCATTTTGAGCTATTATTGTGTGATTTTTAGTATTTTTCCCATTGACTTGAATCATCATCACATGGTGGACATTCAAATGGATGTGTAATTTCATATTAACTTGATTGTGCGCCTGTATGTTGGGAGGAGTACCCGGTATGCAAACATGTTATTATTGTAAATCACATGTGTCCTACGCTATGCTATAAGCTCGAAATAAACCAAACAAATCATTCTGCAGAACTCTCAAATGCATGGTTTTCACTCATCTCACAGGCGCTTTGATGCGGTGGACCATGCATGACTTTGATTGGCTTATCCACATGTCAATCACGCCCCTCTGAACTCAGATAAAACAGTTGCCCAGTAAGTAATTATTTGTCTCATGCCACTGAAACAATTTGAGCCAAGCAAATATGGGCTTTGGTGCCGATTTATTCATAAGCTTTCAACAAAAAACAAAAGAAAAAAAAAAATGACTTTCATAAATAATAACAAACCAGTGTCTTCAAACTGTGCTGTGTCCCTGGTCTCGTTGTGACTCACTGATGCCCATATCTTGAACACAGCAGATCGGGCAGGACCGCTCCCCAAATGTGCACATGGCTTAAAGGCACAATGAGCTTGTTTATTAAAAAAGAAAATTAATCCTCACACTGTGAAAACTCATAACACAGGCGCTCTGTCTTTATTTCTCACTTTTGATTCTTCACAATAATGAGCTTTCATATAATCCTTGTTTCAAAAGCATAGCAATAAATTCTCTCATATATATTTATTTCTTATGGACAGCAAAAACATTTAAAAAAATATGTTACAGTTTAATGTGCACTCGATGCCATGTCCATCAGAGCTAATTTGCAGACCTAGTCCCCGCAAGTCAATTTCAGTTTACAGAAATATATCATTACGATCCTAATTTCCATCAATTTTTAATAATAAATAATAGTGATAATTAATAATAATAATATAATAGAAATCAATCATAAATAATATAACGTCTTACGGTCAAAGTATCAAATAGCTAAGTCTAAGGGGAAAAAAATCAAATAATTATGAATGTTACTTCTGAAACCAGGGTGGTTTGACGTGGGTGGGACTGTGAAGAGGATACTACTATTTTAATGTAGTAATTTTATGTTACAAAGACGTTTTTCCCTGACAAATCAACCTAACCCTAACCCAAAACAGGCCTTTCCAATAGTTTTTTTGTTTTTGTTTTTCCAGTGCCAATCTTCCTCCAAAAGGAAAACGGAAAAAGGAAAGAAGTCCCTTAACTATCTGTAATTAGAACCTGGTTTATTCTGCACAGGCCTTTGTGTCCAACTCAAAAGAAGAGAGCAATGTGCCGTGTTGGTCCTTGTCACTGAGACAAAAGGCCCAAAGGGAAAATTAGCTTCCATATTCTTCTGAGAGTTGTGAGTCCAATCTGCTGCGTTAAATACTGACAAGGAGGCGAGGCGGATAGAAGCGGACAGGAGAAGAATCTGTACAGCGGATTGATATAAACATGGTACAACATGGGTCTAAGGGGAGCGCGGCAGCAGGCGTAGCGCTGTCACGCTGCGCTTTGATTAATGACAGCTCTGTCCAACAGAGGTGGGTGTATTTGCTGTGTTTCAGTTCTTACCCCAGCCCCCAAAGAAAATTACCCTTCTAAAAACTCAGTCATTATTAAAGGCAATACAAGACTTGTGTAAACAATAAAATAGAGAAAGTGTTTTATTGAGAAATAAGACACATATTTTTCAAGCCTGCATTCTCAAGTCATTCTCAAAGTAATTTATAGCTCAACACTATTGTTACCACGGTTGGATCAGTAGTAGTATCAGTTATAGAAAGAGAAACATCTGTTTTACAATCTTAGTTTTAGTGGCACTTTTCACACACAATCTCCATCTCGGGCACTTGTCCTGCTCTGTGCAGTACTAACATGTCATTAAAGCTCAGGTACCTGACTTTTTTTAACTTAACTTTTGTACATTTTGTTTCTCATCAAAGAGCACATTGCAACAGGGCGCTCTAGGCTCTAAGCGATGCAGAAGAAGAATCTGCACTTCCTCTACCTCTGATGTTTGTGGAGTTGTTTAGAAGTGACACAGAGGAAGAAGAATTCAATGGATTTAGTGATTTGGGGTAATACTGATGCTTTGGTAAACTTGTTAGCATGTTCTTTATGCTATAGTTATCTGAATAACTGTTAATATGTTACGTTAACATACCAGACACTTACCACAGTTCTGTCTGTGCGTCATGTAGCTGAAAGTGTTACGTTAGCATACGTACACCTATTCACCATGTTCTCTAATCTGTTATTATTTTGAATTGCATTTCAAGATGAAATGTCAGTTCTTGGTCTTGGATTTCATCAAATAAATTTCCCCTCCCTCGGGAGGTGTTCCGGGCATGTCCCACCGGGAAGAGGCCCCGGGGAAGACCCAGGACACGCTGGAGGGACTAAGGGACTATGTCTCTCGGTTGGCCTGGGATCGCCTCGGGATCCCCCCGGAGCAGTTGGAGGAAGTGTCTGGGGAGGAGGAAGTCTGGGAGTCCCTGCTTAGACTGCTGCCCCCGTGACCCGGCCCCGGATAAGCAGAAGAAAATGGATGGATGGATGGAAATTTTCCCCCAAAAATGCAACTTATACTCCAGTGAGACTTATATATGTTTTTTTCTTCTCTATTATGCATTTTTTTTGGCTGGTGCTTATACTCTGGAGCAACTTATAGCCCAAAAAATACAGTAACTTACCTTGCAAGTGAGAATGAGGATGGTTGTGAGAGCGTGTGTGTATGTTTGTAAAGGACTTAAGTTTTAGGCCGTGGCTGGAGAGCCGCGGCGCGGTCAAATTGCCGCGCAGTTTCAGGAACCGCGGCATTTCCCTTATAGCCCGTTATACCTAACCCTAACCTTAACTCTAACCCTAACCTTAACCCGGCGCGGCCAGCACAAAAATAACATGGCTTTTTTGGCTGCGCCGCGGCTCTGCAGACACTCCCTAAGTTTTAATATTGTGAGCAAAAGCATTACCAGAAATTCCTAGGAAGTACTGTAGAGTAGTAGCCTTTGGGGTGGAGTTAATTGTGGCACCTCGACTTAAATAAGTTCAGACAGTGAGTGCTCGACTGCAGTGTGTTCATATATTAATGTAATGAAAGACACTGCAGGGAATAAGCATCTGTCAGACGCATAGAAAAGCAGTTTGTCACAGTCTCTGAAACGACATGCACATCTATGACAGATGAAACTGCTGTGACAGACGGCGCACTGCCTTTGTCATCCCCAACCCATTCACTGTGGAGGAATCTTTACAAAACTATGACATTTCTGACATTTCGAAATGACCAACAACAATGAAGTCACAAAACAACAAATGAACTGGAAAAACAATGTTTGTGGAACTAAATTTACCAAAGCAGTTGTTCGTATTATTGAGGCATAGAGCAAAATGGGTCTGTCGGCTAATAGAATAAAGTTATTATTTGTCAGGTCGGGTATTGTAATAATTTTACTGTTTTGCATTGTTTTTTAAAGCTACTGAATACAAATACAAAATCATATTTTCCAAAACAGAACTTAAGGCTAAACCAGCTATAAATGGAGAGTCAACTTATAAACATTCCCTGAATATGATTACTTTCAGAGGTGGGCTTTAAATGAAAAATATTGACACTATTGAGAATGTTATTTTGAAAATGTACACAAAATAAAAATCATATAATTGTCAAGCTGACAAAATGAAAATCGACATGGGTAAGGCGATATTTCTGCTCTTAAGTGGATTATTTTACCGGGTCTTTTCACATTTGTCTGATACTTGAACTTTATCCAATATATCCAACATCTTCAGGTTATTCTATTGACATACTCAATATTGTCACCTATTTTCTTTACCGTCTGTAGCACATGACTTCATATGTGCAGTAGCATAAACCAGGTCTCCCATGAAGAGTTATTGACGCTGATAGGGATCTAAAGTGTCAGATGCAGTGGGGCGCTGGCTCACTAAGACACAATATATCGTCCAGACAACACCCAGGCCAGCACCTTTTATGAAACGCTATCACCTGCATCTCTCACATTGCTCAAGCAAATACAGAAAGTGTAAATCCTGTGTGGTTAGTTTTAATCTGCTGCCCCACAAATGCTCTCTGATAACATCAGTCATTATTGCATTGTGAGCCTGTCGCTTCAGAGTGTAATTGTCCAAACTCGATAATAACTAACCTTGTATGTATTGTTCTGCCTGAGCTTGACAATGGTGCATCCTGCTTAAAACGTGCTTCGTGTCGCCCCGGGTTGGAGGCGCTTGACCGGTATTAGTGGTAGAATTGCTTCAGTGAAGTAATTGAAGAAAGCAAAAAGGTTTCCCAGTATTTCCAGTGTTCGTCACTATAAAAACATTGAGAAGATTGTTCTGTTTGTCTTTCTAACAGAGTCCAGATGATTCAATTATTTTTTTCTACAATGGAACACTCCTGGGCGAATGAGGGATTAAGACAAACTCATTAACCGCAACATTTGAACAACTGACTTATAGCATGTCCAAATATCGACCTCTTAAAACCACTTATTCTAGTCAGGCATAAACCTCAGCTATCACAACATAAGAAGGTCCTGGTTCATTTCCCGGACCATGTCGCTTTTAGGGCTTGCACGGCACACTATCCCAAAACAAGAGATTTAGTTTCCTCAATCATATTTGCTCGTATGTTCAGCTGATCGAGCAAAGCTGTTTGGAATGTGAGAAAAAAAGAGAAAAAGAAGACTTTTGATAATAACTAAATCTTGAAGATAAACACATCTTTTAGATTTGTATGGATTATTTCACCGTTCACAGCTTCATTTGCATGTTATTCATAGCTTTTACACTGATGCTCCAAAGACCAGGCTCCAGTTTCCTTCGTCCTAAGGCAAGTATAAAAAATGGTTGAGATAAGATTCAATTCTTAAAATCATAATTAGGGACATCACAATATCTAATTTAAATGTTATGATTATTGAGAGAAACATCATGATTTTACAATTATCACCAACTATGACAGAACCAGACGAAAGCATTAGAATTGATCTCCTTTCTCCCCTAGCGTTTTGAAATCTAACTTTCTGAATGGAAAAAGTGACAATATTGGCACATAAACAGTCATATAAAAAAGTTCTTCATACGTAGTGTTTTTTTAAATTTTAGATTGAACTAAAAGAATTGCTTGATTCTCAATCTCACAAAAATATTGTGACCTGAACAATCGATTATTGATTGATCTAACTTGACATCCCTAATCATGATACTGTAAAAATGAAATAAAGTCCTTCAATATTGAGATGCATAACACAGACATGTATCAGTATCTGAATAGTATTACATGTTATATTCATTCTGCAAGAAATATAACAAGAACACATATTTATACTTGATAAACATATTGTGGTTCTTTGTCAGCCCTTATTTTTCTGTTGTTTCCACCAGTGTGTTGAATCCTTTGTTCTATTTTAGTCCTTTCCCTTAACAGAGTAACAGAGTTACCGCAAAAAGCAGACTGTGCAGTTTTGTATACAGAGTTACACTGGATATTCATAGTTTATCTTCCCTCGAAGGGGTATAAACTATATACTGTTTAAACGCCACATATTTCAACTTTACTTTCTTAATATTATCCACCACTCTGTTCCACAACATCCAGGCAATAAGGTGCCTATATGTGCTCAAATATCATTTCAAAGGTTTCCCATCGTTGTGTTTGAGACGGGTGGACCAATTGTGTTCTTTTTTCTGCACAAACAAAGTATAAAATGGCAACATATTTTGACACAGCTTGCGGCCTTCCTCACAGCCATAATACCACACGCTTCCTCATTTAAGCCTACACAACCTGCTCCTTCTCTTACACGCCGCAGTCACCTGGATGGCACTGCAGCCTTTGTTTGACACAAATGAACGCTCCCCACGAACAGCAGGTCTATACAATATTAAGCACCAGATGCTGCCAGATACATGTCAAGTCACTGGGAGTGCCGCATTACATGATTCATTTATGCAGGACTAAATATATTTGAAAGAGGTGACCTAATTGCATGCATAAATAATTAGTTAATTGAATGGAAGGTTTCTAGTTGCATGTTGACAATGACAGTCAAGTCAAAGTCTGGAACATTTTGAGCACTTTTAAATAATGGGATATTCAAGCTGTCAGAGATGAACCCTGAATACAGAGCGCAGAGATCTAAGCAGGTGATCTTGTCGACGGGAGCCAAAGTACAAAGTATATGCAATAATAAGGTATGGGGCAGAGTTCAGTCAGTGTAATCATATTAAACAAGTCTGTTACTTCTTTGTTCTGTTGTGCAAATCATTATGGTCAAATCTGTATCATGTAACAATGCACATACTAATTAAAGTATCGATACATGGTGAAGGTCGAGTAGAGTATTTTGAGGTTTTAACAGGTCAAAGCAACAGTTCACGTTTGTACAAAAGCTTGATTGACGAGTAAACTTGAAAAGCTTGTCTCATTTTGTTAATTTGTCCATTCAAGCATCCAAGACCCGGCGGCCTTCCTCATCGGCTCCCGGCGGGAACTCGGAGACGCCCCGCTGGTTCCAGCAGGGAGCCAGGCCCTCCGGTGAGCTCCACGCCCGTCGAGAGCTCATGGACTTTGGTCGGGTCATGCAATGGTGACAGGAAAACGGTTTGGCCCCCTGGAGTCTCCCCCATCTTCAGCCCACGCACAGCCCCGTGGCTCGGCTGTGGGGACTCGCCGCGGGCAGCTACATCATACACCGGCCCCTAGCCCTCCGGGGTAGATGAGCAGGGGCAGCAGATCGCCATCATCCTGCGCCATCATCCGTCTGTGTCGTCTGTGTTCGTTCACGTAGGCACAAATGACCCAAGACTTCAACAATCAGAGAAACTTAACGACTTTACTTCCCTGATCAACACCGTGAAAAGCACTGGAAAACTGTGTATAATTTCAGCTCCACTGCCAGCACTCTGCTTTGGGAGATTCTGCTTTTAAAATTCAGAAGCCTGTGCTGCCCGGTGGTCGAGTGGTTAAGAAGGCAGCACACATGCCAGGCTCTAAGTGCAGTGAGTTTGTCAAAAATATACTGCATGTCCTCCCTTCTCTCATATCCCCATTTCACGCTAAAACTGTCTAATTAAATCTATTAAAGGGAAAAAAAAGGGAAATTCAGTCGCCTTTGGCTTAGATCATACTGTGGTGCCAAGCAAATTTCATAAGTGGACAATTTTGCCACTTTTTTCAAACAACGTGAACTGTTTAAGGGAGATCCAAATATGTTTGGATCTTCTCTGTTTTAACATCGAGCTCACTCTTGCATCTGCAGCAGTCAATGTGTGACAATCAGATATGGGGACTTTAAATGCTCATGGAGCTTTTCAGATCCAAGTCAAGATTACAAGGAGAACATTAGTGTCAGTGCCTCAACCTGCCCAACACCCTATTCCACCCGATTCCACCCTATTCCACCTACGGGAAAGGAATCAGGTGACAATTGCGTGGTGAAAAAACTACTAATCATATATAATCAACATTAAACCTACTAAAAGCCTGCCAATATCAAATGCGCAATCCAATAATGTTCTAAACACGGACTTAAACATATCAACATTTGAATCAAAAAACATCAATTGGTTTCCAAAACTATTGTAATGAATTAAACCTCACACAATGTGTTAGCGCTCCCACCCGACCCGACCCTAAAGACCCACTTAAAGCAACATTACTGGACATTATCTTAAGCAACAGGCCTCAAAATAACCATTGTAGTAGTGTCTCTCCTGATTTTAGTGACCACTGTCCTATTGGGTGTGTGCGCAACACAAAATGTAGTAAATCCAAATCAACTATAACTGTTAAAAGGTCCTATAAGCATTTGAATGTACAAGAATTTCTGTCTGATCTATACTAGTGATGTTGGTTTTACCTCAAGTATTCCAGAACCCAACACAGCACTAGACTTTTTCATTACAACATTTATTGCTATTACTGATAAACATGCCCGTCTTAAAAGAGTCAGGGTCAAAAATCTGAATAATCCCTGGTTCTGTCCAGGCAGTGCTGAATTATCTCGAGGTTGTGACGAAGTCTGAGCAAAAGCCAAGGCAACCAAATCAGCAGCAGATTTGCAGCAGTTTTGTGCAATAAATATGTCGCTACTGTTCGTAAAGCCAAAACATCTTACTAAGTCAAAACTTTCACAGGATCACAGGGCAAAAAAAAACAGTTAAATCCCTAGCACAAAATTCTATTTTACCAAATTAAATTATTAAAGATTCAATCAACTTGACGACCCAAAAATATATTTGTGATGCGTTTAATCAGCACTTTGCTGACTCTGGAAATATTGTTGATGCTGCTGCTCCATCTGTTGCTGGTACTCTAATAATGAGAATAGACCGGATGATCAAGTATTTTCCCCTAAGCCCTTTACACAGACTGAAGTATTATAAATGTTGCTCTCCAACCTAAGTTACTTTTGTTATCAGCCCCACTAATAGTAAATTATTATAAGAATGTGCTGCTGTTTTTGTTGATTTGTCAAAGGCCTTAGGTCAGTAGATCACTGTATTCTCTTGGATTGTCTGGATGCCATTGGGTTTGATACAAATTCTAAAAAGTGATTTGCAGATTACCTCACAAATAGAGCTCAAGCTGTTTCTGCTGAAGGCTTCCAATCAGAATTTTCTTACCTTTATAAAGGTGTTCCTCAAGGCTCTGTCCTTGGACCATTGTAATTTGCAATTCATATATAAAGTCAAACGCAGTAGCATCCACTTGTATGCAGATGATGCAGTTCTGTATGCAAAGGCACCTTCTTGTGCACAAGTGATTCAAAATATTCAAAAGGATTTATACGATCCAACAAAACTGTGTTAATTTAAACTAGTTAATGAATTCAAATAAAACCAAATGTATTCTGTTCTCCAAAAGACACGCTAGTGACCCTCCCCGCCGTGGAACAAAACACAGAGACTTTTAAGATATAATGATTTTAAAGAACTTCTCATATTGTATGTATAAATGTTTTTTTTATTTATTGGTTAATTTTATTGAATGTTTTATTTGTGTATTAGTATCCTGTGTTTGTTTGTTTGTTGTTTATTTTGTGTCGTGTTTTAACAGGGTACCCATGAAAAAGAGAACTTTTCTCATTGGGATATTCCTGTATAAATAAATACAATGAATGAATGAATGGATACAAACCCCTCTGAGCGTTTCGGTTGGCTTGTTCATTTTTACAAAAAAATTACTTTCAAAGATATTCACCACCACACTTTTTTTTTCTTTTAATCTTTAAACTTGGGATTGAGAATGAGTCTTGGATGAGAGTCGAAAGGTTTTGTTTCTCTAAAACAGTGTCCAGATGACAACAACTGAAGCTTTTTCTACAATGGAACACTCCTGCACAAAGGGATTACATTATCTTGCTGTTCTAAAAGCTCAAATACAAATATCTGTCTTGCTTTACTAAAAAAAAGAAAACTCATAAGTATATTTTACTGTACATGATATTTCAAATTAAAACTACTTCAACGAACAACTTTTGTTTTATAATAAAACAATTAGATAAGATACAGCATAAATACATACATACTCAAACAATCACGTTTTAATTTATTCACATTTGTATTTTACATGCGTCAACAGAGCCGCGGCGCGCGGCCGAAACTGCCAGGCTATTTTGTGCCGCGGCTCCTGAAACTGCTGCGCTATTTTATCGCGCCGGGTTAGACCGTGCCGGGTTAGGGTTGGGGTCAGGGTTAGGGTTGGGGTCAGGGTTAGGGTTA
The DNA here is from genome assembly GCF_026437365.1 of Eucyclogobius newberryi. NCBI lineage: Eukaryota > Metazoa > Chordata > Actinopteri > Gobiiformes > Gobiidae > Eucyclogobius > Eucyclogobius newberryi. The sequence continues at coordinate 25,325,120 of NW_027315724.1, forward strand.
AGGTTAGGGTTAGGGTTAGGATTAAGGTTAAGTTTAGGGTTAGGGTTAAGGTTAAGGTTAAGGTTAAGGTTAGGGTTAGGGTTAAGGTTAGGGTTAGGGTTAGGGTTAGGGTTAGGGTTAAGATTAAGATTAAGGTTAGGGTTAGCCATGAGGCTATATGGCCGTGCCGCGGCTCCTGAAACTGCTGGGCTATTTGGCCGCACCGCGGCTCTGTAGCCACGGCCTATATTAAAAGATCAAACTGTCAGTTTCCCCTTAACTGTGTGATGAGGTAATTATAATTATTCTATAAAATATTTTTAACTTAGTTGCTGTTGCTTCCACTTGAAGGCTATTAACTATATGCTGAGGCATTTTTAGGATGCTGGATGGTGGTGTTTAAAATCAATGTAAGCGTAGGCCACAAAATATCAATACTCCCAATTATGTGTGAAAATCTTGCCAATAACTCTCAAAAGTCTAGACATGCCTGGCCGGGAGCACTGTATTGAAGTCTAAACTAATGTCTGTTCGGCTCTTAACATTACGCAGTCTGCAGTGAATTTCCATTTTGTCAGTGCAGGTGTTTTGGATCACACGTGGCTCCTGTGATTGCATCAGCTTTCTCTACAATAAGGTAAAGAATTCATGACGCAATCCCTTCTGGAGCGGTAAGATTTAGTTTGATGGTTAAGGGAGAAGCTGCCCCACTTTCCACTCCTCCCCCTGGGGAACGGTCCTCACTCTTCCACACATCTCGCCTGGTTGCAAACGCACTCAGAGCCGGCGCCGCGCTGAAACAACTGCGCCGAAGCTGAATCTACGGCCCGGCTGTTACTATAGAAACCAGAGCCGGTACATCCCGACTAGTCCTACTGTATTTTATTATGCACTTGACCCAGAAAAAAAAACACACGGAGAGGGTGATGCGAGGCTCACTTCCTTGTCAAAAATTGACTATTTCAATTGGCTAAAAGGAAAATTATGTATTTTTCTAAGAGACTGGAATGGGGAAAAGACGGTGCAGAGATGAGAAAAGAGCCAGACAAGTGACAGTGCTGAAGCACTTCGGGGGGGAAATAGAACTTCCAATGACAACAAAATGGAGAACTGCAGAGGCTAACCCTAATGCAGAGCTTCTGGAAGACAAAGGGCAATGCACATGTCAACAAATATCCCTTTACAGACAGCCTTCATATCATAAGGGTTAGGGTTAGGATAAAACAACTTTGTATTTCCTATGTTTGCCCAAAATTGATTCCCAGATTTAATCAGTGTTGGGAAGTAACTGAATACATTAACTGAAAATATAGATTCAGAACACTATTTCTGAGTAACTGTATTTTGGTACAGATTCTTTTGTGGTGCTAGTGAGAATGCAGTTGCTTTTCTAAAATCAGAGGAAGTATTATGATGTGAAATTTAGTTGGTGAACGATGAAACAAAACAAAAGGCTGTTTTAATCATGTGTCATACTTTTTTATGATATAATATAATTCAACTCAAGGTGAAGGTATTGTAAGCCTTCAGAAAACACTACTCTGATCAGACAATGTAGCAGAATATGTTGCAGAATACATTTTAATGAAGGAATTCAGCATTTTGTAACTAAATGCGTTTTTCAAAATATTCTTCCCAAGACCTGATATAGTTAATACAGAAACAAGTATCAAAAGTAGATTCTCAGTCACAGTATTGATACAAAAATAATAACCTTTTCATTGAAGTTTGAGGATGATTATCAGAACTAACATCATTATCAGTGAAAACAACAATTATTTTGTGTAAAAACATTATCTTTAACATTCACTCATTTATAAAGTTTCTATTTTTATTATCATGTTGTATTGAAATCCGTATCAGGTCTTTTTGTCAGTATCAAAATCTTGTCTTAAATGTTAGTATTGTGACCTGTCAAGTTCACCAAACCCAACCCCTAACCACTTCAAAAGACACAAAACTGACTTAAAAAGTGCAGAAAACATTTATACAATTATTTATTTATTTGTACTTGGAACTGGCATTCACTAATACTGCACTAATCGAATGGGAGACTAGGGTGAAAAGCTCAGTTACACTAAATATGATTCGTGAAAACGTTTAAATGATCTCACCAAATATTTGTCTTTTTTATCATTTCTTTTCAGATCTAATTCCAAAAATGTCCTGGCCTGTTTCCCGTCTCCCCGGACAGTTTCAAATGTTTACCATGTTAGTGCCATGTGGACCTTGGCTCTTCTTTTAGCTCCAGGAGCAAACAGAAAACGGTGACAGGTTTGACACCGCTACAGGCCTCGCCCACAGACACAGCACCATGCTCACTTCCAAATCAACAACATGTCCACACTCTTACAAATACTGTGGACTGCATGTTCACGTTATTAATAATGAAGAAGTCCCAGTGTAAAGAGAAGTTAATCGATAGTCGTGATTATTCAGGTCGAAAGAACTAAAAACTAATAATGATGACAATTTTACAAGCAAAATTACATAATTATATTTCAATCTATTCCAAAAAGTTAAACTAAATGTAAACTGCTTTTAATCTGGCTGGTTTTATCTCCAAATTGGCATCCTTTATACAAAGCATTTTATAAACAGAAGAGTTTCCAAAGTGTTGCACAGATACAAAGCAATAAAAATGTATCACAAGAAAGTTTGGATTCATAAAACTTGCCACTAACTATTAGAACAGTAAAGGATTTCACTTTTGTTAAGTGTCAGTAATTGTGTAAGATCGTTTTATTCTGATATTTTTTTCCCACAATAATAGTAACTCACAAATTCCTCGTGCAGAGCAGTGTCTTCAAAACGTCTCGGCACTCTTCGGTTTTAGGTTTTTCTTACAACCTTTTTATCTACAATATTCTTAAACATAAAGCCATATAGCAAAGTTCATAAATGAGAACAGAATATTCCGTTTCTATAAGCTCTATAATGTCCTCCTTCCTTCATTCTGCCATCTCCATTGGGATGTCATTATAAGATCCAAATAGGTTGGAGGCAACCTATTACACCAGCCAGCCTTTACTTTAGTGAACATGATAAAGCTTATGGCTCATTAGTGCATCATTTTAAAAGACCAATAGTTTTTAAATTGCATGTTGTATGTTCATGCCTGGCCTGTCTGCTCAGTATCCATTCTTTATTGACATATTAACATGTTTATATTGTGAAATTGTAATACTGTACATTCAGTATAAAACTTAACATGAAGTCGGGCAACAATACGTTAGCTGTAAGTGTATACATTTTGCTTTTACACAAATAGGCTTTGTAGCTTACAAAACCTTAGTGGATGGCAGATAAATAATATATTGTGCAATAAAACTAAATGTTGGTACGGCTAAAGACAAATGAGCAACCACAACACTTATTCTTCTTGCCATTTCCCCAACAAAGCTAAAACAACATTATCCAAGTTCCCTTTTTAACTGTACAGTATGTTCTGAGGCTTATAACACATTATTCACACAGGGATACAGATGTTGAAAAGGCATTACAAATACATGTGCTTCTCTGGGTCATGGTTGTCCTATAAGGATATTTAATGCATGAGACAGAAGACCTCAAAAGAAAGACCTGTATCTGAAAATGTAATAAAACTGTCAATGGTGAATCAATTTCAGCACACAAAGCGTATTGATTTTTGGATGTAATATTTTAGCTATACCTTGGGAATTGTAGGAAATAGTACAGTGACCTTGAGGCTACGGAGGATTTTTGTGTTCAAATTCACAAAGTGAAATGCATTTTTAGTAGTTTTAGTACGATATATCACAATAAAATCGAAGTTAGAGTTCGCTCAATAATCAAATAGCAAATATTGAAATGATTTTGATAATAGAATGTCCTCCGCAAAGAACAATCCAGTTTTATTTTATAGAAAGTCGTTGCACATACAGTTTAGACTTCTAAAAACATGTTCACAGGATATTAGTTAACGGTTCCCATGAAGTTGTTTACAATGCATATTCTGAACGGAATCCGACTTTGTTATTACAATTCTTGTCAAAAAAATCCATCCAGTGATCCCTCGCTATAACGCGGTTCACTTTTCGCGGTCTCGCTGCTTCGCGGATTTTCATCATGCATTGTGTTCTGCATTCTGATTGGCTAAACAGTCTCTCCGCGTCTTCTCTACCTGTGTGTCAATAACGTTATGGATTAATATGCACACGTACGTAAAAACGCTTGCCAAATTGAAGTTTGCGAGGTCAGTGAGAGCGCATGTGTGAGCTTCAATGTTTTATGGAGTATGTCATTGTATAATAACTGTAAAAAAAAATAAAGGTTTCTACTTCGCGGATTTCGCCTATTGCGGGTTCGTTTTGGAACGTAACCCTGCGATAAACGAGGGTTCACTGTAAACCGATTCAAATCGCGCAGCCTTCATTTCTGAACATTACATGGATTCAAATGGATACAAAGAGTGGTCCACTTTGTCTTCCATAGCACAATGACATGGGCCCTTCAGTGGCCAGGAGCCCTCCAGGGATTTAGGCCGATTCAACAAGTGACAGCGGGGTCTCTGGCACTGGCACTTTGGACAAGAAGTGCAGCTAATGGCCAGTCTTCGTTTGTCTGTGTGGAATTAAGAGCTAAATGTTTACGGAGCTTGGAGAAAGAACAAACAGAACATTTGTCAGAATGCTAATTTAGAGTGTTCTGGTATAGATACTCTTTGATTTGGTGGTGTTCAGTATACAGTTACTTTCTTAAAATCAAAGGAATACATTGTGCTATTTGATCATGTAATTTAGGCTTCAAACTGCATGGCATAAGTTATAAAAACTGAAGACACGACTGGTGGTGAGAGCGTATGCGTTTTCCCCTCTTCTCATTGATAAATGAATGCATAATATCAACAACTCATTGCAACGAGTATTCTAAGTATTGAGAATACATTTTAATGTATTTATTTTTTTCATATATTTTTGAAGTATTCTTCCCAACACTGTACGTAATTGTAATGTTTTGATGATGATATTGTGATCCTCTCTTAGTCTACTGTAAACCCTCATCTATATTACCTGAGATTTGAGTATTGTGTACTTTATACAACCAAGCCACAGTAAATTAGTTTAATAACGTTTCATAAACTTAATTATGTGTGACTCCTAACAGTTATAACATTGTGGAATTGCTTTTTTATTTTTTGTTTTCATCCAGTAAAATCCTCCCCACGCCAAATAAATAATTGTACAATATATCACTGTTTGTGTTGGATCAATAATGGACCATTCATGAGACTTATTTGATGACAGATCTTTAAGCAATAAATCCCTTTTTCTTTGTCTAGCAGGCAGAGAAGCGATTCTCCGCCAGATGCTCTCAGACAGTGTGAAGAATTAAACTGTGATCACCACCCTCTTAATGGCCTTTATTGTGCATCTGAACAGGGCACATGTGCACTGGTCCTGATGATAGTCGACCTTACACCCTTTTTAAATTCTAAATGTTGCCCTCATCTATTAGCCCATTGTAACAGCCAATCAGGCCTTTCGGGTGTTGACAAAAGAGGTAACAACAACCTAATGACCAATCAAGTGCAGAGTCAAATTATACAAATTATTGTATTATGTGTTTGTAGGGAGCAGTGTTTCGTAATCACAATGACAATAGCTAATATAGGCCTGCAAACTCTATTTTTTGTCTGAAATCAATGTAATTTTGATCAATGAACAATGCAAAGAACCATTATGATATCAGGTCTGTGCCCTGGAGAATTAGACTTTTGGGTGATCGGACAGAATAGTTTCTTCCTGGGAAGAGTAGTCTGAAGACAACTTAACACAGACTGCTCCTTTGCAGAGATGGTCTAGATTAGAAAAACAACTGAAACATCCATCTGCATGCTCTGCTCAGCAGCATCCCATGCAGCTCTCTGCTACAAGCGTCATATTACACTGTGCTAAGTGAGAGCGCTGTATGGCTGAAGACAAGTGCGACCTTTCAGAGTGGTTTGCGTGAGCCCTAAACGAGCCCTCGCATCTAAATAGACACTCTAAGGTTGGGAGAGGGGAGGGGCCACGACGGGTGTACTTATACACTGGATAAATTGTCACAAGCCATCCAAAAATACAAGCCATTCAAATGCTAGAGGAGCTCTGCATTGTATGTATCTCTAGTGTGAAAATGAAAACATGCGTGCAGGAAAAGGCCCGTGTGAATGGAACACACGGGCAACAAGAAGTGCTGAGAACAACATAAAGCCTCTTCTCTGTGCATCTGCAGCGCACTGTTCCTCATTGGTGATGCAGCACTGTACATTTGCAAAGGCTGCAGCTTCAATCTAGTCCATGTATTAGAGAGTTATGAAGATGTAATCACATGTCAAAACTCCCCATACATACGGCTCGTGCACAAATCTGATTTGCATTTAAAGACTTGATTCAGTCAAAAACCTCCAGTGAAGCAGAGAAGAAGATTAAATTTGGGATGATATAATGTCTGTAATGGCGGGCCTCCAGAAATGATTAAAAGGTAATTGTATGACTCCATCAGATGGTTAAAAGGAATAAGAATGGCACTTTGCTGTGTAGGCTCAATTGAATAGAGTGAACAAGGTGGGCCTTTTATGTTAATACAAAAGCCTGATTTCTTTCTGATGCTTCGAATTCAAGTCGAACAATCTTAGAAAATGCAAAAAATGTATAGACTTCCTTCCCATGAAAATGCAATCATTAAACTATTCATTGTGCCAGTACCAAAACTGGACAGAGACAAATTGTTGCTTAGAATGAATCACTGCACAAGAATGGTCTCCCGTGGCAACGTTTGAAGGAAATGGAAAAGAAGCCAAAAACATTGCAGAGATGGAAACAAACTGATTCTTTAAAGAAAAATATGACTCACTGTATTGTTGAAACAATATGAATAAAAGAAATATCAGTAAAACTTCTGAGCACACACCGGAGTACAGACGAAGCATAATTACACAAAGCTGTTATGTTGGCGTCAGTTTGAGCTGCTGCCGCCCTCACTGGCCCCTGTACCACAGCATATGGACTCACAGCAGACACCATTAGCATGGCTGATTAAGTGGCCAGGTTAAGTGTCTTGCACTTAAGACTAACAATACTAAGGACCTCTAGGGACACTGGCTATAGTGTACACCTCACCGTGGACAGAGCAGTTGGGGGCCCGCTCCGGTGCTAGTGACACATTGCACACTGTGTGTGTTCTACTGATGAAGGTGAGAAACAATAAGGATGTGAGCCAGCGGAGGAAACGATATGGAAATGTGTCAAGAGTCTGCACGGGGGAGGCGAGGCGGAGGATTCTTCTGGATAGAACACGCCCGCTCACACGCAGATTTAATGAGAGCAAAGAGAGAGGAGGGAGGAGGTGCAGGAGGAGAGCAGGGTAAAGCTGCAGCCTCAACCCATTACAGACCCCTAAAGAAAATCAATCATGAATCTCAAGTTCAAAGGCATCGCAGAGAGAAGTTGACTGTTAGTCTAAGTAAGCAGGGACCAGGGATTTCTATCTACACAGAGCACATACTTTATGACATAAACTGCTGCTAACAGATGGTAGCAGTCTGTTGTTAGCCAGCACAAATGACATTAGCTTTAATTTTCTTCATAAAGTGCATGATTGCGAGAGAGAGAGAGAGAGAGAGAGAGAGAGAGAGAGAGAGAGAGAGAGAGAGAGAGAGAGAGAGAGAGAGAGAGAGAGAGAGAGAGAGAGAGAGAGAGAGAGTTTTGCCCTCCGGATAGACAGATCCAAAGCAGGCTCAGGAGGTATTTTTATGGCTGAGGAGTCAGAGATGTTGGTGGACTTCCTCCTTTCTCCAAGCCCCGTAAACATTTAGCCCTTAATTCCACACAGACAAACGAAGACTGGCCATTAGCTGCACTTCTTGTCCAAAGTGCCAGTGCCAGAGACCCTGCTGTCACTTGTTGAATCGGCCTAAATCCCTGGAGGGCTCCTGGTCACTGAAGGGCCCATGTCATGGAGCTATGGAAGACAACGTGGATCACTCTTTGTATCCACCAAGATCTGACTTGTTCTCAGAAACAGTAGGGGATGAATACATTACAGTCTGATGCTTCATTTGCTGAATGAATTAGACCACACTGAGTTTGCTTTAGATTTCAACTGTAGTTCACGACATGAAAGAGGGCCTTTAGTTTCTTCACACAATACAGTAATCTAAACAATCTAAGATAATAGTTTGATATATTTCAATAAGGGAGTTCTGATGAATCTTCATTTACAAACCTTTAGCCAACCTCTTATAAACATCCTGAAATGCTGGAAACCTTTTAAATAAACTGAATTGTGGCTGGGAGGCAGTAGTTATACTGTTCACACAGGACTTATTTTACTTAAACAGCACAGCCAACAGTCCATCTGCTGATGATTATAGGATATGAAAAGTTCTTGAGGCATTTTACTTGGTTAATCAACCATAGTTAAGTACCACACTCATTGACTTAAACCCAATGTTTGCCGTCATTTTAATGCAACATTTCCTTCTCTATTAAAGTATAATAATCCAAGCCAATCTCACAAGTGGATCAGGGAGATCTGACAAAGAGAGAGGCCACAATTCTTTTTACATTTTAATTTTTGAACTCGCTTCTGGAAAGTGATCTTCACACTTTCTGCATACAAATTTTCACGGACATTGTCCTTGAGAGGCGTGTGATTAATAATGGATACAGTGTGACCACGAAGAGACACAGGCTATGTAACTGTGGCACAAGTCTCCTTTTGAATACCTAAATGTATTGCAGTGATAAGGCGATAAAGTATCTGCCACGTTCACTCTATGCCTCCTGTTTGCAGCACCAGGAGGATGCAGGAAATCAGAGAAATGTGATCACGTATCAGAGCTGCCTACAGCTATGGTCCTGCATCACCACAGTCTGCTGCTGCTATTCTGGGAGTGCTTCAGAGCCAGTGATGTGTGATGCATTCATGTTTATAGCACCAAATATTCAGCTAATGACTGACATTCTCAGGATCGCTCACAGTATTATGCAGAGCTGAATACAGGATATTAACATGGAGCATTTTAAGAGGGGCACCGTTTAACATACGGGATTTTAAAATCGTATTAAAGACGATTTGCGAGACAAAACGGCTGTCAAAGTAAGTCATCATCAGCTACAAATACATTTCTACCTGTGTGAGACGCTTACATCTGATTACAAGGATACGGTCCATATTTAGATACGGTTCAAGTCGAAAGCGTCACGCCTTTAAATACATCTTCAATGGCAGGTTACAGGACACAGTCTGTGTGAAAAGCATGACAAACTACTGTCACAGAAATACATGTATGGTGTGGATTCAGATTCCCAAAACCCTGCATTGAGAATAAACTTAACAATTGCATCTGGCGTTTTAAGCAGGTGTTCCATGTGTAATAACAATTTCAATTTGAGATTTAAGATGCTCCATGAGCCAAAGCATCACAAAATCTACTCATAACGGTGACCCGGTGCATGTTATCACATTTAGAAGCTCATCAAACCTCGTGTTAAATGAATATGGAATAAAACGTCTTACAAAATGACCCAGACTCTCTTTTCTTTTCTCCGGCTGTTGCTTGCATTCAGTGAGGGCCCAGAGGTAAACAATAATCCTCCAAGGGATTTCTATTAACCTACTTTATTTTTATGAAATACACTTTGTGATGCGTCAAATTGTCTCGAAATGAATAGAAAGATGTAGCCTAGTTTAAAATGAAAATCTAAAGGGAAATCAGTAGATGACGAAATAGCAGAATCACAAAGAGATTTACAGCCACTAGTGAAATGTTACGGCTGCAGGATTAATCACAATCAAATCAAAATCACAATTTGATTGCACGCAATTAGCAAATGCTGCATTTTTTTTACTAACATAATATTCTCCACAAATAACAAAATAGCCATTTATTCCGCACAAAAACTGCTAACCCTGTAGTATAAATCTATAGAACATGGGATTCATTTAGTAGTTTGTCTGTTCATAGACGTACTTCAGCCTTTTTGTCAATTCGCCGGAATATTAAAACATAAAACATAACTCAAATCGAAATGGCAATGCTTAGAAGAAAAATCTCAATTCTTATGCTATCAATGCCGACTTTACGCCTGCAATAAGTCCCAATGTTGTCCTGCAGGGATGATAACTCCTTGCCCCTTTTTAACTGGAAGTGTTTGTCTATGTTATTTAGGAGAAAACACTGAGAAAGGTATTTGCATAGTGTAATGTCTAGAGGCGAAACACTAAGCCTCTTCAGTGCTGCCTCGGGTCTGCCAGCGTTGTAAATACTATTGTGTGATCTGAAAGGCAAACCTTGGGGATGGGCCCTGCCAACAGTTTTTCCTGCGCACACACGATCAATGCTGATTCACTGACAAAAACATCGCCCCCTTCTGCGAGTTTGACGTCGGCGCTCATCGCACAAAGGTAATGACGCGGAAAATGTGGATGTCTTTAAAAGGCAACGGGGGCTACGGGGCCAGGCAACCTCCGTCTAATCCAAGCCCACGTGGCCATCTCGCCTCAGACAGGGTGAGGCAGGGGGCACTGACTTATTACCTTATAATGAGTAGTGTGATTCAATCCCAGTGTCGACCGTCATAATGGGCTCGGTTTGGAGATGCTGCTTCAGGTAACCTGCGGGTTGATTCATTGCCAATCTTAGTCTAGACTGGTGGCATAATCATTTTAAGCGTTAGCAGGAAGAAAACAGGGGTGACAGATCATGTGCAATTTAGACGTAAAATGAAATAGAATGTGTGTGTGTGTGTGTGTGTATAATCTGGCCTCTACAAAATATGAATTAAAAAAACTGGAAATACAACTTTATTATTGAAACATAAACTACGCATGGAAAACCGGATAAGTGGCCCAGTCCAATGTAAACCCGGGAAGTACAGTTGAGTTGTTCTATAAATCTGGTTGTATTGACGCATGTAACAGTGCAGCCCGATAAAGAGTGGGAGAGGCGTTCAGCTGTATGTGATAAGAAACAGTCTGGGAAATATTTGACATGTGTTTGGGGCGTGTACTCATTTTAGATAAGCAGAGATGACAACCTACGACCCTTCAACCGCGAACTCTATTTTGATCCGCTGGGTTAAAATGAAACAATCGAAGCGTTGAAGTGTTTTTTTTTTCCCTGGAGAGAACAATTAACTTATGAGCAACACAGTGCACAGGATGTCTGAAAATCAAATACTCAACTTAATTGAGTTGTTGTGTATCTACAGTATGTTTGCCAAAAGTCTGGCTGTATGTATAGTCGCGCGTCGCCTTTTTATTAAGAATTAAAGCTACAAAGTTTTAGTGCCTATGCTAAATTAGCAGACGTATCTGAATGTCCCACATGTACATTAGACTGGGACTAAGTCTGGTCTTGAGTTTGGTTGTTTAGCGCACTGGCAGTTCTCTGTACATGTAAACGCAGTGACACTGAATCTGACCATGCATTGCCATCTCTCACACCAACTTACATTCTCTTTCTTAGTATTTGGTCTTCTTCATGCAGATTGACAGTTCTAGTCTCAACTTCTTCTGTCTTAGAGGTGAGAGATATGTCAAATAATGCATGAAATTGTAATAATTGACTTTTGATATTTAAAAATAGGCTCGATACCACAATAAGTAAAAATTCTCATTTCAGGTCAGTGTTAGACGTCCTGTTATATGCAGCATTTTGAGGACATTTCCACATTCAAAAGCTATACTATTTTGTTTTAAATTGTTATTATCTATGGCAACAGCCTAATTTGTCAACTTAATTGAATTGTACTTTCTTTATTAGAGGAGACCTATTATGCATAATTGACTTCAAAGAACTTTTAACCATATTATAATTGTTTTCCTTTCTCATTACACCACTCCAAGATGTATTTATAGTAATTCCTGAATGTTGGAGTGATCTTTATTCTCCTGCAGACAAGACGTTTATTATCCGGTATATCGTTTTTAATTAAAATGATTAAAACTTACTTTTAAAAGGTACAGAATTGTCTAGTGTGATCTTCCAAACCAAGGTAAAAAGTGATATTTCATCACTTTTGTGGTCCATTTGTGCTTGAACCTTAGCCAAGGCATTTACAAACACATTGTAGCACACTAGAGTCTAAAAACCGTATCGTGATAGTGCAAAATTGCCAGTAACACCAAACCATCCTCTTTATTCCTCTGCAGTACTTAACGTCTCCTCATTGGCCTCAGTGACTTTATCTCCAAAACATCTCACATGAACTGGCCCTGTAATGCACTCATTCTTAACCCTATCAATCATAGTCGCTCTCAAATGGAACCTCTACATCTCAGCCTCTGCCCTCTTTCATTTCTTCAAAATTACAGTTTTTAAACCATACACGGCCAAAAAGGAAGACCTCGACTAAGTTCATGCTACATGATGCATGCGAACAAAAGAAAACAACTTCACACACATGGTCACACGTAGCACACTGTGTTTACCGAACTAAAAAATGTACGTTATCCTTCTAATGATGCCCTTACTTTCTTTACATTTCGCAGGAAGGCTTTTATTCCCGCTGGCATTGGAGCGGCCAACTCCTTCGCAATCTCCTCAAATACTGTGCCATTACGGTACGAACCCTCTATTTTTGCTTGAATTGATTTGTCACCCCGTACATTGATTAGTTCACAAACTTCTTTCTTCCTCCACTGACAGTTTTCAGCTCTTTTGTCTGCCATTTCTCTCCACATTGACTCAGAATTGTGACGTTTATGCCGGAAATGTTGCCTATTGATGAATTGATACTGATTGCATGAACTGGACCTGGGCGTTCGGACTGAAGTCGCATTCTCAAAGTATAAAACATACATATCGGACTTATTTCCAGGGACAAAAGTGGCCTCAGATTTGTGTGTTTCTGAACGTAGCTCTAGTTGAGTTCAAATTACTTGAGTCCATCTTAAAGATTTCTGGCCACCTGCTTGACTCAATGAAAAAAAAAATTCAAACCAAATTTTGGACCATTTTCCGGATAAGCTTAATGCCATTCTTCAGACAAAGCAAGAACATCTCTCCTCACATCAGAGGACATGTTTTTCAAGATTTCCAGAAGTAAAATCACACACTGGTGCTGTAGATACGATTCACACGTTTATCGTTTTTAGTCCTTATAGATATTACTGTGACATTGATTAATTAAAGATAATCTAGATATTCCTCATTACAATATTTCAAGCTAAATTATCTTGTAAGATGTCAGGCATTTCAAAAACCACCTGAAACCCAGATTAATATTCAAGATTAAAGTCTTTTAAAACAATGCTAAACACCATGGCGACCTGAGCGTTTATTCATTTAACTGTAAAATAACCTGGATGAAGGCCTACCTAATAAAGTGGCCTCTAAGTGTATTTGCACAGGAACATGTAGCCAATTTTGGTGTGCAGGACTTACCGTGCTAAGCTGGCTAATACTTTAGCTCATAGCACTTCTAAGCTTCTTACAGAAAAAAACTGAGCTACTTATCCATGGCCAGCTTCCATCTGAAGAAACACTGCAGAAGATAGACTCCGTGACGTCGCTTGTAACAACTGTTCCTTTGATATTCCTCTGCCACTGGCCCCAGAATATAATTACTGTCAATGCAATGCAAGTGCCATATTTTAAATTGAAATCTGACTTACTTCATTTCAATTTAAGACAACCTTTCACAAAAAGGAGAAACATGGCTCACATAATTAACTGTGATTCATCTTAAAATGATTCTCCCACGTGAGTTTGTAATTATTCACCTACTTCAAAGACTATTCCATTATTGGACATTTCCCAAAAGGAGACATCATATGATTTGAGGGAAAACAAATTAATTTTACACACTAAAGAGTTCACTTGTAAATAAACAAGTCAAAGATTGTTAAATCAAAATCAAAAAGAGAATTAGCTTTGCAAAAGTCATTAGTAAGTAGATGGTTTTTGGTAATGTCAAGAAGACAAATTTAATTCTGATCTTCTGCTTTAGAAAACAAAAGCTAAAAACAGTTGTGTTTAGCTGCGCATATGGCTGCATATGATCTTCTTTGCACTCTTCTTTTTATGTCTTAAACTGTATGTCTTTGTGATTTTAATGCATTTATTCCTGTTCTGTGAAGCACTTTGAATTGCCTTGTGTATGGATTGTGCTCAACAAATAAACTTGCCTTGCCTAAAGAGAATAAAACAAAGGCAGCTGGACATTTTTCTTTTTTTTAACAATCCAGCTGTGTTGGTTTAATTATTTTCCAAAGTAATGCTATGCCTTGACGTCTCAAAAGTTTCAGAATTTTATTTAATTAGTTAGTTTTGATCATACCAAAACATGCCAATGTTGTTTACTAAGTTATATTTTTATTACAAGAGAAAAGTTGATCAGCAGCAGATTTAGCCACTGTTTCTTTCAATCTGCAGTCCCTAAGGAACAACAGTAATACAAAGTAAACATTACATTTCAAATTCATTAAATGCTTATTAGGGAACATTTGCTCATAACAAATTTACCAGAAACATTAGATGAGTTCCCAAAATTACAAAATGAGTTCATACAGATATTGTGCTAAGTTTTACTGTCGAATTACAAGTACAATTTCCCTTGACTGATGATTATAGGATGTGCTTTTTCAAGTTTTGAGAGAAATTATGCATGGGGGTGTGCCAAAATATCAATATATCAATATATCGTGATACTAAATTTGGTGATACAGTCATATCATGGGCAGCTGCATCGATGACTCACCATTAGTCATTTTTTTTATATATATATATTTTTTGTGTCCGCACTACTTGTTACATGTTTACGCGAAACATGTAACATTTTAACAGTTTTGATGATTAAAATGGGTTTGTGCAGGTCGTGGTTTAACACAGAAAAATTGTGTTAAAATGTATTGGGTTCTTTAAAAAATACTGATAGCGTAGAATATTATGAGCAATTTATCAATTAGAGCAAGTATCGCAAAATCGTGAGCCGTGTATCGAATCGTAAGGGACCCTTTGATTCCCAGCCCTAATTTTGAATAAGGCGCCTAGATTTATCCCTCTATTTGTTTAGTGTTAGAGGATTGGAGCAATAACTGATTGTATCCATATCAGAATGTAATTTGATGGCCACTTGCTGCATTTCCTTTCCATGCGTATAGATGACAGCATCATCCGCCCACATGAGGATAACTGCATCTCCGCACACATCCGGGAGGTCCTCGATGTAACTGCTGAACAACAAGGGTCCCAAAAATGATCCCTGTGAGACCCTTGTGCTCCAGAAAGGACATTGCATGATTGGTTCTCACACTCTGCGTCCGATCTGAGCGATATGATTTCACCAACTCGTGAAACTTGGGACAGGAGGACAAGGCTTTCTGGAAGTCCAGGAACACAGCACCCACAGCGCCCCCTGTGTCCAGGTAGGCTTTGACGCTTTGTTGAAGTGTTCAGTTAACGGCTTTATGATATCTTTCTCTATGATTTTTGATGCTACAGGTGATACACTAATAGGCCGGTAGTTGCTTGTTTCATTTTTGCGACCGGGATATATGAATTGGTGTTATAACAGCAATTTTGAAGACACTAGGGAACACGCTTTCATTAATTGATTCATTAACAATCTGTGTTATTGCAGTTTTTAAGGCCTCCCTAAGTTTTTCAATGAGTGTACCATGAAGTGCCCATTAGTATTTGCCCTTTGTTACTTTGATAGGGCGTGGATTATTTTATTGTATCCGTTTTGATGATCAATATATTTGAAACTTAAAGCAGGAAAGTGAACGGATGAGATAGTTCCCAAAATGTCCAGCAGCTGTTGGACCATCTTTTATAAGTCCTGGATCCACTTTGAGCTCTATATCCACTTTCTCTATTTCAGTTTCCCTCTTTCATTTATTTTATCCATTGTTTGCCACGACTGTTTTGAATTTCCTTTGGCCTGGTTGATTACTTTGAAAAAAGAAAAAAACAAACTCAAAATGCTCCAGCTTTATTAAATTGCTGAATGACTTTGTTTGCTTTTGAGGCAGAGGCTTCCATTAGGGTGATTTTTCCTTTACATTTTACATTTTGCTTAATTACTTTAGAATATTTAGAAATGAGCTGTTGAAACCTTCTTATTAGATAACTGGCTGCTACATTGCTATTTTTATGATTGACAATGATTCCAATTTCCGTGTCCTATTTCATTATCAAGTAACTCAACGTCTTTTCTGCGGGTGCATGATATGAGTATTAATTTGATTGGTTTTGACAGATTCCTGGCCACTAATCTTAAATTATCTGGTTGAAAGAGGTCGATATAATACAACAATACCAAATGAGATTCCAGGAGATTGTGGTCACCCCACACAAACATGGGCATCACCCACTGCTTCAATATGTGAATACTGAAAAGTGCCCTTAATGTACATCATATATGCACATGTAAAGATTAAAGGAGGAGCATTCTGACACTATTTGATGTATTTTAAACTAAAAACTGTTTGTTATTACAGTCAAATTACAATTAAACCTGATTTAAAATGTTGCAACTTTTGACAATCTAACTTAGCACTCTTAATTTAATTTAAATCCCTCCTAATCTCTCTTACTGCCGGCACGTCTACATCAATCGCAAATGTATGTAAAGGATTTGCGGGTGCACTTGATCATCCTCACACCGTCTACGCCATAACTTCATTGTAGTTATCGACACATTACCTGAAAACTCATTTATGCCACACAATTGCATCAAGTGTGAGAATCGCTGTTGTAGAGACAAACATAATAGTCTGTGTTTATTATACAGTAATTTCATCTAACATGATTAACAAGGAGTGTGTAATTGTAAAAAACATCAACTGTGACATTACACTACAAATGCATCTTGTTTTAATGGTTCGGGGGTTGTTTTCCTCAGCAGCTCGTGATGGCGCTCGCGTTTTAATGGATGAGGTGATAAAATATGTAAAAATAGTTGGGTTTTTTAAATGAACACGGGAGTCTCATTTTGATATTGATGTATGAAGCACAAAGAAATTATGCAAATATTAAGTATTGTTTTATGTGGCGAGGCCTCTCAACGGCACATGAGAGGAAATCTAAAAATAATGAATGTATATGGAGATTTTAATGATTTATAACAGGGGAATTAAAGATGTAGGACGAATCAAACCATGGTCTTCTACTGGGCACTCTAACCGCTCTGCCACCACACACCCCCACCCTCTGAATACGAAGATCTGGAAATGTAACGTAGTAAACCCCGGGTTGTCATTGGAGCACCTAAAAAACGTTGCAGTCCCGGGTGCATAGGTTCCTGCTTTGTACCCGAGACAGAAAATGGAAAACGCAGAAAGAAATAATGATGATGACTTTATGAGTTCATGGTTACAGCAGTATTCTCCCACATGTAAACTCTTGTCTTTGATGTGTGAATTTCATTGTGAACCCTGAAGGAAGTGTTGAGTTTCAGCTCAACAATGGGTCCTGGGGTCACACATTTAACACATTGGATTATACAGCAAAATTAGATCTGAAAGAGAATTTACCCCTGTGGTTTGGACATTTTTTGTTATGCAGGGGATTTTTTATTTTTTAGTCTTTACATTTGCATGTTGAAGAACCAAATGCCAGAGAACGCCTGTGCAAATGTGAAGGTGTTGTGCAGAGCATTAGTTATTCCAGGTCATAATTGGAGTGGATGAACTTAATGATTGTGGGTCTATCTGTGACATGAAATGTGTTTTACTTGGAGCTAAATCATTTGGAGCATATTAGTGTGCTTGGCCCAGAATGATAAAGCTGTAGGCTGACGAGCCATATGTTAGGCGCCCGATTAGACCAGAGTCCTGCTGAGGCAAACACAGCCCTGCAGTCACACACCAAGGTGCATCTGTTTTCAAGAAGGCAACTCCCCCCTCTGCATATCTAATTCAAATGGACAGTTCATTTAGAGTACACTCGCAGCCAAATGGGCAACTTTATTTGGAGAAGAAGATTGACCTAATGTGGTTGAAATCCTTAATAGCTGGTCCAAAGACAGAAAAGTGAAGTTGCCTGTTCAATAAAAACAGTGTAGTTCCATCCCAGGCCTTTGACAGGTGACATGCAAATACATGTCTTTCAACAGTGGGAGAAGATCCAATAGACCCAACTTAAAATTGGTGTATTCTGTGGAACTGAAAATCCACTCACACGATGACACAGACAGAGTGCTCTTTGACTTGTCCCATTGATAGTTAAATGGGGAGAAAATGGCACACATGCACTGTGAAATTCATGACGAATCAATATGCAAATCGTGTTATGTTGCGGCCTCATGCAGCAGTGGAACATTAAACTCAAGTCAACACAGACTACTGGGACTTTTGTGTCTCGCAGTCCAAACTGTCCGGGATTTGACCAATGGTGAGGCAGATGTTGGTGAATAGATGAACCGAAAGGATGAAAATAAAAATACAGTATATAAATGGTGCCACAACTTCTGTTATCCACGGCATGCTAACCTTGTCTATCTCCATAGAGACAAAAAAGTGATATTAGGCCAAATCACAGGTCAGAGTAACCTGCTCAGGGTAATCCTTGTGCAAAGCACAGCAGCATCGCTTTTAATAGTAGCCGCTCAGGCAATCATCACCAGCAAAGTCACACATGCATCTATCACAGGCGTAATTACAACACGCGCCACTCAACGTAGCGTCTCCAGGCTGTCCAGCAGGGGAAACACAGGAGGTAGTGTAAAAATAAGCTGCCTATGCCCTTTCAATACATTCTCTAAAACCATGATAGACACGAAAAGAACGTGCATCGCATCCTGATCATGTCCAGGATCTCGGGGAGAGATATCACATTTCATGATGGATTAGGACAAGTTGATTCTTAAATTGGAAAAAAAAATAACATGCAAGGACTACTTACCACATGAGAATAAAACTGCCAAAACTTTAAAGGTAAGCTTTTTAATGAAGGACAAGCACGACAGTCATAGCTTGTTATTGCTCTATGTAAAGCATTGTGCGAGCAATGCATTTAATATGTACGTAAGCAAAATGAAGCAGTATGGCTGTGTAAATACACAGACTGCTGCTGGAGCAGCGTCTCTGCTGTGGGTTGACGCTCCTGATTTGTGCATATGCAGCTTTGCCTATGCCACGTTTTGCTGTAGCTTCAGATTTAAATTCTGGGTAAGAAAACATGTTTTTTTAGGTATTTTCATCGACAACACCTGTAATAGAACAAATGCAAGCTAAAAACAACATTGTACCTGATTTTTTCCCCCCTCTTAAAATGTGAAAAACGGTTCATTTTAAACTCTTTGCAGCAGTCAAAATGTATTACTCATTAAAATTGTGCATTCCCAGCATCCTAAACATTCACCCCAATGAGTTCATAGTCACGTTTCACAACCCTCTGAAGCCTTGCGAGTTGCCGTCACAGTAAATTTAACAGACATTTTTTCATTATTACATAATCTAGCCTCTTAAATTTAATGGTATGCTGTGAAACATTCCAGGTAAAGACGTAACATCTCCATGGAACAATTTGCAGAGAGCCAACAAAATGTTACATATGTGGACCTTGCACAGGTCAGTAATAGGATAAACCAAATCAAAGAAGAGCTATAGCTGGTGCTCCAATAAGCATGAAATATTGAGGTGAAAGTGCCTTTTCATAACAAACATAATTGTTCCCCAAGAGACTTCCTGGACCGATGTGTAGCATAAAGTCAGCGCTTCACATCACTCTGTTAAAACACCGTTAATTTTTTCAGATCGGTCCAAGCACCACCATGCAAAGCTTCAAAATAAAAGGTAGAACAAAAGTGTGGGAATAGTATCTTGATGTTATGAAAAAAGCGGCTTTTGATTCATCTTTCTGGCACATTTCCAGGTATGACAACCATGCTGGGAAAAGTGCAAAGAGAAGAAAGAGCGCACCATGTACCAAAGTGTCCGTGCTGGATTCAAACAGAGGACAGCACAATTACATGGCACGCTCTCTCTCTCCAGCTGAGCCACAGGACACCACACACCCATGACGGGTCTAAAGGATGTCCGCTGCCATGGAAACAAAAAAACACAGATGCTAGTTACGTACACCACTATTTATTTTTAGCCACAATTACATAAAAAGTCATTGGGACAACGTCAACAAATTCAAGCAGATTGATAAACGCTCCAGAGAGAGAATCCAAACACTAGAGCAGCATTATTTACCGCCTCCATAACAATGCCATTTGTGTTTTGCAGCGTGGCATTTATGGATGAAGCATAAAAAGCAGTTTTCATATTTTTGTACCAGTCCATTTTGCATGTGGTAGACAAAAACACAAACAATGTTTACAGTACGTATTCAATCCGTCGACTTAACTTGACTGAGGGTGGAGGGCAGTGACGGCAGAAGTACAAATCAAAGTTATGTTTGTGGAATTCAAAGATTTAAATCAATGACAGTTGAGGCCAATTATTTCTATTGAAGATTTAGTTTTAAAATACATAAGCAACCAAATAAAGGTAGAAATATGGTGACTGGTGTTTTGGAGTCTGTTTAGTCCAGGTAACGATTATTATTAGGTGACGATTATCATTATTATCATCAGTATTATAAGTATACTTTTTTTAAGTCTATAGACTAGTCACGACTTGTCAATTAATAGTTTTAGAACTAATATTTGGGACCAACTCCATTCAGTGTAATTTTATATCAAGTAACATTTATAAACTGAAAAAGTAGGAGAGAAAATAATACAATAATTAATGTGATTCTTTCCATTATTAGTAATTGTATCTTGCCAATTTTACAATTTACAACGTTTGACTAACTTTTAATGTTGTTTATGGCACTTTTCTAGGCCGCCAAAGACGCTGATGTACATGCTCAGTTCTGTATTTCACGTACAGTAATAGTTTGATCACATTTATATATGTACATCTGTAAAGATCAGAGCAGAGCGGAACAGATTTGAGTGTACTCTTCCCAAAGGCTCTCCAGCGTCAGCCCGCTGCCAAGTGCAGTGCTTTCTCAGCTGCCTCATTTAAAATTACATGACATGATTTTAAAACTCAAACAGCTGTATTTGCATTTGCTTTATTTTGAGACTTCATACTCATAAATAAACACATGCACATCTTTGTCCACTGCACCACTGCTCGTACGCTTGTCTTTTAGGTGGTACCCAACACCTCTTCAGTTCCTGTCTTTTTGTCATTTATGGTAAAAAAAATTCTCCACATTTTTGCACTTGGTTTGACGCACTGTTGTACTGCACATGATTAAAGCATTCTTCATTTAAGCGCCACGTTGTAAATTCGCAAACGTTAGCGTTACCTTAGCTTGTGCAGGTAAAAAGATCGATAGTTTTCCATCTGAGGCAAAAGAAAAGTCTGTTTTCTCCATCAACATGAAATCCAAGTTTAATGACCCATGTACGGTTAAAATTAGTTCATAAGTCCTGCAGTGTCACTCAGTGCTTGCCCAGCCTTTATGGGATAAATCCACTATTTTAGAGTTTCAGTGAACTTGTATGAGGGCGTGTGTGTGCGCCCCCTAGTGGCGCAATAGGCCCTTTTCCCCATAGCGCCCGGTGTTTAGAGCATGGTTTCGGGTTGTCTGGGGCTAGTTTAACCATCTATTATATCATCTGTAACTGTCGCTTTGTGTTCTTTCATTATTTATTTATTCAAGCGTGACTGGCTAATTCCCCATAAAGAATGGATAGAGCAGGAAGTGGACTCCGCAGTTGTACGGCAATCGAAACTAGCCGGTTGTTTTCGTGAACGCCCTTTTAATAATTAATCGATGGTCAGAGCATGTCTGTAGTCCAGCAAGATTGTCTGTGACTATTGACCTTATTCCGCCCCGCCCACTTTCCCCACATGACCACAACTTCCGTTGTAATCGTACTTCGGTCCAGCAGTAATTCCGTTGGTTTAAATGGAGAATGAAGGAAAAGCCTTGCTTCTAAAATATGCAATGAAGTAGATTGATTTGAGTAAAATGTCCAATGTTCATGTGACCCCCAATGAACCGATTTCCTGGGCAGCCCAAAAACGGCTTTTTAGTCTGTAGAATTTATTTTCTCTCGAGATCGGCCGCCCTATGTTAACTAATACAACCGGAAAATGGATTAGACGGACTTCCAGAATAAAGAGAATAGCCCTCGTGTCCAGATGAACACCTTTGAAAACTTTTCTACTATGGACCTTTCCTCAATGAGAGATTACAGTCTTTGCTTTTCCATACTTTGGAGCTTGAGGACATACAAGTTACAAGTCATGTCTGAGGAGAGGCAAGCTCACTCACAGGGATGCATAATTGTTAAGGAATTTCAGTGTACAAGTATTTCTGGCTAAAACGTTATGCTGAAGCGTAGATGGCAGAATAGAGGCTCACTGTTTTACAACATTGAATGTGACTGAGGAGTGAGAAAATGAATCATGGAGAGAGGTAAAATACAGTTAAAAGTCAAAATTATTATCAGTAGTGGTGAAATTATTATCAGTAGTGGTGTCTGCTCCAGATTAGGAGTCTTTCAGTGGAGTACGTATTACATTGCATTCAATTTCATTCTATTAATCATTGTATTCAACAGTCTAGTACCACAGGAAATATAAAAACAATAGAAGCGTTTAACTGCTGCTTGCCCTCGGTCTAAACTGTGAATCAAAGCTGCTGCAGTATGTGTTATTACTGAGCTAATGCTATGCAGCCGGTTCAGTTGGGGTATTTCTCCAGTGCTATCCCCTTTTCATCATGAGCCAGACCTTTATTTCCTCTGAGACACATTCTCACCACCAGCGTCTAATCAAGAAAGTGGACAAAAAAAAGGCCAAGAGGACAATGGTTTCAAGTATTTACTGTTCGCTATCAATTATACAAAAAAAAGAAATATTTGTTTTAGTTGCGGATGGGGTTTGGCACGTAGAGGTTTTCAGAGCGGTAGACTGCCAATAAGGACTTGCTCGGATTGTTTGTTAAAATTAAGTGTGGAAATCCTGACAAATCTTTTAAACAGGGGATTATTAATTAGAGACACTCGGAGCAAAATGCTGCAAAATGAACATGGCCACGACACGATTTATGCAAACAAGTTAATCAAATAGGCTAATAGGAATAGTGTGAGTAAAATGTGTTTGGGACGTCTCAAATACATGAAAATACATGTGGTAGTAATCAATATTTTTGAGATACAATAACAGATGTTCCTTTTCCTTCCCTAAAAGACCATTTGATGCTAATATTTTTGTTCCAAACGTAAATGTAACTGCCAAATATAATGCTGGAATTACAATAATAATCCATACACAATCAATTATGATTAATTTGTGTCAATAAATGGATACTATGTATGAAAGTCCGAAGTGAGGTAATGTCACAATACATTTTAGACTTGGTTTTGAAACTAAGGAAAAAACTAACTCTGAATCTAAACCTGGACCAAACCAGGATTAAACAAGAACTAGAACAGCACTAAACCAAGTCCATATCAAGGCCAAAATGTGATCAATTTAGAACCAAATACCAGCTGTAAATGCACTCTTATTACTTGGTATCGGAAGAAGAAGAAAAAAAAATCAACAGATATTGCGCCTCACCACAAGCTGAAACTAGGCATTTCTATATTTCAAAAGAAAAAGCTTTCATAAGCAACGAAGTAAAGAAGTTAACTTTGTCAACATGGCATCTATCCAAACAACCGGTGGGATGCTGTCTCACATTAAACGCGCTATCACTAATCTTTTGGCTTCATAAACGAGGCACTTTTAGTCAATAGAACCCCAGCCCACGACACATCCACGCAGTCTTCATCCATCAGGCCTCCCACTGAAGAGATAGTTTGTCTGGTCTACCTAATGACCTGCCTCGCCCTGTCAGAGAGCCATCAATAAGCACAAGCTCGAGTGGCTCCAAAAGGCTGTTCTTGCAACCACCTGCTACCTCCTCCCTCTTACCAACTCACTTTAACGACGCCAGCACTTTTACAACACTCTGCTTGTTTGCTGGTTTTCTGCATAGCCAAGTACAAGACATAAAACTTTCATGCGCTCTGGAATCTCCGCACCATTGGTCAGGAATGATCCGCCGCTGACCTTCTGAGGGCGGGTCTCGGTAGGTGTACTTGAAGGGGTTTGACAGACGGGAGCGCGGTGGGGTTAAAGCAGGAGAGTGTCGTTTTTCGAGTCTTCATATAATGCTTGTTTTCGCCCGCTTCACGCTTGTTTTGAGTCATAGTGGCTCGCCTCCTTCAAAACACGCAAGGGTCGCGAAGGAAACAGACTGAAAAAGCATTGTAGGTAGAGAGGGAAATGTTCAGTGTATGTGATGACTGTTGTATTGTTTAATTTAATTACATTTTCACCAGTTAATAGCAAAATGTGGTGCAACTTGTGTACTTCTCTGCTTCTGTTTTAGTGCAGCTGTATCAGAGTTACTGCAGTGAGAATAATCCTGCTGATATTCAGGTAACACTTGAACAAAGCTTGAACAAAAACGTAATTCATAATGAGCAAATAGTCAATAGACATTGATTTAGACATTGCGACTGCTTGATTGATGTCACAATTATTGCTATAACGACTATACTACATCGAACAATATTTTTGAGGCTCAGTATTTATCATGTGTACATTTTCTTTGCACAATGGAATTAATTTGTTTCTTTTTACATAGTAACATAAGATATGAGGTTTGGAGTATCAGATAAGTACTATTAGATTAGTATTATTATAAACTGTTGAGTTTCAATTGGCTTTTTGCAGCTCATGGTTTTCATTGGTATTGTACATTTTATAAAATAATTTATTGCAATTCTGCGGATTTAGAGCGATTGTGTCAGCGGCTTGAAGTTATTTCAATATTATTTAGCAATACATCTCTCTTCAAAAGTTGATATCATGACAGTTCAATTACATAATTACATACTTTACCCTAACTAAAAGGCAAGGCAAGGCAAGTTTATTTGTAGAGCACATTTCATACACAAGGCAATTCAAAGTGCTTCACACAGCAGGAAAAATGCATGCAGCAAAACCATCTAGATAGGTATTTGTGCCTGAAAACCACTACTACTAATAATAAATGCCATGAATCCTAGTGACTCTATTATTGAAATTTTTCATATGGACCATATGTATTCTAAAAGACAAGCCTATCAAGCCACCATGCAGCGAAACGCACACATTTGCATATTTTCCGTGTCGGCCATTTAAATATTCACATCCGGTCTTTAAGCTCATTGAGTTTGGCAGGAACACATCTCCACAGTGAGTTACACTTGCTCAGTATTCATAATTAAGACAAAACATTAGGTCGACTAAAGCCATTTGGCACTGGCCCGATCACTGCAGCGTTTGTGATTGTTGTGCGGAACATTGGGGCACTGCTGGACTAGCTTTAATTCTCTTCAATACAACTCACATTTGTAGGACACAGTGCGGTACTTGCTGCAGGACAGGGTAGAGTCTGCACTGTCAGATGGGCTGTAAAAACACCTATTGTTAGCCCGTGTCGTACGTTTCTGTGTTACCTAGCAAAGTAGGTCTTTGCTGTGGAGATGTGGAAAATAAAGCTTTTAAGATTTGATGACAACACAGGCATTTATAAGATAAGAGGGATGTTTGAAAACGAGGCAATGTGAATTCCATAATGATACCACATTTCTTGTCCATATGGCAGGTTAAAATCAAATAAAACATGTATTATGCCTTTGTTTAGTGGGTAAATATTTATCATAGATTTACACCAGTTAAAGGGCAGGTAGAAAGAGAAGAAAACCTGGCAATTAATATATGAATTGTTCTAAAATATATCCAAATAAGCCCGTTTTCCCCTCACTTGAAGTCACGGTGTCTTTTAGTGGCCGCTACAGGCCGCTGGGCATTACTACGTGGGAAGCATGATTCTGCTTTTAACAAAGCGGCGCAATCTTCAGAGGCTCGTTCATGCTCCAGTCTCTAATATGAGCTTTTAAAACTTTTAGAGAGGTAAACAGCTTCTTTTAGAGGCCTTTGCATGCGCTCTGAGGACAGCAAAGCCTCAAACCCATGTGTGAAAACAAAGGATGTTTGCAGGTTTTGTCCTAACTGAGCATGTGCAGAAGGGAAGCAACAGCAGCGCCAAGTCTCAACAAATGGACTTAAAAAAACTATCTTTTAGAGACAAGTCTTTGTTTGTAGCTCCGGTTCTGTTCATGTATGTAATGATTGGGCATTAGTTAGAAATACAGGTAGTCATTTACAACATTTACAACAGCGAACGCTAATTTGTGTAATTAATTGGTCGATGATGTCAGGTTATTTATCACTCTGGCATTCACAGGGAGATTAGCTCAATAGGGGTTGCCTATCGGCCTTCACAAGAGAGACCTGGGTTCGAAGCCTGCTCTCATGTAATAGTTTTTTCTTTTTTTCCTTTTCTATTATTCACTAAACATTGATGAACACCCTTAGTCTGCTTGCCCATCCATAAAGGTCACCGCACACCACTGGTTATCAATAAGCAACATTCCATCCAAAATGCAGACACATTTTTTCTGACAGTTTAAACAAAGATATTTAACAAAATAAAGAGGTTATTAGGTATTTTGTTACAAGTCATTAACTATTTTGGCCCTCATTTAGAGTATGGTTGCTAGGTAACCGCTGTGATTACCTATGTCACATCTGCTGCTCATGTCCAACCAGGAAGTACGAGTACAAACGTCACCAAAATGGTCAAACTTGGAAAAATAGGCTTTTTTTGTACAATCCTCAATACAATCATGTTTTAATGAAATGTATAATGTAATCTGTCGTATGCATTTAACAGTACTTCAGTGCAATCCTCATGGCAACAAAAAGGACTCTCTCAAGCCCAGCTCCTTGCATTAAGAAGCTGCTCACAATGAGACTATTATTGTGGGTCTATATATGGCCTGCATTGCATTAGAACCCGGCACAGCAGCTCGTTGTGATCCCCTTCACTACCACTCCGATGGTCCGAGGGAAATAAAGATGTTCTTCTTTGGACACTGCTGCATTAAGGACAAAAACATCCTCTGGGTTTACAAAAAATAAATTCAAGGCCATTTTTTATCTTCAACATCTATTTTGCTTATACCAATGTCACCTTGATGCTGTGCTAAAAACGGTGCAATGACCAGGTGTTAATATGGGACGCAATTATATCTAGTCAATTACACACCACCGCCACTTCCAAAGGTCTTCTTGGTGTTTTTATGTCAACTTTCTCCTTGGTTCTTATTTCTGCCGTTATGAGTGCAAATTAGCCAATTAGACAACCTGATGGTTTACTGTCATTCCTGCTCTCCCCTCACCTTCAGGTAGGAATCACAGATAACAAAACGGCAAGCAATCAGTGTTTAGTGGTTATGAAATCATTAATAACCATGCATTGTGAAATATTTTGCAACAGACCAGCGTCCTTAGTAAAAATACAACACAAAAAGGCGGTGAGGTGGGAAATAGATAAATTGGTCATATTATTATATTATATAATAATATGACCAATTATAATTTATATTATATAATTCATATTATAATATATATAATATATATTGGTCAAACTAGTAAAGAATATATATTGGTCAAACTAGTAAAGATTACCTCAAAAAGTCTAATCTAACCTCCAAAGCATCTAGTATAAAGTTAGATTCCTGTCCTTTTGTGGTTACATTTATGGTCATAGTTACATTTGCGCAATACTTGAACCAAGACATTTACATTTTAGAACATCCCTGATGCATTGTTTAAATATCATCTGAATATCGTCGTAATCAATATAATGTTGCATTATTTCGATAATGACGAAATTCAATTATATTGAAACAATGCTAAAATGCAGTTGTAATTGGTGTTTATCAGTGATGAAATTTCAGCATACCCTTCCACGCTGCACTCAGCATGGAGCCCATTAAAGAGCATACGAGAGCTGTAGACTATTCTGTGAAAGGTTTATAAAGCTCTGCTAAACAGGAAATCAGCCACTGGACACAGGGGAGTCGGGGCACAATCCGACAAATACAAAAATCAATCTGCTGAAACATGGCAATAAATAGCAGCAAAATGAGGTATGGCTGAAATTAGCCTGCGCTCTGCATCAGCATTGGTCCCTATAATTAATAGGCAAACTTTGGTAAACAATGAGGATACAAGGAACAAACAACCAATACAAGTGAATTGGGAGAATGGATTTTCTCAGCCACAGTTCAAAGTCGCTGTCAGCAAGAAACTACCTTGCTGAAGAATCGTTTTGCCCATGTATGTGTAATAATGTGCTGATCAATGGATATACTGCTTAGCTTAGAGTATTCAAATTGCATCTGGCACTCAGGATCAACACTTTCAGGACTAAAACATGGACATACTGTAAGAAGAGGCACTTTCACCTGAAAATGCACAAGTCTGTCATTTTTCCATAGAGATGTTTGTCGTCAATGTTTAGTGTGTCATAAAAAAAATCTCCATGGAGACAAGCATGTGACGGCATCAGGCAAAGCTACAAGTCAGATCTGTGGAGTTAGAGTGCGTGTTTCCCAATAAAAACACCTGTCACTTAATAAATGCTAGATAAATATGTAAAAAGCCATACAGAGGAACAAAGCCAACAGGACTCTGCACCTTTAAGAAAATTGTTTATGCTATATTTACATCATTACATTTGAGGGCATTGTGGGAAAACTGCAGGTGAATACAAAAACATCTTAAATTTAGAGCTATCAATTTGAATCTTGAATAGTGTAGTTTATGTAGATAAATGTAAGTTTCTCATCATTTTTACATATAATTATTTTCATGTGTAAATTCTGCCCACATTTCACATAATTTGGGACATATAAATGTGAAAAATAGATAAAAGGCTGGTTTTACATTTCTGGCTTCATTTTGTTGACATAACAGATACAACAAAACATACAGAAGGGATTTTGGATCTTATCTTATTTAATTTTGAGCTTAATCTAGATCTGACTAAAATCTGGTGTAAAATTTCATGTATCCAATGTTTTAGAATTAAAACTGTAATAAATCAGGCTGTGAATTAGTTATCAACAAATTGGTCTGTACTATTAGTCAAAACCGTATTAAGTACAAGATTGGAACGTTTGTGTGTAGCTGCTACTTTAAGGTGTAACCTATGTGACCCTATGGGAGGAAAAGGCATTTGGAGAAACATCCTTTTACAATTTACAATATCACATGTAAATCATATAAATATCACATATAAATGTAAAGCATAAACAAATTGTTTCAATTGTCTCCACCTTATATGTTGAGAGAGCAAACTGTGGTGCTTTAAGAAGAAGATGTACCCTCCTTAGCAATGTTCATGTTATTTTGGTTATAACAGCTCCAATCCTCACACCTCCAATGTGTCTCTTTTCAATGAATTAATTGTGCTATTAAAAAGGAACTACAGTAATGAAACGCAAGAAGCGCCATCTTTTTCTGCAGAAACAATCCTATTTGGGTCTGAAATCTTGCCCAAGTGAACATTTTGCGGTATTTCTGCACAATAAAGGCTTCAGAGGGCCGTAAGATTTAAACTGCAATAATCTGAGACTTTTTGCACGTATACAATAGAGACATACCTTAAAATAAACCTGCCAGCTTGTCGTTTGAAAAGCCCAGAGCAGTAAATTACCAGAATGCCAGTGTCACGCGTACAATATGAGAACGATATCAAATGATACATGCACAAGAGGCTAGACAAAAGGCAAAAAGCTATTGCATGGATCTGTGCCAAATACATGTTTTGCATTCACTTTAAGTTTTTTAATTTTAATTTTTTCCAAGCTTGATTGTTTTTCCAAGCCTAGTTACGCTCACATCCTAGAAGTGGTATTTTTTTCAGTGGAATTCTCTCTTGTAAGCCTTACAATGGGGAGGATCAAATCAAAGCCAACTTTTATTTATTTTCAGCTCAAAACACGCAAAAATCAAGTTTGCTTCACAGGCTTTTTTGATTATGAATTATCCATTAAGGAAAGAAAACAAATTACCTCTGAATAACTGGTTTAAAAAGAAGAAACAGACCTTGGATTTTCAGAGCAATCCTCAGAAATAAAAAAACATGCAAAAACAAATTGAGAAAGCCTCTTCTGGTGTAAAGACTGTGTGTAGCTCTATTAGACACAGAAATACAGCCAAACGAGAAAAAGATGAAGGTTGAAGCTTTTAAAAGGGCATTTAATGTTGTAGCGTTCATAAAAGAAACTGAATTTAAAATATTTGCTGCGTTTTTTAAGAAATATCTTCATATTCACATAGATTGGTCAAAATAATGTCCATATTACTGTAGTTGCTAGGTTCCAAAAAGTTCCAGGATCAAAAAATAAAAAGCATATTCTTTCTCAATGTTTTTTTTTTATTTTATTTGTTTATGTTTTACAATAAAACATCTTTTGAGATGTAAGAAGTTCCAACATATGCATTGACATAATCTCAATTATAGTGACATATTTAGTGGTAATAATTTATGTGGGCATTATCTCCTGTTAATGCCACAGTCAGAATAGAGTGCTCCATTAACTACAATGCATTTGGACTATTGCTCTGTGGTGGAGCAGAGAAAGTCTTAATCGAACAAGTTAGCAGTGTGGTAGTGCTGCACAATAAAATATTGTTCTTATGCATAATTTAATGGGGCTGGACTGTGTTGGCGTGCTTTTCACAAGGGCATGGGAGGGAGCAGCCTTCTTAATTGGCTTTCCCTGGAGAGCCAAATGGGAAATGTAGTTCTTGGTAGAAGTAATTGATCAATATGAACAGATGCAGTGCAGGCATGACTGAATCAAGGTAAAGAGAGGGAAAGTAGAAGACAGTACAAGACATGAGTAAGAGTTTTGCCACAGCACGAGCCCCTGTTTTGTTTACAACATCCATCCATCCATCTTCTGCCGCTTTATCCGGGGCCGGGTCGCGGGGGCAGCAGTCTGAGCAGGGACTCCCAGACTTCCTTCTCCCCAGACACTTCCTCTAACTCCTCCGGGGGGATCCCGAGGCGTTCCCAGGCCAGCCGAGAGACATAGTCTCTCCAGCGTGTCCTGGGTCTTCCCCGGGGCCTCTTCCCGGTGGGACATGCCTGAAACACCTCCCGAGGGAGGCGCCCAGGAGGCATCCGAAACAGATGCCCGAGCCACCTCAGCTGGCTCCTCTCGACGTGGAGGAGCAGCGGCTCTACTCCGAGCTCCCCCCGTGTGGCCGAGCTCCTCACCTTATCTCTAAGGGAGCGCCCAGCCACACGGCGGAGGAAACTCATTTCGACCGCTTGTATCCGCGATCTTGTTCTTTCGGTCACTACCCAAAGCTCATGACCATAGGTGAGGGTAGGAACGTAGACCGACCGGTAAATAGAGAGCTTTGCCTTTCGGCTCAGCTCCCTCTTTACCACAACGGTCCAATGCAGCGACTGCATCACTGCAGCCGCTGCACCGATCCGCCTGTCGATCTCACGCTCCATCCTTCCCTCACTCGTGAACAAGACCCCGAGATACTTGAACTCCTCCACTTGGGGCAAGGACACCCCACCCACCTGGAGAGGGCAAGCCACCTTTTTCCGGTCGAGAACCATGGCCTCGGATTTGGAGGTGCTGATTCTCATCCCAGCCGCTTCACACTCGGCTGCAAACCGTCCCAGTGCATGTTGCAGGTCCGGGTTTGATGGAGCCATCAGGACAACATCGTCTGCAAACAGCAGAGATGAGATCCTGTGGTCCCCAAACCGGACACCCTCCGACCCCTGACTGCGCCTAGAAATTCTGTCCATAAAAATTATGAACAGAACCGGTGACAAAGGGCAGCCCTGGCGGAGTCCAACATGCACTGGGAACAGGTCTGACTTACTGCCGGCAATGCGAACACAGCTCCTGCTCCGGTCATACAGGGACCGGACAGCCCTGAGCAAAGGGCCCCGGACCCCGTACTCCCGGAGCACCCCCCAAAGGACACCCCGAGGGACACGGTCGAAAGCCTTCTCCAGATCCACAAAACACATATGGACTGGTTGGGCAAACTCCCATGAACCCTCGAGCACCCGATGGAGGGTATAGAGCTGGTCCAGTGTTCCACGACCGGGACGAAAACCACTCTGCTCCTCCTGAATCCGAGGTTCGACTATCGGTCGGATTCTCCTCTCCAGTACCTTGGAATAGACCTTACCCGGGAGGCTGAGGAGTGTAGGAGTTTACAACATATTAAAACCCTTTATTTAAATGTCCAGAGACAGTCTCCCTCTGTCAGGGTTTAAGACTGCAGCAATGGCAGGATGAATGCTCAGAACTGAGAAGCTATGGAGACATATGCTGAAGTCAATTGTGTGATGACTGTGTTGGCTATTTCATGTTTATTAAACTGAGGCTTATACATTATTTTGAGCCTTGGGCAGCAGCACAACCATAATATGAGCTCGCTATTCGCCTTTTTACTTACAAATTTTGTGCAATAAAGTGTTTTGTTTCTTTGTATTTAAATGACAACCAGTTGATGGCATATGGTATGGTCTATGTCTAGGTTTAGGTTATGTTAATTCATCTGATATGCCTTGATTAAATGCAGTGGAACCACTTACAATTAACTAGAATAAAATAAATGCTTTCGTAAACTGACGGTTTATGGAATATGTATAGATGATGTCTTATTTGAACGGTTCAATACAGGATTACATTCCTCAAGTATAATTAGCAATCTATTCATCTCTATTCTTGGCTCTGTATGGTTATTTCTCCAGCTGCAGTCCGTGCACCAGTGCCCTCCTCCCTCACAGACCTATATTGTACATGCTGGTCACACCCTATAGCTTCCATTTTATATGACATTCGTCATGTAGCGGCAAGAGGGTCAGTGCTGATCCCCGGCAGCTTCTTAGCTCATCTGTTTCTATCCATGTGTCAGGAAAACAACACGCTCTGACACGAGTAAAAGGCATGGTCAGGGCAGACACTCAAAATCCACAACAACAAATGACACATATAGAGAGGGTTAAAGAGCCAAAAATACAACTCCACAATTATACTTTTTTCATTTGGTTTTGACAAACAAGGTCATCAATTGGAAATGTTCTTTGAAGGGTTGGAGTGATATGCATTTTAAGGAAAAGATGTGCCAAAACTCATACAATCCTTAATAGGCCATATTTCAGGGGTAAGTAATCTTTTCCATTGAGTCACGAACACATTTTCACATTCAAGCTGATGTTATCTGATGCATTTATAGCACGATGTTGTCTTTTATAGGATTTTTGAATTATTTTCATTTTTGTCTTGAATAGCCTCTCAGGTACAATATTTTGATGCTGCGTTGTGTCTTATCGTTAATAGCAGGGAAGTGATTATTTCAGCATGTAAAGGGACAAATCCCAGCGGCCAACAGAAACAAGGTCACCCACAAGTTTTTGATCCATTTAACCTGGGCGACTTTGAACTTTGTGTAAGCCTGGGCCACGAAACTGTGAAAATCTGCCGCCTCTGCACAGAGAAGATTGAGTGGGTCAGTTCTGAGGTCACTCTGAGGAGGAATAGACCTGCAACTGACGCATTAAAGGCGTCCATAAATTAACCAACAGTGTGGAATAAAGGTGCACAGTGGCTTGATTTTAGTTTGGTTATTGGATAACATTTTTAATATTGGATAATTACTCATTTAATGCTACAAGTATTACCACACCTTCTTAGTTGCTACGACAAGTAAGTTACTAACCACTACCTGCAGAATTGACCTGTGCATGTTTATAGAAGTCATAAATACTTAATAAGTACTACTGCTGTATAATGTTACTGCTCATAGCTGCTGAAATACAACTTTACCTAACTTCAATCTTATACATCCGATAATGAGTTGGCTTATTCTCATTAATCCTGAAGATGTGGCTCAAGGGTTTGCATCAAATAGACTAACTCATCTTAGTTGAAGTGCAGATGTTGAGGAAAACATTAATGAAATCAAAATGTTATGTTATGGCTGGAGCAGGTTCTGTTTTTTAATATTCTTACAATCATTTCTATTTTGCCAATGGTGTTATTTGCTGTTCTTGAAATAAAATTAAATAATCGCTGCATGATATTGGACTTGGTCATTAGTTATCCTGTACATCTTGTGGTTAATATCTTGTCTCGGTAGTAGAAGCATCCATCTTGTTCTGTCTCGAGGAACCTATTTCTTTGCCAGCCTTTTTTTCCATAACTGAATCAATTCTTCTTTCACACTCCCAACCCAACCATTACCAAAACGGTAGAACATTTTCCTTCCCTGACATCACTCTTTTGAAACTGTTTCATGCTTTTTCGTCATCTCATTCTTTGAAGTATTGTTGTTTATTTACAAAATATTGCAGAGTGAGAGAGAAAAAATTCACAAAATACCAAACTGAGCTTTGAAATATGAGTTAATGTACTTAACAAGATCCTAGCCTAACCTCCCTTCTTTTCTAATAAATTGGTTTCTTTTATTGCCCTGGTCTGGCACTGCCACATTATGTTCTTTATTTTATGCTATTGTTGTTTTGCACTGTGAATAATTGTGTCTTGCAGTGGAAAATTACATGCATGCTAAAAAGTCTCTTTGCTTCCCATAGCTCTGTGTACTTGAAAAACATCTTTGGTACAACTGTGTACAATGTGCAAATGTCACAGTGAGGATGAGTCACCCGGGCTATTTTCATAGTTCAGGTTTAAAAGCTCTTCTTAAAACCTCTATCACTGGCTTATAAATGAAAAGATGACACGTATATATTATAGTCCAGTACCTGCAGTGGTTGATAACCTTGATGTGATTTCATAATGTGAACACATAACACAGGCACCACAAGCAGCTGCTTTAACACAATGCAACAAAATGGCAAGTGAGAGAGCCCCCATTAATCTAACCCTAAGTCTGTGTACAGCACCCAAAAACAGAAGCCTCCTCTCGTCAACCATGACACTTTCAATGCATTTACTGCTACAGCCCTGTGTTTAGTGCAGGACTAATGCTATACCTGGTGAAAGTGTGAGGAATAATTCATGATAATGATAATGACCATACTGTCTGATCACATTATGCACACACATGACAGCCGCGGCTGAGCTTCTGCTGTAACACACTGCAACACATTGCCATAGGATCGTTGCCAACAACCGTGAACTAGTGTAAAGAAAGACTTCTAAATATTTAAGAGGCTTGTATTAAACCACTTATTTATAATACAAATCAAAACTCAAGGGTATCAGGTAGAGAAACCTATTTAATCTCCTTTAGAAGCCCGCAGAGTTAAACCTATGGTGCTCAGTGTTAAGCAAATAACTTCATTCAATTCAATTAAATACACAGCGTTATCCACCACTGAAATGTAGCCCCAAAATAGCTGCTTCTCTTTATTCAAGCCATAAAAGTCAAGTGTCTTTATTGCTTGTTGCAATGCTTCAACCCTGCGACAGCCTCCATTTCCCCCCTGCTGTTTTATTTCAGCAGAAAGAGCTCTCCACTGACCGCTGCTCTGCTCTATGTATGAGTGCACTGCACAGTCCCTAAGCTCACTTAAGCTAAAGCAGCGTGTATGGCACTGTGTTTCCCAGTAGCTCTGCACGCTGCAGTCAGGCTGGTGGCTAACCCCTGATAGCAGATTGGCCAATGCATGTTCCCCGGGGAATTCCTGGATAGAATTATGAGGATAAAGCTAGTGTATATGAGGGATGTACTCTTGACTTCTTTGTAAGTGTATTGACTCCTAACCCCACCTCAATCTAATAAATTTACAACCTGGCTGTGTCCTTGCCCGCACTGTACAACATGAATCCCCATCTGCTCTGCTGTTCTCCATGTACTCTGAGTGATGAGAACAGTCCCAGAGACCAGACAATGACCTTTGAGGCCCTTCCTGCCTCTGCGTGCCAAAATTAGAGTCATGGAGTAACTTGCGCAGAAGTGCTGAGTGGAAGTTGAGCCCACTGAGCTTATTGAATAACTGCAAAATGATGGCAGGGCCTTAACACAATTGGCAGCACTCATTTATAGTGCATGTGAGATCCTAATCATGATGCATCAGGGTATCTGGGATTCTCTATCATCTTCAAACTGGGTGTACTGATTAGTAAACAACAACACCATGACAGGACGTTCAGCATCGGTCTCGTTAACACAATCAATGTACAAGTTTTACTTTTGCAACCCGGCCACGCTCGGACAGTTCTCGTAGCGCTCTTTCATTTCAGGCTTCTCATATTAGGAAATGTTGGCCTATATGCTCTCTCGTGGTGCTGATGCAGACACACCCGGCCATTCTCCATGCACTTTTCACTGTCTCTGGGCATTTAACTAATGTGTCATAGCTTAAGCATCTAAATCTGCGCACTAAATAGGCAAGGCGTAGATGTGCCAAGGCTTTTTCATCATAGGCCCACAGCATTCATGCAGCTATAAGTGCTCCACCACGTGAGATCTTCTCCAGTCTGCTTAAGTGTCCAGAAAGCAAATGGATAGATGGATAGATACATAGATAGATAGATGGATAGATTAGATAGATAGATAGATAGATATACAGATAGATCATACTTTAGCATCTCAAAGGGTGTGAAAGTCATTACCCCCCCTTCTCCCCAAGTGCGCCAAGTGACTTACCCAAAGTAATCCTCATAAAGCAAATGTTAAAGAGTGGAGGAACATTTCCCTCGTCGGATGCAGATATTGGTTTATTTCCACCATGCGTAAAAGCGTTTGTCTTTCTCTCTTGGTTTGTCTGGTTGGTGCAAACATCCAATAGGTAATATGCAGTCTTCGGCGTGAGACCGGGATCCCTGTCACCTGCTTTGGAATAAAAACCCCACCTTAATTTCAACAGCGACCGGAATGTGGCTGAAACATAAAGCCAAAATCCATTGTCCAAGATGAAGAAGAAAAAAAAAACAACAACAACAACAAAAAAAGCAAAAAAAAAAACAAAGCCGCTGAGAGTCAGGTGTGCCCAAGTTGAGCTTCTACGGGGTTAAAGCGTCAGTATGTGGTGGGTTTGTGTCCATCGCGTTGAGCTACGTGGCGCATAAATAAGGAAAGGTTTGATTTCGAATAAGTCTCTCGGGTGCTCGAATTCACAGCCCAGATGGATCCTTGACGGAAAACTGCAGTTGCTTCCAAGCGCATCTGACGCCTGGGATACTGGCGTCAAATTCTGCGCCAAGTCTACAAAAATAAAACCACCAAGCTGAAAAAAAAACTATCCAGCAGCGGTTTATCCCGGTTATCACGCCTGTTTTTGACCGGCAGTTGTTCGTAGCTTCAGCAATTTGTTGCCACAACTTCCTCAGCGTCGGTCGTAACGATGGACTCCCACCCAAGCACAGAGAGTGTTCCGTCCTCCGAGGAAGCAGCGCATGCGAGCAATTAGTTCTCACTTGGTCCACAAAGCAATGCGGAGGCTGTCTTTAGTGAAGAAGAATCACGATGTGTCCCGGACAAACAAGCAAAAGCAAGCCTTTCCCCCAAAACGCGGTGCACCTGCGTAACGAGACCCCCGTCGTACAGACTCGCTGTCACGCCATGATGTCTGGAGCAGAGCACAGAGCGGAGTGGTCGTCTCTGGACGCGCGAGAGCCTTTGGTTATCCGAGGAAACGACTGACACCTTTCACGGACAGCGCAGCACTGCAGCAATGTGATGTCATTTGAGCTGCGTTTGGAGACACGAGAGGCGCCCGGCGTTTATTGCTGAGTGTGGACGGGATCTCGGTGTTGTAGCATGCATGTGGAGAGGAGGAGGTGCTATTTGAGATGTTTGTGATACCCCGGTATGGGCTGCCGCTGGTGGCTCGTGGTCCAGCACAACAAGATACTGCAGAAGGGAGGAGGAGAGGAGGAGCCGGGGAGCACTGCTGCACTTACAAAATCTATCCCTGTCCTACATAAAGACTCGGTTTATTCTAGTTTAGCCTATAGCTTTTTCATATCCTTATCTTAAAAAAACGTTATCTTAAGAAATCATCATCATGATCATTAAAACACTTCATGATGTCCAGATGCGTTCCTGTTAATTTGTACTATTTCTTCATTCCTTAAAGGATAAAGGGATGAAATAAGAAAAATAAGTTAATATTAATGAGTTTAATCTATAAACCAATAGCCTATGCATGGAAATGACATACTATAAACCTAGTCTTTTGTAATAGTATTCAGTACTACATTTTCAGTTTACATAGATGTCCAAATGATCAAGCTATAACATAATGTATAGAAAGTGATTTACAATCATTAAAATGCATTAAAATCAGAATACAATTCAAAATCACAAAAAACACATAAAACATAAATAATCAACATAACATACATTTTTAAAAAGAACATTTAGATTTGTCCTGGTTTAGCAATGTGTGTTTTTTGTTCATCTCTGCGTCTAAAAGAAACATTGTTCAATATTTAGTCAGGGATTTTAGTTCATGAAAAGATCATGTGAAAAAAAAAAAAAATCTGTGGAGATGGTGTGAAAAGTTCAAGGATAGCTCAAGCTTGGCCTTCGGAACAGCTTCTTTTGCAAGAAAAAAAAGGTCAAGAATGTTTACAAAAGGACCATATTAAAAAATATTAAGTAAAATGTAAAATTTTCTTACAAGCAATATTCTGCAAAAATGTGCATATTTGAGAGGGAAATACTATGGCTGTTTTTTTCTGAATCAAATTTTAGTTTTTTTTTTTCTATTAGGATATCAAAAAATAAATGTATTTGTGAAGTAGGACTTAGAGCGCTGAATCAGGTGTGTTGTGGAGCTGGAGAGCAGTGGCCACATGCTGTGGCCATAATGATAGAAATAGAGGAAGAGCCACAGAGGAACCAATCTACTATTTATATCAGCCGCTCTCCATAGCGCTGCTCTCTCACTGTCACAGTAATGCACAGCAGAGGTGATTGATTACAGTGATACTCCAGGACTGTCCAGCTCAACAGGGTAAAGTGATAACATTACACACTTTTACGGACATCATTAGGGCTGAGGTCACTCACATCCGCTCAAATATGAAGACCATTGCTGGCTCTGAGTCTCAACATCCACCGCCAACCTCCAAGTGAGTGCTTAACGACCTGGAACAGATCACGATTGAGGTTGGTCTGTTTAGATTTAGGTGCATATAGTATTTTGTAGAATTTGTCCGTTGTCAAATTCCATTTCTGACATAAAACACTTGACCTTGACAGTGATTTTACATATTAGCTCAGATCTGTCCTATTGAGGATAGTGGAAATCCCAACGTCTCCTTGGCACAAAGGGACATTTAATGTGATGCTCCAGTGATTCTGTCTTTCATTGAATGTCATTGTGTGCATTGAAAGAGCCGCGCCTGAAACAATGGTGGAAACCTCCCATTACCATAATGAATAGAAGTTTATATCTTCAACGCTTCCACACAAAACAAAGACCTGCTATAACCTGAACTATGTACAGCATTACAAGATAATAATTGGTTGGATTTCACAAGTGCGTGCGAGGGAAACATGACTTTATCTGACTTCAGAAATGAGGCGCAGTCATTAGTGGAACGTATTTTCCTGTTTTCAGCTTCATGTCTGATCCAAGTTGATTTTTATTATATCCATTGATTTAAAAGTGCATATGCAACTTCTTAGATGTGGAGTCTGCTTGTTTCTGAAATGTTATAGTTTCTCTGGAATGTTCCACTGTATAGCATCAAGCAGTGGTGGAAAGTAACAACGTACAGAGTAAGGGCTGTAGTAAAATATTTAGGTATCTTTACTTTACTTGAGTACATTTATCAGTGTATTATTTAAACATTTTCTTCACTACATCTGAGACAGGTCTGTACCTTCTTCTCCACTATATTTTTGATCTGAACTGAAAAGTACATTGTTTAAGATTGTTTTGTTTTTTCTTACCACGTTCATGATGCCATCTTTTGCCGAATCAGTAAGTAAATAAAAGTATAGAAATAAAAAAATATTAGATAAAATTAAGCTTTTGTTGACAAAAAAAAATCAGCCTGATCATTTATTAGCATTTGAAGCATTAATAGTGCTCAATGTTTGTGACTTAATGACTGATATGTCTGTGCTTTTACTTAGGTAGATTGTTTATGTGATACTTTTAATTTCACTCAAGTAATTATTTTCCCGTGTAACTGTATTTTTATTTTGGAAAAAAAAAATGGAAAACAGAACTACTTTTAAACTGTTTGCAGCAGTCCACAAGTATTCATCACTTTCTCACATATGATTTTAATTGCGTTTCTCACAACTTTGATCAAGATTTACCGCCACGGAGTAGCTAACAACATCCAACGCTGCACGCTAACAGTGCACTTCCTGGTTTTCAGAGAATTAAATGCTTTATAATAAGATGCAGACCACACACAGCGATCTGATTCTGACCCTAATTGCTGCTTATTTGTACTGGAGCAAAGTCTAAATTTGCCCAACTACATGGCAATGTATTTGCAATGATACCTCCACAGAAACAAGCAGGTGACGTACCCTCCATCAATATAGCTATGCAGTGCACCTTTAAAGCGTGTCCCATGTTCTTAATTCTTATCTCTACTCTGCTGGGTGGTGACCAAAGCCATTCTTTCATATTGCATATTTTATCTCCTTGATCTACTCCACGCTGAATAAAACAAGTGCTTCTCTGCTGTGTTAGGGCCTGTTCAAAGGCATATAATATGGTGGGCTAAGATGGATATAGGTCATCTATAGTAAGATGTGAGGTACGGTTCACTTAGACATGCTCTGAAGTTACACAACAAAAGCTCTTTACAGTATCAATGGTTCAACTGCACAGTCAGATTTGAAAATGAATTAGTGTACAATATTTACTAATACATGAACGTACAATCATTGAAGGACCAGAACCCTTATTCAATATTTCTTGATAAACTGTAGTATGATTTGCTGGCCCTGGAAATAATAATTTCAGTTTATCAATTTCAGAATTTTCAATATAAAACAGTATTGCATCGGATAAATGAGGAACATTTACCAGTATTTTACTATGAATGTTATAAAAACAATTTAAAGGTTATTTGAATCTGACTACATACATACATACATACATACTTTATATTAGAACAATATAAAAAATATTCAATCCCTTCTTTGGATTTGCTTTTCAAATCAAGCACTTTTTATTTTGAAAGTATAGTTCAATGGTAGTAAGAGAAGCACAGAAGTAAACAAGCTTTTTTTTACACTTTTGTTAATGGAAGCACTTAGAAAAGTAATTCTTTAAAGAGCACTCTATTTTACTTTGTATGAAAGCCTTAAATTGTCAATCACATTTGTTGTTTTACAGTTAATAAACATGTTTATGCACTAGTTGTTCGTGAAGCACCTTGATGTGGTCAGTTGGGTCTGTGGGCGCCCGAGAGGCAGTTTCACCCCTGGTTGAACATTATCATGATGCTGCAGTGATAAAGGAGCCTTGTCTTTTCCTTCTTAAGAACTGAATATATTCTGTTTACT
Source organism: Eucyclogobius newberryi (assembly GCF_026437365.1). NCBI lineage: Eukaryota > Metazoa > Chordata > Actinopteri > Gobiiformes > Gobiidae > Eucyclogobius > Eucyclogobius newberryi. The sequence goes on from NW_027315724.1 coordinate 25,366,463, forward strand.
TGTGTGTGATTTCTTTTGATGTTGTGTGAGTGATTTAAGCCTTTGAACACACAGACAGGCAGCTTTTCAGGCTGCTGATAGTTGATGGCTACTGGCCTTGAAAGCATCCTTTTAAAGTGTAAAATCTAGACAAAACTTTGTAAGTATAAGCACTAATGCACTTGGCTCTATCAATATCACCGTCTGAGCTAGCAAAGATGGAGAAATGAATCATAGTTGTATTGAATTGTGCTTACTGAAATGTATTATAAATAAATATGAGATATGGTTAAAAATTACTTTCCTGTTTCAATCGTGGAAAGTTCAAATAAACCACTAGTAATATATGAAGATGAAGCTGCTACTGTATATGACCAATGACTTGCCCACACTGACAACAAACAAGCAGAGGAGCACATTTTATACAGAAATAAATGATCATAAATAATCAAAATATCAGTCACATTTAGAAATACACGTGTAGCTCAGTGTTAGCGTCAGTACTTCCTTTCTAATTGGCTCTGTGCTCAGCCCCGCAGCGATACTTCCAGTTGGCTCGCCTGTTGCCTGTGACTCCCCCTTGCACCTTAGTTCTATCCTTATGGGGTTTTCTCTGGAGCCATACCAAAAGAATCAATACGCCTATTTAAAGATGACGCAACACACAACGAGTCACGGATTATCACAGACAGCGTGTTGGAGTATAACTTACAATGTAACCGCCACCTACAAATACGTCTGTGTTTACTGAAGTAGTTGTATGTGTCTCAATCCAAAATAGTTTGTTTTTTGCCAGAGTACTGTTTCCATTGTGCCAGCCGGTCTATTTTTGACATTGCACCAATTTTACTCTCATATTATTCAAAGGTGTGCTAAATGAGAGAAACCTAAGCTATTATCTGTGGGGGGAAAAAATAGAAAGAAAAAGCTCCCGCAGATTCTTGAAGGTGCCATGGCAACAGAGCATTGAAAAGAATTCTGATCAGAACAGCAGCAAAAGAGACTGATTACAAGTGAGACAATTTGTTAGTTTGAACGATTGACAGTATACAAGTGGGTGTGAATGCCAAGGCAACATCTTGATTGGATATGTGAGAGCCTGGTACCACATTGTCACATGGTGCTGAGTCCTGGCTGACAGTCTGAGTGGAGCTGGAGAGACGAGATGAAAGTCCACACCACACACGAGCTGATTTAGCGAAGTGTTGGCATGGTGATGTGAGGTGGACAGGCCTTTGATAAGAAGCACAGGTGGATGAGCGGCAGATATGCACAAGGTAGAGATATTTTTTCACTGCTTGAATCTACATTTGAAATCACACAAGAGGAAGTGGCATGAGCTCTACAACTGCTTATCTTTAGGGGCTGCTCCCACTTTCCCAAATAACTCTTAGCAAACAAACAATCAAACAAACAAACAAACCAGTGGCAATTCCAAACATGGACTCATGCAACTTCAATCACAGCAATAAAGGGCTGAAAATACCTTACCTGTCACCAAACAACATCAGCGGTGGAAAGTGACCATGTACAAAATTAAAAGTACAAAAGTAAAAGTATACATTTTAACTACAGTACTACGGTTTAAAGGTCCCATATCATGCAAAATGATACTATATGAGCTTTAAACCCTCTTACAGTGCTATTGGTACATCATAAAGTGTTTTTTTTTTGCAGTTTTTAGCTAGAGAAAAGTCTCTCCTTCTCCTTCTCCTCGAATGAGCAGAGGGACGGGGCCTACTCACCAGGATGGCTTCCCTGTTTCAGCCCATCCTCCAGGAAGCACTCTGTACCTGTAACACGCCCCTCTCCCACCCGCCCCCGCGCTCGAGAGGAACCGCGGCTATTTACAGGCACAGTTAGCTTCAAACGCTACTTCTTTTTTTCCAACGCAGCGCATGACGTGACATGTGTAGCAGTGCATGTCTCGGCCTGTCTACACCCCCACCATCTCCACGTTGAGACTACGTCACCGGGTGGGCGGGGAACGCACGCTTTCGCTGAGACTACGTCACAGGTTGGGCAGGGGAGGCGGATGCTCTTTGCGAGGGTGGGGGCAAATCTCAAATTAAGCCGTCTGCATTTCCGGGTTTGTGAGCGGGGTCCAAGATATGGGTGATATTTTATAACTATTATGTTATGGGTGTTCTTATTATTATCAAATATACCCTTAGTGTAGACTACGGAATTGGAAAAATAGCATGATATGGGTTCAAAAGTACAAAGTATTTTTCATGGGTTGAGAGCGTCTGAGTTATTTTTATAGCATGTTTGGACACATTTTGTCTGAATGTTTTGAATTCAAGCCAAAACCATCAATATTTTATTGCTTTGAACAAACAGCTTCTCAACAACGTAAAATATTAAGACATTACGCTTCTTTTGCCCAATAATCCGCTAAATTCTTTATCAATATGACTTTATATGACGCTTTAATAGTTTAAAATTTTTTTTTTATACTTAACTCTAAAATACAAGTACTTCAATACTTTTATTTAAGTCGATTGTTTATGAGTTGAGTACATTTTTGAGTCCTGTATCTGTACATTTACCGTACTTCATTGAGTACTTCTTCCAACATGCACCCATCTCGCTCTCTAAAAAGATTACACAATAGCTGTATTTGATCAGATATGTGTCTTCATTTGCAACTCAATCAAAGAGAATTAATCATATTATGGGTAACACAATGTTCACTTCTGATGTTTGACAAGACAGACCCTGAATAAAGATTTGATGGCACATACACATAATCCTTTCAGCACTAAAAGATGTAAATACTTCAGTTGAGTATTGTGTTGCCATGGTATGCATTTTCTATATGCTTGGAGTTTTTGTGTGGTGAGTCACAGTGTGCAGCCTCTGGTTCAGTGCTCCCAGAGAGCTTTATTCTAACATATTGTCACTCACAAGGACTAGACGTCTCTGAGAGGAACACTCAGTGCCATCTATGTCAAACCACTATTATCACTTCTGGTCCCTGCCATGAATCCAAATAATAGAGTTACGCAATAAGAGAGAGTATTTGCTATGGCTTAAATGTAAAACTTCAATTAAGGTAACATTGCTATCTTAGCGAGAATGTTTTCCCACATAATCAGTTTATATTTGGCAATACTCGTAAACTCATTTTAGTGGTTGGGTTTGTTCAGGGTCTAAGGATTTGTTGTAGGCTACAGCTGCTGCACCCACGACTGGACTGCAGAGACACATTGCCAGCATGTTAATGTGTAAAATGATCCATGTTTTATCATAATGCCACCCTTATTCACGGAGAAACAAATCTAAATAGGAATAAGACGTGCCAAATGCAAAAGTGCATTAAACACAACCTGTGCATCACTATTGCCTGTGACTGTGTTTGCGTAACAAATCAGTTGGCAGGTCTAAAAATGTAGTGTGACATAGTTTTTGCACGTTTAAACCATGGATATTAGGTTTAAACTCACCCTAGGAGAACAAATCCAAGTGCTGCAGAACTACATTGCGTATTAAATCAATATAGTATCATAGCATAAGAATTAATAATAAAAATAGAAATAAAATCTGAGCCTACACTGTGATGAATCATAGCATAATTTTATTTTCCTGTTTGGGTACTGAGCCTGGTGTGAACTCTACAGGCTTTACACGACCTGGCATGTTTTAAATTACTCCTTTATAGGATTTAGGATTTATATTAATGTAAGATTAGAGAAAAATGAATTTTTTCCACAATGGGAAAATTCCAATGTTGCAACGCACGGTTCAAAGACAGCAGGAGAACAGAAACTTGCAGAATAGACTGTCTTTTTGTTAACAACATTCAAGACAAGTGCGTATCCAGCTGGCTGTGGGTAAGCATGGTGGTGTAGTCTATGATTGTCATATGCTTCATATGCTATACTGTTATTACCCTCACTGTACTTTATGTCTTTCTCTCTGTATAAACCTGCACAAAACCTATTTACCTGCAATCATTTCTCCAACAAGTGTTTCTTCTAAGTGTTATCTCTCCTTTTTCTGTTTTCTCTTTAGTATGAGTATATCTAAAATTCATCAGAATACAGAAAATCACTAATAATTATAGATTGAGATGTCAGTATAATCCCACATTCGTTAAGGACAGTTCCACGGTTCCATTGTAGTCATCTGTACTTTTCGTTAAAACAAGACCTTTTGACTCTCATCCAAGATTCATTCTCAATCCCTGGATCTATTCTGAGAACTCAAATATTTATCCTACTCCACTCATCTCTTTTCAGTCCAGCTCACATGACATGATAGGGTCAAGAAAAGTCCAAAGTGCAAACGAAATACAAGTCACATTTAAAAATAAAATCAATAAAATTAACTGATGAGTGCAGCTGTTTACTCTATTTATTATCCACTATTAATACATATAATACTGTACCCCCTTTGTTTCAGACTTAAAACACTATGATTAATCACCTTTCACAGATAAATGCTTCCTGCACGTCTTCATACATTTATGGTTTCTCTAATCGCTAATTAATTACCAAAATAATATTTCACGGACGTGTTGAGTCTTTTTTCAGTGACGTTGCTGAACACATTTCACATGCATAAGATTACATTGGCCTTATGTACAGTCTGAATTGTAGACAGTGAAGGACATATTTTACTACCAAACACAAATGAATGTCCCCTAACAACTGACAAACAAACAAACAAACAAACAAACAAACAAACAAACAAACACCTTTGATAAAACATTCCCTCTTCATCAGTAACATGAGCTCTGTATCGTCTTGCCGCTAAAAACCTCCGGCAATGTATCCTAGAATAAAGCTGTATTTCAAGACATAATGTTTACGTGATCAAAATGAAAGCATCGACTCCCTGTGCTTCATAATCTGTCCTCTTCTGATATGAAGTAGTCTATAAAGTCTGATAAAAAAAACTCACCATTCTTTATTACAACATTATTTGTGTAGGTGCAGCCTAAAGGTTTTCTGTCCCATGCATCTGTGCTGTTGAATAGTGTTAGAGTTCACCATGTGCTCTATGGAGGACTGGGAGATAAAAGGGCACTGGCTAATGCACGGTAGAAGGGGCGGTGGAGAATAAAGCCCTTGGTAGTGCCGTGGAGCAACCCTCATCTCCTGTTCTCTCTTTGGCTTTGATAGAGAGGGTTATCGTGGCAGACATGCAGGCTAAATCACTGGACAAGTAAAAGGTTAGGGTGACTGGTTTGTTACTACTGCCATGAGGGCCGGGGCAGGTGAATGTCAAAGCCCCCAGTATGAGAGCTGGACACTCAGGGCCAAGGGGTGAAACAACCTTCAGGGCAAGCCTGATTTATGCATTACTTGTGCTCAATGGTGCAACAAGACATTAAAGCGAGTAGTCTTCTGATGAGCAATATATAACATGGGAGATGGTGAGATTGTATTCTCTGGTTCAGGTCTATAACAAGGAGCTGAAAACCTTTCAAGCTCGGCTTTTTGTTAATGATTTCCAGCGCAGCACAGCAGGACCTTGCATTAATGAATATAACATGTCAAATGTGCCATAGGAAATTAAACAAGAGATTTAGACTGCAGTTGTCAGACCTGATAAGCAAACATGTTTCAATCACGCGATGGCGTCATGACGAAAAGTCTAATAGCCACAGACTTTGGTTCTTTAAAAAAAACATCCTGTCAGTGGAAGATGTTATTACCTTGTTGACACGTTTCGGTTACTTCACTGCGAGCCATCTTCAGAACTGTTACTGCATTGAGTGTCACCTATCAGCTGATGTTACTGAGGCGTGGTCAGCTCCCTGCGACCTGCGACTTTTTCATAAAAAGTGTTTCTATGTATGCGTAATACACAATACACAATCTGCCACTGTTAGAATGTCATCATTATCACCAACTACCTACATCATTGTTGTGCAATAAATGAAAGTAGTCCATGCAGGAGAAGTTGAACCCAAAGACATTGCAATTGTGTGTCCATTCCAGTCCGATCCAGTCCAGTCTGGCTGTGCTTCCGTTGTAAGGAATAATCAAAGGAATAATGCACCTCTGATGACTTAGGCCAAGATAACGAGAGCAGAGCAGGCAGCGTTTGACTGACACAGGGAAGAGATACATCTTTCTCCACCAATCAGTTTAATCACAGAATGTGATACAGTGTGTTTACATAAATATAATTGCCTTCAATATTCAATTTTTAATCTAATATTTATTTTTTCTCATGTTGGTTGGTTAGCATGTCTTTGGACAAAGACGTGCATGTGTTAGGAAAATTGTCAACTGTAAATTGGCCCTAGTGAATGAATGTGAGAGTGAGTCTTTGTCTCTGTGTTAACCCTGTGACGAGTTGGCCACTGTCCAGGGTGTGCCCCGCCCAAGGCCCAAAGTCACTGGGATAGACTCCAGTCACCCGCGACCCCGAAAGGGAACAAGCGGTAGAAAATGAATTAATGATTGAATGGTTGGTTATTATTATACAGTTCAACTAACTTTTTTATTATGTAATTACAGTCCATTACCTTTTTAACTACCAAAGTAAATGAAGCATTCTTTGACCCTGTACCTTATAAATACATTTGTCTATATATATATATTTTTTGATTCACTTATGTTTGGGCTCTTTTAGGTCAATTCCACACCTATTTATTGGAATGCAAAAAATTTTCATTGTTGTTCCTTATTGTTTGGTGACATTCTGTTGTACAAAAAGAGTACTGTATTCTTTCACAATGAGTTGGATTATACTATAGTGTAAAACCATGCAACATAGGGCTCAAACAGCATATGTTTGTTGCACCATTTGTTATGTAAGCATTAAACAACAGGAGCTGTGTTATGCAGTTAAAATGCACAACGTAGAGTCTTAGAACACCAAGATGCAACTGTTGTTCAATGCGTCAAACAGAAGTGTCTCACCTGTGAATCTGACAGCCGGTTCACTGTCCGTGGAGGTCTGACATAACAGGTTTTTTCTGTGTTATAGATGAAAAGCTAGTCCCTCCATTCTACACTCACAGCAGTTCAGCATTTGTGTATCTTTTGCTACGGTGATGGCAGTGTAGTGATATATAACAGGGATTTAGCTATTGCAAGAACTACTTATGTAAAATGAATCCAGTTAGCATTGAACTTCTCTCTGACCATGGTATAAGCCTTTATTTATCACTGATACACTCCCCACAAGAGGGGGTTTTCTATTTAACCTGGCCATCTATCTATCCATTTATATCACAAAGGAAAAATAATAATAATATATTTTCCCCTCAGAAAGTATCACAAAAAGTTTATTTTGCGGTAAAATATATCATGTGTTTCTAGATAGAAATAAAAACTGTTAGTAAGTATTTGTGCTGTAAATCCTAAAAATCTGGATTATTCCTTCATCAAAAATGCAAAATACAACAGTCAATGTCTTTAAATCTGACTTTGATATCACTCACATGTGTCTGAATGGTTTTCATTTGCCAAAACCACCTTGATTTTCCATTTTTTTCATATTCTGAAGCTCAGTTTCTCCATTGAAATCTTCACTTTTGCTACCATTCTGGAATTTAGAATGTTTTTGTTTACAACCTTTTGATAGGAGGGGTCTACACTGTGCAGTTTGAAACCTACATTGTGTGCAGTGTATTCCTTTACTCTAGTACCCCCCCAATGAAAGACAACTATACCAGAACAATTACTCCAAATCAAGATAATACAGTACAAGAAGTTTCTTCCTAGCACTGTTTGTATGGTACAAGAGGAAGTGGCTCCTTCATTTGCATGATACCAGATTACAGCGCTCTACACTTGTTCATTACAGAATGTAAGATCCCTCTTATAAATGTCAACAAATCTGGAATATGGTTCTATGCATCTCTTGGCTTTTCATCTTCTCTTAGATCCGTGCACAGTTGGTTGTCCCTTGAACTGCCCTGAATTGAGTGTTTTAAAAGGAATCTGAAACATGCACATGCAGTTTGGAAATAATTATTCAAATTCTTCCAATTATTGTTTAGTGAGGAATAAAATAAAATTAATTAACAAATTAGACAAATGATGTTTACCTAAATTATTATTTTGTATTTCTTTTTCAGTATTCTCTGTCTAATTTGTTGATGGTTGAAGAAAATGTTGGCTAATTAAATGAATAAATTCCTATAACCTAGTCCTCGCTAAAAGCTAATCTGAATTGCTAATTTCTACATTTAGCAAGAAATGCACGTGGACAACCACTGATTACACAAAAACATGCTGTGCCAGTAGTCACCACGTTAAATTGGGACAGTAAATTCAGACAATATACTGCATGTCCTCCTTTCCCTCTCATCCTCCATTTCACCTTTCCTGCCTACAAAATAAAAAAAATAAAATAAAAAAAAATGGGACTAAATCAAGACCAAACCCAACACTAAACCTGCATTACATCAGGACTACACAAAGACTAAAATGGGCTCTATTTTGGACCAGATAATGACTAGTGTGAACGCACCCGCCGCTGATTTAACTTTGAAAGCTGCACTCAAATGTCAAATATTTTACTGTGATAAAAAATTTCATCAAATTTGAAAGATGTGTGATTTTTCTTTCTTAGACACAAAATTCATCTTCCAGTCAAGACTCCGGGACTTTGTGTGTGAAATCCCCAAAGGACGCCGATAAATCATGAAGGCAGGTCAGCGCTCACAGGCTAGCAAGGCTCTTCCTCATTAGCAAACTGTGTACACAGACAGCGCATGACTGTCTCCAGCACTTTACGTGACTTTGGAGCAGGCAGCACTTTCAATGAGCTTGTAATGTTGTTTGGAAACAGAGGGCAAGAGTCTGAAAAATCGAAAGCAAGAATCAATTTTGTTACTTAAGTAAAAGCACAGCATCTACCTTATTTTCAGGACTATAAGTTGCACCCTTTTTCATAGTTTTGGCCGGGGTGCGACATACTTATATATATACTTATATACTTATACTTATACTCCGGAGTGACTTATATGTGATTATTTGTTATTTTCACACTTGCAACCGCATTTCATACTCCAGTGCAACTTATATATTATGCATTCTTCTTCTCTATTATGCATTTTTTGGCTGGTGCGACTTATAGTCCGGAAAATATGGTACTTGAACTAAAACGTTTGAAGTAGATGATTAACAAAAAAAGCAATTTAAGTTTTAAAAGTAACCATTTTTCACACAGATTTTGAAAACTGTGGAAGCATTAAATGTAGTGGTTTTGATAAAGAATTGTTCTAGTGAATTTCATGTACAGTATATTACGTAAAGTACAGTACAGACGGATGAGAATGTCACTTACTGTAAGTGTAGTCTTATTACTTCTGCACTTCACTCTATGCAGATTTGAAAAGATTGATTGTGAAATAGGCTTTTATTAGCGGCTCAGGGGCAATATGGGCAGATGTTATAATTGTATGACCTCTTTCAATCCAACCACTGCATAGATAGATCATGAAACAGAATCTCTGGCTTTGTTTAGTCATCATGATTTAGCCCATGCCAAACTTAATCAAATCCCTTGTAATTATCCATCTGCTAATGCTTCGATTGAAAAACAACACAATATTTTCCCACGTTGACTGTATCAGAGCCACCATAAACACAGTGCAGATACACAACTGGGCCCTCCAATACTGAATATTATGTGAGTAGTAGGTTATACAAGTTTGTAGATTTTTTTTTGCTTTTTTAAAAAAGAAAGTTACAGCTAATGTTACACCTGTAGATGCTTTCTGAGCAGATAGTCACACTGGACAATATCAGTGTAGCCTCCAGTTCTACTATAAGAAACTTCAGCGTCTTATTTGACCAGGAGCTCTAATTTAAAGCACATATAAATCAAGCCTGTAAAACAGCCTATTTCCATTTGCGCAATATAGCGCATGATTCCTGCCTAAAAATGATGCTGCATGCATTTGTAACGTCTAAATTGGACTACTGTAACTCCCTGCTCGCAGCGTCTCCAAAAAGCTCCATAAAAAGCTTTCAACTGATTCAAAATGCAGCAGCAAGATTACTAACAGGAACTAAAAGAAGAGAACACATTACGCCGGTGCTCAAGTCCCTTCACTGGCTCCCTGCTGAGTTTAGAAACAAATTTAAAATCTTATTTCTGACTTACAAAGCCATAAATGACATGGCCCCATCCTACCTCAAATATCCTATAGGACCATATCATCCAAACAGAGCTCTTCGCTCTCAAAATGCTGGCCTTCTGGAGGTCCCAAGAGCCTCTAAAAGCACAGTAGGAGGTAGAGCGTTTAGCTACCAAGCTCCAGTGAAATCAGCTCCCGGCCCATGTTAAAGAGGCCGACACAGTCTCTTCATTTAAGACCAGGCTTAAAACGTTCCTCTTTGAAATGGCTTATGGTCAGGCCAGTTAGGCACAGAAATACAAACCTACAGTTTTAGCTACGCTGCCACAGGAACAACTATGGGGGAAGTATGGCTGCTTGAGCACTATCCTCTGCTTCTGACTACTTATTCTATCAAACAATATTTGATATTTAATTCCACTTGCAAACTGTTCATTGCCTTTTCTTTTTCTTTTCCTCACTCCCTTATATCCCCGAGGACCTGTGGACCCAGATGCTCCTCTCCTGGTAAAGCGGTCTCTACCCCATATGGACGGTCCTTCATCTGTCTGGAAGATCTGGTTCTCCTCCTGAAGAACTGGTTCTCCTCCTGAAGAACTGGTTCACCTCCTGAAGAACTGGTTCACCTCCTGAAGAACTGGTTCTCCTCCTGAAGAACTGGTTCACCTCCTGAGTGGGTCCAGCTCCACTGTCTATCTCGCGTCTGTAGGCGTCAGATCCCCCTTCACTGTGGAACTTCTCCAGGTTTCTATTTTTTCCCAAGGAGGTTTTTTGTAGCTTTTCCTGGCCGAGAAGGAGGGTCTAAGGACAGAGGACTCTGGAACATCGTCCCTCGCTCCACAGACATTGCTTAATCCATTTTTCACTGTCACCCTCAGAGGCAACAGTTGTTGTGATTTTGGGCGTTACAAAAATAAATTAAATTGAATTTGAAATTATTTTATTTGATATTCCACGTTCACATATCTGCTATTTGCACTTTGACACGTCTTTTGTTATTGTTGCCACTTTAATCATTTTATGTACAGTAATATGTGAGCTACTGCATCCAAGTACTTTCCCTTGTGGATCAATGAAGTTTGCAAGTCTCCGTCTGTTACGCGTGATCCTAAAATGCATAAATGTTTTCAACTTTAAAGACCGTGAGATTTATGTCCCCTTTTCACCCGTTGGACAAAGTCTTCCTCAACTCGGAACGACAGCTTATTTTATATTCCTCGTCAGTCTCCCATTGCGCGTCGTCCCTCGTTTCTTGCATCGGACGACCTTCACTCAGCTCGGCGATGCATCCAGTGGGTCTTCGTTTCTTCAAAGAATTCATGGGCTGCTAAGTGATTCCAATTGTGTGCCGCTCCTCTTCAGAGAATCTCACCCTTTTACTCCCACAGCTGCGGATTGTAAATAAAAGTTTTCTTGAGCATTGCGTTTGGAATAATGCTATTGCTACAACCTTCAGTTATTAAAATGCACAGGTCGGTGTATTCTGGGAGGCATCTTTGATATTTGCACAGTCTCCATCGGAAAATAAATCGCAGTTGAGCTCAGATTTCTCTTTCTTTTAGCATTTTTGTGAACTTCTGTCAATTTACCCTATCGTTTTCTCCTTGCATTAAGAGCAGACCTGGGACTCTCCACAGAATTCCTTTTGCACAGCACTCCAATAGCCTGTTAAAGCTTCTGTGTTTACCGCATTGACAAAAGCCTCACCAAAGGAGCGCTTACTTTGTATTATCTCTTTCAAGACGACTTGTTTGTTTTCCCTCGCAGGGCAATAGTTTCTCTGCAGAGTTGCGTGCTATGCAGAATCTAAGTTTGTGACAGGATGTTATATATGGCAGAAGCAAGTGAGTGTGACAGTTGTGTCTCTGAGCAGCTCTGACACCCTTTTATCCATAAATCCTCTCCATTGGACAATCAGTGCTCGGGGTTAAACAGCTGCTGTAGCTCTCTCCGGCAGGGAACTGGAAGCCAATGCTGAACTAGCTTAGCGCCCGCAGCGGCAGCAATCCTCTTTTTTCTGCCAGTGTCATTTTGAACTGGACGTCTGATTGAACCTGCTCTTAGCTGTGATACCCCGTTAATTTCCCCAGGGCCAGATCATTCAATATTCAGTAGAGACGTCCATGTGACTGTGGATAGCGGTACTGTGCCGGTTTTACTCCTGACCAATAACATGTTACCTGCACGCAATCACGGCAAAGGATCATGGGATCAGGCCGTCTTGAGAGAAGATATATTTTCTATCTCTATCCTCATTTTGATGATACTGTTGAAAATTTAAAATACTACTCTACGAAAAGAAAATAACTACAATCACAACTGAACCTGGGTTGATAGTGTCCAGAATTCCCTGGTTTAAACTAATCCCAAAGCTTTTTTGCTGTGAGGTGAGAGCGCTGGCCACTCAGCCTCTGTGCCGCCTCTATAAACCTGAAAATCCTCTGTCTGATCTGGACGGTCACTCCCTAAAGCTCAGCACCATCAGGGCTAGTGCAGTCTCTGCAGCTCGGTCAGGGAATTCTGGACATGGCCAGTCCATACACTGAGAAAGACAAACACTATGCAGGGTAAGGCACTGGCAACCTAGGTTCAGTGGTAATTGTACTTTTCTTTGGGTCAATAATATTTTTTATTAAATCCTTCTGATTCGTGAACTTCAATGCCTTTCCCTCACTCTTAGCACATTTGGTAACTTTATGCCACTCTCTAAGTTTTGGCTGATGATCTATGAGTTCATAAGCAGAGCAAGTGAGTTTCCTGGAAAAGTTGCCATATTCAAAGCTGATTTTAAGAATAAATTGCAGTGGTCTCTTATTTTCATCCTGAGCTCTATGCGAGTTCTGCCTGAATAAATGTTTTTACCAAGCAAAATATACACAGTGATACATATTCATTATATGATGAATGTCCTTGTCAGCGCCTATGCTAAAAAACTAACTGTATGCCAAACAAAGTGTCTCTCTCAAACCTGTCAAAATGAATAGCTGAAAATGCATTTTGCATGGTGTCCAGATTGTAAAGGCTCTGTATTATGATACTGTTGGATCACAAACCACTGGCTGATGTGAACTTGTTTTTGAGTGAGACAGCAGATTTCTGACACATTGTGGTCTTGTTAGCTGCGCTCTCAACACTCTTCACAAACTTCAGTGTCTTTTACAACTCGGCCTTATGAGAGGGAGGTTTGAACAATATTAAACGAAAGATTGAAAAATTAAATTGATTCAAAGTGTAATAATACTTATTGAAAAGCGTTTGTGTGGAGGGGTACTGCCTCTTCTCTGCCTGCAGCACCATCTTAATAATAATATGATGACTAGGCGTTTTCTCCATCAGATATTGAAACAATCATGACTCATTTGTGTTTATATCGTATCTGTTACTTTAAATGGCAACGATTGATTTGTACACAGAATGCACCCATAATAATGATAATAATGATAATACATTTGTCTTTACAATCTGTATTTTGGTTGAGGAAAATCTATATCCTATAGCATATAACATGTGCCTAATGTTTGCTTTCGTTCTTGCAAATACTGCAATGTGTAATTTTGTGGTGGTTGACTGACGCATCACACTTAAATTCCTTGGGGATTATGATTCAGGGTTGAATTATGGCTTCACTTTTTTAAGTTATGAAAAAGTCGTTTCACTTTAGTTTATTTTTCCTGCAGGGGAGACGCAAAATTAATTTAGGTCTCAATTGGCCCAGCAATTACAGAGACATTAAACGTCTGCATTCTGACAGTTGAACAGCGAATTATAACATATTACAACAATTCTGACCTGCCCTCCTCAATTGTGTACTTTATTGAGATGTCACAAGAACACAACCTATTGAAAAAATCTGATCAATAAACGTGTATAACTCAGATATAATTCAATAATGCGATGGTCCACACGGGTTCACGAGCGAGTACCACAACAAGCGCAAAATGGATGGAGTATTGCTTTCTTTTCATTTTTTAACCGTATGAAGATAATGATCGCGGCGGCGTTGGTAATGGCGGGGCGAGTCCAGGGGCTTTGGAGGAGATGATCAGCTCTCCGTCTTAAAATCCCCCTCAAACCTGAAAGAAAGAATGTATGAAAAACACAGGAGAGTGGTGCGGGAACTCAGTCAGTACCTTTGATTTCTCCTGAAAGCAATGTATTCCAGAGAAAATTGATTCATTTGATAGATGAAAATATATATAAAATAGTATGATTACGGCAACCATCTTTTTACCCTTTAAAATCTAAACTCTGTTGTGTTAGTTTAAGAGAGATCAGTCATTTCACAACATTCACTTGAAAGTTTGTCCTCCACAGATGAATTCATTATTTTTTCAATGATAACACTCAAAAGAAAAAAGAACAATACCAAGGTCCTGCATGACATCAACCTTGGCTAACCACAAACATCAATCTAAAGCAAGGCCACACGAGAGGAGTTCGAAAACTGACAGTAATGAAAACGGTTGAAAAAAGCAAAACTGATTTTCAAGGACTCAAAAGCACCTGGGTATAATTTAGATAATACAATATCTATTAGCAGCCACTCAATACCTGTATCACAAATATAACATGTTTCAGTCATAAGGACGATGGAAAGGTGAGTGTTAGCGCTCAGGGCCCTATAACGTAAAGCTTTTACAACCGTGTTTCTCAAACTGTTAAGGATACAGTGGTGTTTGTTTTCTTTGAGTGATATTTTCCTGTTCACTACTTATTTATAACTCCTTGAGACTGAGAGCAACCTTTTAGTCCTGGGTCAATTATGTTTTTACCGAATTCTGGTGGTAATTGGACAGTGAAATATTTCCAGAGGCTATGCTTGAAGTAAAAATGTTGAAGGAGCTGGAGAAAAAGTCGATGTTTTTTGGGAAGCACCCAGAATATTGAATTAAGATCAATGGATATCTTGTCAGTCTGTTACTTGGTAAAAGACAATGATAAAGTGTCTGAAACATGCAAGTTTATTGCCAAATCCGCACATATGGTAAGCCTGCTGTATGCAGTTTTTGCTTTTTTGTTTTTTAAAATATATGGAGCTGTATTGTACTATGTAAAAAAAACAATTAAACAAAAACGATGTGTGTCACTATTTTGGGTGACAGTAAACTTAAAATGTATTCATGACACTGATTGAATATTGAGCTGCCAATCACACTTGTCAATAAAAACACATGCTTTACAAGAACCAGATGTATCCGTTCCTCTCAAAATAGACCACTAAGACACTTATTGACTCTTTTTTCCCAGAGGGAATTTGCTGAGATTTGAATTGGACTTTGGGTGAGGAAATGACATAAAGCACCTGTCAGTGGGAAAACACTCCTCCACTTTCCCCTTGGCTTTTTATCTAAAAAATGAAAGCATGCTCAGCCAGATTTAGCACACCTTCATGTCATATTAACTAAACATGTCGAGACGTGCCATGAGTATGAAGTCATCAAGCAGAACACCAAAGCAAAGGAGAATGAGTAATAAATAAAGGTCCAATACAATATATGTCGTTTACTGACTCCTACAGCATGCGCATTGCCAATGTAATTGATAACTTAAATATAAATGGCAGTGTTTAATGCATCACAGCCACATGATTACACAACACCCTCTTCTGAACGCCAGAAACTCACAACCACAAAGTTATATAAACTGAGTTGAAATATCATGATCAGGAAAATAATCTTAGCAATTATCAATATGGATGGAGAAATGTATATTGTTCGATAAAAAATACATTGTAATTATTGCAATGGCTGCTGGTAGTAGTATTACAAATATAATGTTATGTTGTTGCAAAAAGTCAAATTTTGTTCACACACTACCAAGACTATATATGTTGAGTAGAATTGAGAAGCTCAGGGGCATTTTGGTCAGCAAAGGCTTATTTCAAGGCTTGTTCCTTTAAACAGTTGATGTAGTACATGTTTACAAAATTTCAAATGGGCACTTGCAATTTTGTGTTTAAATTGTGGTTGTATTGGATTTATTGGATTTGTACTGCAATTACATTTGTTCTATAGCAGCAGTTTCTTTGCACTGAAAGCCTTTTGGTCAGTCTGGGCATTTGTGTGTTAGACAGTGGTCAGTGCCTGGATCAGTGCCATCACTGGGAGCCCAGGGGAAGGTAGGTGTCTGCCATGTAAATGGTCTTGGTTCGATTCAGGCCACTCATCATCCCCCTATACCCCTCGACTTAAGTGATTTTTCACTTTGTCCCGAGGTGATGAGCAGTGTGAATGAAACCATGTTAGATCCAAGGCTCCAGTTCAACACAAAATTAAATCGCTGGCCACTCTTCTGTTGACGATATTGACAATATTGGACTAATTTGAGGTCAGCAGGAGCATTTGCAACTGTGATATCAACTAAATTCGAAGTGCATATGCAGGTTAGGCTTCACAGTTACTTACTAAAACATAGTCATTATATTTAAGATTTTGCTAAGAATCTTACCTAGATTTCCATAGTTTGACAATCTTGGTTAATTTATAATTTTAATTCCAAGTCACAAGGCAGCAGATGGCCCTGTCCGAATACCCACACTACACACTATACAATTGACTGAAATTTGCATTTTCTGAAAGTGTGAGAGCACACGGGAGCATGGGCGCTGAACATGAGATTTGGGTCAGGCCACACTTCCGATAACTCACGTTGTAAAAATTATGAGGTAAAACATCCAGCAGTGTAAAACAGCTGTCAGCTGTATATAACTGTTCTATTATCCCCAAAGCCACAGCCAAACTCAGTTTTCATTTGCTAAAATGTTATTAGTTTAACAATTAAAGCAAAACATTCCAGTGAAATGCATTGTAGGGAACATGTTTGCCTGAAGTCCACATTGGTCCACACTCGCTGGAAGTGTGGGGAGAAGATTTGGGACTCTCTGCACAAGTCTTGAACAGGCGTCTGAAGTGCGATTGTTGGGACAGTGAGATAGAGATCATTCCAGCAACCATGTTGTAAACATGTCTACAGCTTTATTTTGTTGCATGTTTAATAATCATGATTCTACAATGTTAACTGTCTCTGCATTTTGTGTGTGAACAAGTACAAATAAATTAATGAAAAAAGAAAACGGGGAAGTAGAAACCCATGAATATTTCTCTTATTTTTTCCTCCTCCAAATTATTGTCACAAACTGCCAGTAGACTGATGGCCTGTAAAACTATAAAAAAAAAATTGTGTTTTTCTGTCGATCAATCATGAACTTATTATTCTTAAAAATAGGTTATTCACTGTGACAGTGGAATCACTTGATCAAACCAAGAAACAAACAGCATGAGACTAATTTATACTCAAAATATATGTCAAATTTTATCTGAACGGACAGGATATGGAGTTCAATAGGAAATTAAGATTAACTGTGAATAATGTGAGATTTCAATTTATTTTTCTGAGTGATCTAAAGGCAAGGAAGAGCCAATGTGTTCCTGATATTTTTGGAAGGTTTGAGGGTAAACATCCATGGATCACTTGGCAATGACCTATTCAAAAGCACATATTACGATGGGCATTTCTAAAAGGTTGGTTCACATAGAAAATATAAATATTGTGATTGCACAGAATAAGTTAAAGGTTGTATCACTCTTTGGACTGAGAGATAAAACACAGATATGATTGGAGGGGTTTTCTCAACTTTTTTGTCTATGGAGACGTTTAATTGTGACATTAAAAATATTATTAAAAACAGCATGTGAGATGGTAATTATTTCTTGGTAATATAGGATCCTCTGTATGTTCCAACTTGTTCATTTGACTGATGAATAAAAAAATAAACTGTCAAATGTATTGCCTTGGCGAATCAAATCAAATATGATTAAAGAGTGGAAAAATGGGCTTTGACAGTTGAAGGATTGAGTCCGAAACGTAATAGAATTCTACGATTGTTGCAAAGATAAGCTTAAAGTGAAGTCATCTTTTTTGTCTTATCCAGCAGAATACGTGACTGCCAAAATGCTCAGAGAGATGCCAGCTGAGGAAAACCATTAAATAAATACCCAAGTCCAAATACAGGAGAAAAATAAACAAATTATCTTTTGTTAGAGCCTGGAGTTATTTCAATTAATGTATTGTGTCCATAAAGAAAATGTTTGCATCTGTTTACGTACAGTACAACTGTTGAGGCTGAGGCAAGTATCACAGAAACTCAAAAGTAGCTCAAGTCAATTGCGGTTAGGAGATTGTGAGTTCGATTCCCGGGTCACACCAACATCAGTGTCGCTGTGTTAAGGCCCAAAGTCACTGGGATAGGCTCCAGTCACCCACGACCCCAAACAGGAACAAGTGGCTAAAAATGAATGAATAATTATTGCTTATTATTTCCAAAGCATTGTCTTTTTATAGCATATTATGATCTGACTTTGTTCATTTGAAATTGCAATATTAATCCAAAACGACTAACGATAATCAATAAAGTTTGCTCAAACATGTATGACTCACTCTAAATAAACAAGATTTTGCATATGTCTCCTTTGAGTTGATGTGTTATACCTTATATGCCTAAGGTTACATCATATTTTAATTTGTCAGATGTGGAATTGGTGTAAAATTGTTAATTTCTCAGCATTAGTTCTGCCGTGAGTCTTACAAATGTGCCCTGCATTGTACTATCAATACATGTTGTGCAATGAGGCACCAACACTCCTTGAAAAGGTATTATTTTTCCATTGATGAAATTACCTTAAATACAGCTTTCACACCATTCAAACCCCACAGACCAACCGCAGAGAGTGTTCACCAACGTAACATGAACATTACATGTAGGATATTTTAAAGGCGGTATGGACGATTTTTCGGCGATTTGAGAACTCAGGCGGAAGTGCGCATGCGCACTCCCCCGTGCGGACTGATACAACACACACGTGCGTTTGTTTATTAGCGCAACGGAGCGCATCGCATCTCTCGTCTCCCGTAGATTTCTGTCCACTTCTGCTTCAGCTCGAACTGTCTTTCTCTGTCTTCATTTTGCCCCGTACACTGAGGGAACTATATTATGATAGATCCATGCGCTTAGACACGCAGAAACGTGGGGACGAGCCTGACGCGGCTGCAGGTGAGCGGTAGGTGCGTTTTATGATTGATACTTGGCAGGACAAATGATTTATCCACGCCACGAGGAAATATGATAAAAAAAAATGTTGAAAAAAATCGTCCATACCACCTTTAACTATATAAACAAGAGTGTGCTGAAATGTTCTGTCTTTGCATTCCATTTTAATATTTGAGCATGTGAGAGTCTTCTAAGCACTAAGGCACTAAGTGGGACATAATTACTTATAATTTGCAGCTTTCAGTTTTATGAAGTCAGATAAGTATGCAGCGCTTCCTCAACCATTCTACCTTGACCTAAATGTGAGCTTCAGCATAGAGCAGTTAGTTACATACAACATTTTAATGTTAACCTCCATGCCCTCTTTGATTTATTCAGTCTCCTCCAGCAAAAGGATGTATCATTATTTAAACTTGGACTAACTGATGGCTTTTCCTTTGCATAATGCTTTCTGTAAAGGCCAGCTGCAAATCAGGATTATTGAATGGTTGCCGTAAAATCGCTCTTCACCTCATTACCTGAACGTAGGGGCTCTAAGATAAAGGCAATTTGTATAAAAACCTTAGTGGGACAGATTGAGCTCAGGAGAGAACATGACTCAATGTGCTGTTGTGCAAAAAAAGCTAAATTAATGGACATAAAATAAAGATGCATGATGTCATTGTTGCCACACCATTTCAAGTGACTAATTTTAGATGCACAGCATTAGAGGTCTATTATCCAGGTTTGGAACTGAAAGAAAAGTACATTTGTTGTAATTCAATGTTTTTTATCTCATTAAAAACTAACTAAGGCAAGGCTATAACAACAACCCTAATTCACAACTCGGTAAAACTGATCAAGTTTGCGGACGACACCACCCTCATTGGGCTCATCTCGGACGGGGATGACTCTGTCTACAGGAGGGAGGTGGACCAGCTGGTGTTCTCGTGCAGCGGTGACAACCTGGAGCTCAACAGTGGAGATGATCGTGGACTTCAGGAAAGTCACAGCCCCCCAGCCCCCCCCTCACTATCACAGACTCCCCCATCACCACCGTGGACTCCTTCCATTTCCTCTGCACCACCATCACCCAGGACCTCAAGTGGGAGCCCACCATCAGCTCCCTCATCAAGAAGGCCCAGCAGAGGATGTACTTCCTGCGGCAGCTGAGGAAAGCCAAGCGGAGATGATGGTGCAGTTCTACTCGGCCATCATTGACTCCATCCTCACCTCCTCCATCACCGTGTGGTACGCTGGAGCCACAGCCAGGGACACACAGAGACTACAGAGCATTGTGCGCTCTGCTGAGAAGGTGCTTGGCTGCAGACGTTCATCTCTGCAGGACCTGTACGTCCCCAAGACTCTGGGTCGTGCAGGTTAGATCACAGCCAACCCTTCTCACCCTGGACACAGACTATTTGAGCCACTCCCCTCAGGCAGGAGGCTAAGGTCTATCTACTCATGAACACTTCTTAAACACCTGTCACTTTAAAACTATCATTTAATCAGTCACTCGCTGTACTGTTCACTTTCTAGACTAAATCTGTAAATTTAACTGTATATTTTGTGTACATAGTTAGCCTATTTTTATTTTTATCCTATAGTAAATTTGAGTTGTTTTTCTTTAATGCATGCCTTTTTTGATTCTATATATGTTGTTTTATCATTGTTCATCGTTGTATGTTGCACCGAATCACCAAAGCAAGTTTTTGAATTTTGTTCATTGGCAATGGTAATAAACGTTTTCTTGTTGATTCTGATTCTTAAGATAAAGATATTTTATTTTTGTATAAAAGTAGATGGAAAGGACAATATAAAAAAAGTGTTGTCGCACATGCACTCACCAACCCACTCTCATTTATACAACACTTAGACACTGGGGGCAAGATGGGTGAAGTGTCTTGCCCAAGGACACATCAGTATGCACAACTGTCGTCCATCCGTACTAACCAGGCCCATACTTCCCAAGACCTGACAAGATCAGGCATTGACAAGTTGGTAAGGCCACTATGAAAGAGCAACCATCACAAGTACACTCCAAATGAGACCCTAATCATTCTGAGCCCATTATTCCAATTCCTGTGCACAATATTCACTTGACCACTTCATGGATATGAGCGCTCCCACTTGAAACAGAGTGAGAAGTATAGTATTAGACTGTGTTACATAAAGACAGAGGGCTTAGTGCTCATGTTTGACAGTTCTTCCTGGTGCAGCAGACTCACTGTAAAAAAAGAAACAAATGTCAGCCTATAGATCCTGTCTTTAACTGACTGTACGCTGACATCTTGAGAGAACGCACAGTGGCATTTGTTTGCAACGTCCTCTCTGTAAAACTGCTCTGTGGGTGACCTTCAAAGGTTTATTTTTGTCGGGTAATGACTATCACTGTGAACGCCTTTGCTTTGCACTGCGCCTCAGCCACAGCTGAGGTGGCCCACATTGGTGTGGACACAAAGGACTGGATGTGACCGATGTCCAGTGCAGATGGATTGTCAGTCGTCACATGGTCATGGAGAAGAGGTGGAGGCGGCGCCCTATCACAGTGTGCTCTGCTGCCTCCAGCGCTCTCTTGATTGCCTGACATTCTTTATCAACAGTCAAGTAATTCTGTTCCCTTGGCAACGGTTTCCTGCTGATACAAAGAATCAGGTATCACCTTGGAAGTTTAAGAGTGCGCACGCAGTAGCACCATGTTCATTTGTGTGGCAGCTGCACTGTCATTTTGTGCAGGATTTGTTTTTGCTTAAATTCAGGAGGAATTCTATACACTTTTTGCCATTTTGGGACACAGCACAAGGTGCAGCCCTTTCCTCCAGCATTTGTTTATAGCCTGTAATGAAAGAGAATTCAGACACATTGTGTATGAGGGTAAACCAAAAGTATAAGTATGTATGTATACATGTATGTATACATATGCAAATATATACGGTGAGCCTCACGACACAGTGAGAGAACCGAACTATAATTCTTCATTCCTCTGATCTGAAGTCATCTGTCTAAGACACAACAGGGTTATGTGTGTGTCTGCAGCTAAAAAGATGGACTCCAGGGTTGAGGATCAATAGTTCCTGCTTGACCTGAACGGACCTAGAAGTTTTAGCAAATCAAAATGTATATATATAATATATATATATATATATATATATATATATATATATATATATATATATATATATTGTTTCTGATAATCTACTTTCTTTTCTCTAAACTATAAAGATTGAATTAAAAGGAAATATGAAACACTTGTTTCATTTCTATTTAAAAAATAATCTTTACAGGAACTGTTAACAAGGCATTAGGCCAGATGCAGGCAGGAAAGACATAGACCGGTTGTGGTCCTTGGATCCTGCAGGCCTCTGTAGACTTGATCAGGGTCAGCATTCGGGGCAGGTCAGAGGTGAGCTCATGTCATATATTTTGGAGGAAGAAAAACATACCCAGCGCGGTAAAGAGGCCACATCACAAGTAGTTGACCCAGCAGCTGATCATCACGGGTCAAAGGCCTTGTCCACAGTCTACACAGCACTCAGGTGCACTCATGTGTACAGCACAGAGGCTGCAGTGCCTGTCAAAATATAGGCCACACTCCAGGCTTCTCACAGGGGTGAGACCAGGACAAACATTGATTTTGATTAACTTTCTTTCTAAATCCAATTGGATAATGTTGTTCTGTACATTACACAAGGGATAGAAATAAGAATATAGATTTTATTTCAAGATTCACTTTTAAAGTTTTACTATATATTTATAATCATGTACAGCCAGTATCTCAGGAGCCAGAGACAATCTCTGACTACCAGAAAGATTGACAGTCTGACCCCCACTACAAGCAGTCTGTCTCTCTGTCCACTGTAAACAAGTGAAATACCAGCAAAATGCTTTAAATATGCTCCCTAATCACCATATAATCACCATCATTTCATATGGGATTTACATCGCGGGGTACACGTAACAGAGAAGTTAGAGCTCTCGCCTCACAATAAGGAGATCATGCGTTTGATTCCTAGGCCAGACTAACATCACATGATCTCGCATCTGCACGTCCTTCTTGTGTTACTGTGGGTTCTCTCCGGGTTTTCTGGCTTCCTCCCACCATCCAAAAAATGTAAATTGGCAACAAAATGAATTGCCTCTTGTGAATTAATGTGAGAGTGAATGTTGTCTATGACTCTGCGTTAACTAAGTCCCTGGGATAGGGTTCAGTCACCCACGAGCCCTAATGGGAAGAAGCGGTAGAAAATTAAAAAGATTGACATTGCATATCAAAAAGAGGAACAGTCAAAGTGAGCACTATTCAGAGGAAAATAATGTTACTGTTCATAAATATTGGACTGAGATCAATTAGACATGGCAAGGCAAGTTTATTTGTAGAGCACAATTCATACAAAAGGTAACATGCATTAAAATACAGAAACAGTTTAATACATAAAAGAGAACAATGTAAATACAATATTTTCAGTTATATGCACAGCTAAACAAAACAGATTTTAGTTTACCGTAGAATTGAACAACCACATTTTAGCCGCATAAAACTGAAACTCAGAGTCCCCATTTTAAGTCTTGACTAAATTAAGCACTTGAAATAAGACAATAACATACCACTTGACATTAAAACTTTGTATCTGGGACTTCAAAAGAACCACAACCCGAGGTACGATGCAAAGTGTTTATTGGCATTCAACATACATGAACAACACGAATGTACAGAAATGGATGCCGTTTTAGGGCTTCTAGCGATGAGGGCTGGACGCTCCCGGGCCTCAATCCCCCATCTGTGAGATAAATTAGAATCATTAGAATCATTAAAAGAGGGTGGGAGGGAGGGAGGGAGGGGCACAACGTCATGAACATTGACATGTGTGACCTGGATCCTTAAATAGTGAAGCCGCAGGAAGGGGCGTGAAAAGGGTGTGGTCCTGCTCCCGAACCTAAGATACCAAACTTATCTTCATGTAAAATCCTTCAATTAAAACAATGTATATATTTGGATTGCAGTAAAAATCTCAAATAAATGGCTGACACAAAATTAATCTACAAATGAACCGTCAAGGATTGGCCTCAAATGACAATTAATAACTAAATAACATTTATAAAATCTAAAAAATATTGATTTAAAACATAGTATTTACATCAATAGTGCAAGAATCAAAATCAGAATCAGAAAACGGTTTATTGCCATTGTCAGTGAATAAAGTCAAGATTCACAAACTAGGAACTTTCGGTGATAAGGTGATATTGCAAATCTAATCGGAATCTCAATTCTTGTCAGAAATATCGCAAATAGATATTTTCCCCAAAGTGTTCAGCTATAATTCAAAAATACACAATCGTACATCATTATCGTTCTGGATTGTGAATGACATGTAGCATTGCAATGAGCATAAAATCCCACTCTTCATAATCTGGTTTGATATATATTTTTCTATTTAGTGAAACGGGTGTCAGACAGCGTGGATGTGCAGATTTATGACATCCTGGAGTCGGCCTGTGAATACAGAGTAGATTATTTGTGTCAAATGCTGTGAAAAGGCAGTAAATGTGAGCTGGCACCAGGTCACAGTCAGAGTCTGCCTGAGCAAATGCCCTTCAAGCACTTGAAAATATGATTCCCAGTCCAAGGGAGCTTTGTCAAGCTCCCATTGATTGGGGGATGTGGCAGGAAGGGTGACATGCACAACATGCTGAAGCAAGCATCTTCCCAGCCTCAAGCAGCAATCCCAATATTTCACCCTGATGTCTATCCAATAGGCATCTGCACGGACAGACCAGATTTACTGCTCCTTGAAATATAATTACATGGCTTGACAAATAAAAGCACTTCTGATTATTTGGTTTAAGGCTGCGTGTTACTATATCCAATCGCTCACAGTTTGATATTTAGATTTTTCAGCTTTTTTGTTTTGATGTTGGATGCAACATTGATTATTTTGCTTGTAAGAGTATTTGCAGTGTGATTAGCAAAAGCAACCCCCAGTGCTGTGCTGAAAACTGTCTGCATTCTATCTGTGCACTGTTGGGACGCTCCAGAGACAATACACACAGCTGTGAAGGAAAGTGTGAGGGGTAGATGTTACAGTGGTGTTCACACAATGAACAAGCTGAATACAGTTTATAATGAACCTCGTCCCATGTGCAGTCAAACAGGGTAGAGTTTAATTGCTGTACTTCGGCACATTTTGTATTTTTCTAAAGCAGAATATAAACTGTGGTAATTATAAAGTGCCAATATGAACAGTGGAAAATTAAACGGTTTTCCAGGTTAAGTCAGAGTTTTAAGTCTGTATTCTGTGAGTGACCATATAACCATGTGTGTCTAAGAACGATATACATGCAGTTTGACAATAAGCACATTTACTGATTTGAATTATAAGGAAGAGGAAGTTATTTTGTGGAAAAAAGTGGAGTGCTCCATGTTTTCTTTAATCAACAGTAACTATAATGCATTTAGTTTGCCAGTTCCTCAAATGAGCAGTCTTTTGGCACGACTGTGCAAAAACCTATTACATCGGTCAAATAATAATCTGCAACATATTGTCAGCACAGATTTATTAGTTATGAATACCTTTATTAAGTTAACAGTTTTACTTTAATCACAGTACTGGACATAGAAAACAGAGAAACAGGGGTATACATTGACATTATAGTAATTTGCTTTTGTGGCACGACGAGGGTGTTGCAGGCAATTTTACATTAATATTTAACTAAAAGGGTAGATTTAACAACACCAACAACGCCACCTGGGATAGGCCCAGGACCGAAATTAAAAGTGAAGGACACACGGGTTCGTTATTGGCAGACACTTGGTTCAGTTTAGATATATTTTAATTGTCTTTTCGGTTAACCAGTTAAATATACATTCAGGTCAACTCGCATCCACACTCCCGGAGCCTGCCACGCCAGGTGCAGGACCGCCACATCAGACAGTACCATTACAGGAAAATAAAACAATGAATAAGAAAGAGACAAGACCAGACTAAAGACAAGACAATTCACAGGTCGTCCTCAGTGCCGCCGCTCCACGCAACAGCTTCCGTGATCTCCCATTACCACTTGCCTGGCGCACCACGCCTCAATCCACAGGCTTTACGCCAGACAGTCGGGGCATATGACAGCGGAACCGACCAAACGTGGATGAGAACGTGACCGACAGCGACAGTGGGGCAAAGGCCACCAAACACACGCAGGAGCGTTACACCAGCGAGACGTTGCAGAGGTGAGGGCCTAGGAGCGACGGCACTAAAGAAGCCAAATTAGGTTTAAAATTTAAATTAAAATACTTCATTATCAGTCATCATACCTGAGGACGACGGGAGCCCAACCCTCGGCGCAACCCGGAAATGACAGCAGTGTCAAAGGCCAGAGAGCGAGAGCTAGCGGGAGCGCCGTTTTATAGGAGCCCCCTGGCGGTAGAAAATGGCAGGCGCGCCCTGCCACACTTTCATTGTTAAATCAGGATTCTTATTTGAGCGTGTACAATAGCCATGAATATCTCCCTCATTGGTACAGGTTCCAATGGGAGCATAACATTTCTATTAGCTGGGTCTCTGAGCCACAAAATGCCTTTTCCCACAAGTCTGCCAAATATTGTGTTCATCCCATGTGCCGTTTGCCACTCCAAATATAAAATCCCCTTGCTTCAAGCCTGAGTATTTATTTAATTGCCAGACTAATGACCTATTAAGTACAGTCGTAAAGACGGCATGTCAGATTTGAATAAACAGGATGTGACAGCACTGAGGAAACCCTGCGTTTCACGTTGCATCATACTCTAGTCTTTTCACATGCTGCTGACAATTGGATTCAAACCAGTGGAAATAGCACCTAGCTTCACACGTAGCTCACCTAAAGATACATTAAAAGTATTTATTAGAAGTGTCAAAATATTACAATTTGGTGAATTATTCATGCACTCCTACGTCCTATTCGAGTAGTCCCTCTAACATAACAGTGACAGACACAGGTGAAGGTGTCTTGTGCGAGGACAAATGGAGATGGAATCACAACAAACAACATACAAATGGCGTCTCAACCACCACATTGAGAGTGTTATGAAATGTTGCTCTGTGTAATTATTATCAGTGTATCCTATGTTCACAGAGGAGATGGACAGACCTCAACCAAAGCCTCATAAAGACTGA
Organism: Eucyclogobius newberryi; assembly: GCF_026437365.1. NCBI lineage: Eukaryota > Metazoa > Chordata > Actinopteri > Gobiiformes > Gobiidae > Eucyclogobius > Eucyclogobius newberryi. The sequence continues at coordinate 25,393,665 of NW_027315724.1, forward strand.
TCAAATGCTTCACCAGTGCAGCTGCTGACAACGCCCTCTGCATTGGTAAAGACACACTAGTATTGTCACTTTTCTGGTGGAGAGTCCGCCACTTGCTTGTTCCCAGTGGCGATGTTATTGCTTCGCCAGGAATGTTCCAATGTGTGGCATTAAACCTCGCTCACACTAAGAATGCATGTTTTTCAGGATACTTTTTAGCAAATGAATCGGAATAAATGCAAGATGAATGCCATACTGTAGAACATTCCAAACAACAATTGACATGGAGACAAACAGAAAAGTTACAGTGCAACTTTATAACATCCTAATTCAAAACTTTCCTTGGTCCACATACACATATTTCATACCAAAAACATATGAACTTCGGCATATTTGTGTTAATTTAAAACCATGCAGTCCAAATTAGCTGTGGCATGTTATTAACTAACTTTATTATCACTATGCACTATAATAATGTTTTTTTTCAGCAATAGTTCAAAGAATACCAACACAGCCTGTACTCTTTTCCCTCCCGGCTCCTCTTAAGCACAGACAATAAGTGGACACACAAATATAGAACTCTGGTGACATTTCCCCTGGCATATCTGAAGCAGCGCTATGAATGCTTTAGAAACCCACTCCGAGCTGCTCGCTACAAGTAAGTAGTCAGTCACCTCAGGTCAGAACACAGATCAACGTAATTGCATTAAGACATTAGATTTGAATGTTTCTTAAGAGGACGTGTCAAGAATGATTTGGGTCAATGTACATATTGTAACCTTCTGAAATCCACTCCTCGCTGCAGTATTTCTCAGTAAATACAGTTGTGGGAACTTGGGCGAGTCTCCAAAGCCCCGAATAACAACTTAATGAAACCCACCTAGCACAGATGAGGACTGCCTGACCCCTCTTTGAAGTGTCTACCTCTGCCAATGCACCAGGGAGAAAAAAAAGAAAAGTTGCTTATGCTTCTTTCCCAACTCAATTTTGACTTCTACTCTGCAGGCAGCTTTTTAAAATAACCCTGCGTTTTCACTCCAATTTATCACTCATTTGATTTAGTTATTTTCTTCTTTTTTTTTCACCTATTACAATCCACGAAAAATAAATTGAACGCAGTGTGGGGGCGTTACAGCTCAGTGGGCGCGGGGATTGCAATAGCGAGTCCGAAGGCACATCCCGTCAGTTATCACAGCGGACATTAATCCGGCAAATTTAAGGGCCGCAAACCTCCTGCCCGAACAAATGCTAAAAAAGATGATAAGAAAGAATGTCCTTAAAGACTTACCCTTCCTTGGTTGTTGTGTGGTTCAGAGCTGGCCTGAAATGACGGTGTGTGTTATCACCTGTGTGTGTGTCACTCAACTGTAGCTCACAGGCATCTTTTTTTATCAACATATATTCTACGTGTCAGTCTGGAGAACCCAGCCAGATACCGAAAGTCAATATGAGAAATAAGATATATTACGTGTTATAGAGGAGGGCAGAGGCACAGACGTCCACTGTGGCACCATAGTTTATTATGATGGCTTAAAGTGCATAAAGCAGGATATATTATCATTTAATTAAAACAGAGTTAAGCTTATTATTTGAAATATTTATAAAAAACTTTTAACTTTAACTCAAACTGCCCTTTCACTGGTGTAAAACTATGATACAAATTAGGGCTGGGCGAAATGCCAAATTTAGATCACATATTTCTTGGAGCCAAACCATAATTTAAATTGTATCCTAATACATTTAAAGGTGGGAGATATATTGAAAAATGATTAATATTACAATTTTGAGTATATTGTCCAAGTTTCCACCAGTCAGAGGATAAGAGGAAGAAGAAAAACATGTCCAGAAAGCTCTCTCAGCCTGTGGTTACTGCTTGGGTTCTAAACAAAGTTAAAAGAGCCAAAAATATAGGACAAAAGGGAAACAGAACCAAGAAGTAATGGAGTCTCCCTTTTGTGTCTGGACCTTAAAGGTTGAATGGACAATTTTTTTGGCCCAAATCTGAGTCTTATTTCCTCGAGGCGTGGACTGTCGATTAGTCACTCATAAAATGCACCTATCGCTCACCTGCAGCCGCGTGCGGCTCGTCCCACGTATCCGCGTGTCTAAGCGCATGGATCTATCATAATATGTGTCTGTTCCCTCAGTGTACGGGACAAAATGAAGACGGAGAAAGACTGTTAGAGCTGACTCAAAAGAAGACGGAAATCTACGGGAGACGAGAGAAGCGATGCGATCCGTTGCGCTAATAAAAAAACGCACGTGTGTGTTGTATCAGTCCGCACGGGGGAGTGCGCATGCGCACTTCCGCCTGCGTTCTCAAATTGCCGAAAAATCGTCCATTGCGCTCTTAAGTGAGGATTTTTAGACACCTCAAAAATCCTGTTTATTTTAAACCTAGCAACACTTTAAGATAAAAACTCAACACAGAAGGCATGCAAATTCAGGATTACAGCGTGCTGTGCAGCTTCATCTTAAAGCCACAAACCACTCTTTTGAAGACAGTGAGGGGAAGATTCTAAGCAGGAGAAGGGGTGGTTGAAAGAGGAGTTTCGGAGGCCATATTTGTTTTTTTAAAAAATAAAAAGAGAGAATCCTTTTTAAACAGAAATGGAGGTCTAGGGTTCAATTCACCGGTAACATACATTTTCAAGCAATATGGTGGAATCAGCGCTGGCCATTCGGATGCTAATTGGCTACTCATCAGTAACGAGGGAGTTGCAGTCAACTAACAATGGGATTTCTATGACACATTACTGGGTTGTCAGGCTAACAAAGAAAATTTGTTTCAGGAGAAACTTAAAGGAGTGCAAATAAATACAGTGGATAAAAAGGACAGACTATTATCAGGAGGTTCTGTCCGTTGGGCAGAGCTTATGCAGCTCAGAGTATGATTATTAGTTCTCTGACTAGATCCGCGGATTGAGAAATGTCTTGTTTTTCAAAAAACAGGCTCCAGATGAATACAACTGAATCTTTTTCTACAATATATTGTCTAATTAAAACCATTAAAAATGTACGGAGCCCCGCAAGTGACATGAGCTCAGAAAGAAAAATCTAGTGCGCATTTTCCAAACAAAGGTATAAAGTGATATCTCCACACAGTATTACAAAAACATATACCTTGTCGTGCACTTTAAAAACAAGGTGTAATGTGTAGACATAAAAAAACATTGCAAAAACATTTGCAAGTTTGAAAAGACAATAAATCAATCTAAAATGAAAAAGAAACAATTAGACAATCACACGCATGAAGTATAGTTGTTTCCGTATTGTTTCATGCGGATCAATCACATGTCATAATGAGAGAATAACATGCATTATCTTTTCATTATTGCATCCTAACGGCAAAGGTAAATTGAGTGTTCGAATCGTGGAACAGGCGATTAATTCACAAGCCTATTATACATTTTGCAACGGTACAAATGGCACTGGAATTAATTAAATGTTGAACTGAAATTCTTTTGTCTGGAATAAGATGTTGATGAAATGTTGATTTGTGTTTTTTGGACAACCGGCCTTAATGAACTAAAATGTGAGAAATTATGTAAAAAATAAAATAGATAAACTAAATAGTGAATTTATTTATTATATAGTCTAAAATTATTCCACCAACAACTTGCTATAGTTCAAATTCCTGGTACTATTACAGGCAGAATTCAAGCATTTTAAAACATTTTAGGAGTTACATAACACTCTAAAAATCACATTAAACCCATATATTGCTTATTACGCTGAATGAATGAGAAAATGCACGCGTTTTGTTTTTTGCCAAAATACAACATTACACTGTGTCAAAAAGAGCTCGCTATTCTAATCACCGCAGATTTGGAAGATGATTTGCTGAATCATAATACAAAAAGATATAGCAGTGTGTCTATAATTGTGAGAATAAATGGGACATCTCACCCTGGAGAAGTGATAAGAGTAAGTGTTCATTGTCACCTGCTGTTCCGGAGCAGCTATTGCCACTTAAGTCAGGTAATCCGCATCACTGTCTGCATGTCAAGATCTTTGAGGGCTGATAACAGGTAGACAGAGGCACAGCAGTGAAAGAGTCGACCTGTGCGCCGCTCTTATGACAGCAAAGAAGCGCTCCCTCAAGGCTCTGTACGCGTCGCTACCCAAAACAAGGCACCAACCTGAGCAACGCAACAGTCTTGGTAGTACTGACAAAGCTGGATACATAAATGATTTGAGCTGCAAATTAATGTTGCTATTTCGATCCCCAGGAAAGTAAAGGATATGTTGTGACAGAAAAGTGCACTGACAAGAGCAAGTACCATCCAAGTGAGGAACATTACCAACAGTGATGTGAAAAAAACTACTAAAAAACATGGCTGTATTTTTTGTGGAACTGTAACTAAATAATATACTATCCAAATATCCAAACAGTTCATAGTAAAATAAAGAAAAGAACAAATGTGATCAAAAATTCCTCAAAAAGGCAATATTCTACATTTTTACAGTTGTTTTTTATAATTACTTTGGCAAGTATTTTCTCAACCATTTAAAAGAACATGTATCATTTCTGTTAGCCTGTTTCAAATATCTAAAATTTTTACACATATCATTTAAGTGACCAAAAAAAGCTTATTTTCAGTACTTTTATGTTTCAGCATTGTGTAACAGAACTTTTTCAAACTCTATGGAAAAAATCTGATTCAGACTTAGTTTTCACTACAGACGTCTTAAAGTTATGCTTTCTACTACTTCTATAATCTGAATATAAAATGTCCTCAAAATTGTGATTCCTGTGTGTTCTGGTGTGTCTCTGTGTGTTTGGTCAATGTTCCACCCTCAGAATGTGTCTTATTCAGGCGAATAGACTGTAACACATGCAAAGAGAGTGTTACAATTGCCATCTGTGTTTAAATAGTTTATCATGGTGTTTTAGGTGCTGCAAAAACTGTTTTGTAGTATTGATATGTTAAATATGTTTGTGCCAAAATATAGACATTAGTGTCAAACATTTATCAAGTTTGGGATTGTCACAAAAACTGGCTTATTAACCTTGACCTTGTGCTAAAGTCATACTACAAAATGCTACTTAAAACTCAGAAAGATTGTGTAGCATAACACAAAACATCTGTCAGCAGCATCTTAATAAAGCTAGATTTGCCCTACCGCTGTGCCCGAACACTCTGCTTTTGTACAAAATTATTCAAATGATTATGTCTTGTTCAGCCTCATACCATTAGCGTAAACAGTGCATTTGTTGCTGCTAATGCATGGTGCTTATTAGTTTTTCAAATACATTATCATAACATTTCCATTTGTCGGTGTTGAAAACATTTACTTTACAAATTACGTGTTTGAGAAACAACAATGTAACAATGGATGTCCAAAGTGCAAAAAGACAGCTACAAATCATCAGTAAGAAGATTTTCAGATATTTTTGTTGAGTTTTGAGTCTGAATCACTTTAAAAGTGCACAATGTTTTCTGATGGTAGTCTTCGCTTCCTGTTTCCTTGAGATGTTTTCTGTTGGCCTAATGTTACAGGATGGCATTAAACTTATCCATATTAAGTTGGTGTAATCCTTCATTCGTTCAGGAGTGTTCCATCATAGAAATGGATTCAAGTGTAGTCATCTAGACGCTGTTTTAAAAAACAAGATGTTTCAACTTTCATCCAAAAGTGATTCTCAATCTGTGTACCTGATCAAAGAACTGTATCTAACTCTGCGCTGCATAAGCCCTGCCCACTGGGTGTAACCTCCTGATAATAGCCTGTTAGATACAGATAAAAGCAGGCATTCTTACTGCTAGTCACTCTTTCTCTACAGATCTGTTCAATAACTTCCTTTGGTGGTGTCACTTGGAAATAGATACATTTAGTGACATCCAAAGAATAAGAATAAGCAGAAGTTGCATAATGTACCTTTAAGAGTCCAGGAACAAATGAATCAAAATGAAAAAAGCTGAACAGGATACAGATTAGTTAGTTAGTTTGCTAATAAAAAAAAATCAGTTTTAAAAGTCCGACTAGATTGCTGTAGTTTTATCTGTCATAATATATTCAAGTAATGTATGCCCATAATCTTTCAGTCAAATCTCAATGGCCAATGATTTGACTAAAGTACACGTTGAGATCTCCAGTATGTCTTACAAACTTTGCAGAGGAAAAGAGCAGCGCAAACATATCTTCAAACCACCCGTAAATACAATTATTTTAACTACAATACTATTTTCTACATTGCTGCTTGAAACATCTTCATTTTTGGTGGTCTGTGCTTTTCCCCGTCACAAAACCTTCCAGCCCGTATTAAATTACAAATAATGGACATGCGCGCACTGACTTTATTTCAGCGCCTTAGATGATGAGAGCATGGCCATCTGCCTGTAATATCACAAACACACAGAAATCAATATTACGAGCCAGAAATGCAATTTTGAAAACGCCATCCCATAGCAGATGGTCTCCTATAACCAGAAGCACTACGCCAGTCTCACATCAAAACCCTGTGTGTATCCATTGTGTCTATTCCAGCTGTGATTGGGTTAAAAAAGCTGTAATGTGGTAATGAGATGCATTGTTTTGTGTAAGACTAACACATGTGGGGGTGATTTTTAGTGTGTGCAGGTTGAAGGTGCAGTGTCAAAGCTCACAGCTCCTCTCCATAACTCACAGCTGCAAATGGTTTTCACCGGCCCATTCCGATCACCCCCATGCCCCAACTCAGACGGGGGAAATAACATGACGTTTTAAGTTTTTGTTACCACTACAGATTGTGTGTGTTCGTAAATCTGCTGCAGTAGAATCCTAAAACCATAATTATTTATGGACCACTACTGGACAAATGAGGGATTACACTGATTTGTTCCTATGATCATACATTATTATTATTTTTGATGATCAGTCCCACCAGCACTTTAGTGCTGGTGGGACTGATCTTTAACTTCTCCCTGTTACCCAAAGATATTGTAAACGAACTGGTTGATTCACCAAAGTGATTATAAGTGTTAGTTTTAATGTTTTATGTATTTTGTTGTTGTCGTTGTCGTTTGTTTCCTTAAATCTACTTTGTACTTTATGAACAGTCTTGTTTACTAAATGTGCTCTATAATCAAGGTCATAAATCAGGATGAAATCAAGAAGGTCTGGAGCCTCTGAGACAAATTTCTGTAGTTATAACACAATACGGACCTTTTTTATATATATATATATATATATATAGACTATAGCTGGCTTCATTTGATAAACATCTATGAACATTTGGCCCCATGTTGTGACCATGTGACATTATGATTGTTTTGTGGTGGAGTTAGAAGCAGTCTTGGAGCAGGCTTTTACTGTACTTTTAAAAGGTTGTGCACACACCTCACTGCCTCTCCCGTTCTGTCTCCACCCACACACCTGTCTACGCCCTGCACTCACTTTTCCTCTCCTCTGCAATGCAATCAAAATCAGAAAAGGTTTATTGCCTTGTCATTGTCACATTTCGCAATCATAGGAACTTGTTTCGGCGTTAAGGTGCATCATAAAACAATGAATATAAAATATGGCATGCATAAATTAAGAATGTACTAATAAAATAAGGTAAAAAAAATAAACTTGGTCTCAGTATGGACACAGGCATTAGCACAACATTTTACAGATGGTTGGAAATAGTGCGGAAAGTGAACAGTGCGTGAATAGTATTGGTTGAAGTGTTGTTGAAGTGGCAGGTGTTAAGGAGTCCACGGTGGTGATGGGGAAGTCTGTCAAGGTGGGGGGGGGCTGTGACTTCCCTGATCACACGACACTGCTACATGTTCCGATCACACACGTACAACCTGACCGCCGCAGACGTTCCCACATCGCTGAGACATCCACGGAACTGGTTAGTTGGTTTGTTTTACTCCGAGTTTGTTTGATATTTTGCTGCCATGGCCTCGAAATCATGACGTCTGGCAGAAAACCTTCAGGAGAAACTACTTTGAAAAAATGCCCCATCGTATCACCAACTGAACCAACAGAGCGAAGTAAGAGCGAGGCTTATGTGATGCAGGACACAGAGGAGGACCACTGTGATGTGTCGTGGCAAAAATCTCTCGATAAGACAAAGAAGCAAGTTGTCTCGTTTCAAAAGTAAACTGTTTAATCTTGTGGCTGAATCAGAAAGAAACTCGCGTGGACTCGGCCATTCTCATAGAAGGCAGAGTCCACGTGTCTGTCTCTTGCCTGCTTCCCAAACTGTGTGTCTCCCAAATCCTCCCGTCCCACGTCTGTCCCCTGCCTTAAATCACAGATGGTCACATGACCACACACACACAGAAGGAGCAAAAGGGACATCAAAGAAACAGTGGTTTCAGGAAGGAGACAGTACATAACATTTGCATTAATTCAATTCACATGTCTTGCCTAGTGTGAAACATAACGTGGGACTTCCTAGCCACTCCAGGAGGTCCGGACATGTAAATTTCCAGGCCAAAAGGGGTTGTCAGGCTGTTAGAACTAAATCTGATTAGAAATAGGATTGAAAGTTAAAAAGTAAAGGGCCAGATTATATTTTTTCCACAACAGATGCCCGGGCAGCTGGACACTGAAGAGTCTTTTGTCCTGAGGGCTGTTACTCACCTCAAACTGCCCTGACACACAATCTGCTGACTCTAACAAACAAATCCTCCCACTAAAGACTTACGTGACTGTGATATAGCGGTGACTGGGAAGAGTGGTGTTAAGGTTTCTGCGGCTGAATTTGAATTTCTTTCGGGATCAATAATAAACCATCCATACATCCATCTATCCATCTTGTAACCATAGTTCTCTGAGTGAAGAGATTCGATAGAGAACCGAGGATTGTTTGGCATATTATTGATACTCATTTATAGATTGCCCCCTCACAACAAACCGTTTGAAATAACCTCATTTACATCACTTCTGTTCAAACCCCAATTCAGAATCATGGTCCACAACAAGAAGCCATACCACACACTATTTGCTCCCAGCACTGCTCCAAAATCCCCTCATAATGATAACGCTGTTTAATTGTGTTGACATAAGAGCCACATTTGAATATCAAACTAAGCTTGTCTTTTATGTTGAACTGTGATAAGCGCTTCATATATTTGTCAGCGCCACCCAGTGCTACTCCACCTGTTTCTGAGTTAATAATGCAGCGGTACTACAAAGGGATTAGATTCAGACAAAAATAAAAGATTGAAAAGCACAACTCGAATCCCTCAAATGAAAATTGCAATGGTATAATTTATTCATGACTACTTCAAGATGTCTTTTTCCTGTGCCCTTTCTCATTAAACTTTGGTGGGAAGGTTTTTTCCTTTTTGTTGCTCAAAGACAAAGCGGCTCCGCACAGCTCCACCAGAGGCACGCTGCTAAATGAAATGGCCGGATAGTTTCAAATGCGGCTTTCGTGTCGCACATGGGGCTATAATTACCGTCCACACAAACACTGTCGGAAACACTTTTTTTTTCCCCCACGTGTTGAACTGTCATGTGTAATTACAGCAGTGGGGCGTAAGCGAGGAGGCTTGTCAGATGCTTCTCTTTGGCACTGTATTGAACTCAATTTGTGCAGATCTTGGACAGGTCTGAAGGACTCTCACAATAATCCCTCAGTCCCAGCGCGGAAATGGACACAGAGCACAATTAGAGTGGGGACAGAGGAGGGGACTCAAGCAGGAGGTCACAAAAACGGTTAACTTGGACAGTATGTCGTCGCGCCGCTGTGATTTCATTTCCCAGTGGCCTCAATTTATCAGAAGGGATTGTCAGGACATCCTTTCATATCGGAGGACAGTGCAGGCTGTATGGGAAAGTTAATGTGCTGCGTAGAACCGATACATCTGATACATACTGTCTGTGATGTGCTGCGCTTCAATGTGAAACAGCTGAAAGCAACGGCAATGTGCTAATGCTAATGCTAATGCTAATGAAAACACTATAATTCATTCATTCAAACAACATCATGTACATTTGGCACAAGAAAGATGTATTTATTTTTTCACTTTTGATTTTATTTGTCATTAAATATTTTGCGTTATTTTTTTAAACTTTGCTTTATTTTTTTACTTTTATTTCAATAATCAAAATGGAAATACATCTTCATTGATCAAAATATCCAAGCAGCATCATAACTATACAGAAACAAAATAACAAACCAGATTAAAAATAAATTCATACTCAAAAGGACCTGAATTCATAATAAGTCAGAGTCTTAAGGCAACATTAATTGATTTTATACAATGTTGTTTTATTACAATGTTAATATAAATGAAAGATAAACAGATAAGATAATGATTTAGTTAAGCATTAAGGTAGTTATTATTTTGATTTGCTCGCCTCTTAACCAAATTATTTCCAGCTAAAAAAAATCTTATATGAGACATGCTTTTTTCCCCAAGTACTTAACTTAACATAATTGTAAATTGCAATATTGTTCTAAAACGGCTTAATATGCATCCCTCTTAGTATTAACCCTAACCTATTATTGTATGTTACTCCTTAAGGCCAAAGCAAGTTCCTAGTTTTTTAATCCTGTTGGCAATGGCAATAAACCTTTCTTTTCTTTTTGACTTCCTGTTAAAAACTGCAGAATGTATAAACCCTTCTTCATTGCGACATTTCAGTGTAAGAAGCAAAATATTGTCCTTTACATGTATCTATTTTTAAGAAGTTGGCTACATGACATTTTAGAATCCTGCATCTGTGACTCAAAGTCTTAATTTTTAAAATAGTCACAACTAAATAGAGGAATGCGGGCGGGGATATACATATAGACATACAGAAATCAATCAAAATACAACTTTAAGTAGCCTGAGCGAATGATGAGGAAACACTGTTATAGCAAGTTTATATGTGTGTGTTGCAGTTATAGTGATAAAGAATAATAAACAGATGCGCTCTGATTCATCATGTCAAGTTTATCCACCACAAATCCTGCTTTATTCTGAGGTCTACCTGCTGTAGTGCTGCGGATGACTGCAGTGTTGTGAGCGACCCACTCACTCCACTCTTTACAGTTGCTCCGGGCCGTTGCTGTGTCGTGCCCGGCATAAACAGGAAGCAGCATTTTCATCTGTCTGGTATAAACAAGTTTGCTCAGAGTCACCTCGATTCACCCACTCTCAGAAAAGTTGCAAATATTTGGACGCTTTAAGGTACAATAAACTTTCACTGGAATTTCACATAAATAACAACGTAGATTCTGTTTTGAAAAGTAAACTCAAAACTAAAACATTTCCGTTAACTTCTTCAATGCGTCAAGTTTTTCTATTTTTCTTGTTGCTTGGTAAAAGAAAATATAATTTGAATAGCTTTCCTTTGATGCACAGAGTAAAGAAAAGCTGTTGGAGATTTATTTGAGCTCCTTAACATGCCGTCGATCACAACACGAGGCTTTAATTTTCAACATTTAGAAGAGCACAAAAATACTATTAAGCCCAAATGAGTTTTCCCGTTAGTCTAAACAGATGAAGTGCCTGTCAAAGTTTTTCTATAACTCAAATTATGTGTCAGCATGAGCTTAATGGCAGCTTTTGTTCAATAGATAATTACAGGGACGTAAATTCACCACCTGAATACATTTCAAACTGAGGCGGGTTGATGTGATTGGTCCCCTTAAGCTAGCAGCAGTTTGTCTCCATAATTATGTGAATCTTTTTAAGTTTCTCAGAATTGTAAACTCTTTCTAATGACTCAAACTAAATCAGTTTTTGTCAAATTCAACATCTTTCTAAGACCTGCCTAGCATTGGATGCGCTTTATTACCGGTAATCATTATTCCTTTCATTGTGCTTGTGATTTGCACTTGTGACCTGGAAGCAGGGCGGTTCTTTTCAATATTAAGGTGCACATGCTATGATTGTTATGTAAATCTTTGAAAAACTTTATTTATTTATTTTTTTATTCAGAGAGGTGTATAGTACGAGCTCAGTAGTATTGTGATACTTTCAAACAACATTCATTAAAGATAAATTGCTGAGTTAAACAGTTCTTAACCTGCTGACTGCTGCATTAAAGCTGAATCTGCTGAGCTGAAACAGTGACTTATTCATAGGACAATTGTGATCTGAGATTAGAGACATACAGCATATTCTACATAATTCACATATCACTTTAGTTAACTTTTAACACTGGATTTAAAGGATATTCATGCATCTAAGCATGTGTCCTATCAAGTTCCATGTATCAAAATATGAATCATATTGTGAACCCTGCATTAGGATGCGCATTGTATCATGAGGTACAAAGCAACACCCAGCCCTAGTTTGCATATTTGACCAAGGCAGCACCGGTTCACATGTTTCGCACAATAATACTAAAAAGAACAGACCGCTGCGTTGTCTGAACAAAAGAGCTTCCTTGGAGATAAATTATACAGACCTGCACTCGTGTCCGCAGTTCTCTGAGGCTAGTAGCACGCATTGATTTTAATCACTTTGGAATTCTTGCGGGACCCAAAGCATATTATGTATAAACTCATCTTTATTTCTGAGGTCATGAAATATCTAACATTTGTGTACTCCACTGACATTCTTTCAGGTTCCTAAAAGCAAGTTAATTGGATATAGGTGTGGTGACATTCCTGTGATCCACTATCAGAGTTTAATCCTGCGATCCCACGCGCAGCAAAGCTCATGTATTATTCCTCGGGCCTGCTTGTGCACACAGAGAGGCACAGGCAGGAATACACCTCTGCCTCCTGTCAGAACACTTTACAGCTTCATAAACACGCCACAAATAAGCTCTGATACCAGCAACAAGAGCCATAAAACCAGACAGCTGCGTTGATATCTCCATCACAGGGTTATGAATGATATGGTTAAAAGCTATATGACACAATCATGCTTGGCACAATTTACACACTGTTACAGCTACGGTACTTAACAATGCGACGGCTAATCTCTGCAGACAGGTTCATGAGTGTAGGAACCGCATTGCACATCCACATCATTGAAAACTGTGTTGTTGTCAAAAATGTGTGGATAGAAAAGCTGGAGGATCAACCTACAGTGCATGTTTTACAGAGTATCCGAGGGAACATACTGCACATAAAAATGCCCCAGCTGGTCAGGAATTGAGCTCAGGACCTTCTTGTTGTGAGGCGAGATTGCTAGACACACGTGCACCATTCCGTTAATGAGCTTGGTAGATGTTGCATGTGTTTTCTACTTGACATTCATTACTTTTTGATTGATGAAGCAATTTCTTGATATTATTTAGTTGATTCCATTTAAAACAGTGCCTACAACTGGAAGCATTCAAAACTATTCAAGATTGTGCTAAACTTTTAAATTGCTATTTGGCGATGTTGGAGTGGCTAACCTGATGAAATCTGAAGCTGCCTCATTTAGAATAAGTTGATTATTTCTCTACACTATTGTCGTCTTCACCAATAAACTAGCAAGCATCGCAACTACTTTGGTAATGAAAAAGGCATCATCTGGACTATGCACAAACTCCAAAACAGGCCATGAGGTTTTACGGATCAAACAAAGACACTTTAGCTTCAGCTTTGTCAAATTGAATTTTCCTTTCACTATCTAAACAACAAATGTTATGCAATAGAATTATACCTTTAATCTATCCCTACATTTTTACGAGTGTGTCCTACTTGGCCTTGAATAAATTCCTGGAGCATACTGCAAACCTTATTGAAGTCAAGAAGAATATACACGGGTAGGCGGAAAATCCCAAATCAAATTTCAGCACGACGGATTGTGATCTCATTAGCACAAGATGGAGGGGATTGATTGTGCTCTATCATCTCAAAAAGAGACGTTTTTCAAAAAAAGATCGAAGGGTTGAAATTCACTTGGCAAACCTCTTTGTGGATTTCTGACAAAAAAAATAATAATCTTTTTGCTCTCAAAATAATACATCTGTGTGAGTGTGTGTGTACATTGGCTCTAGGCAAGTGCGTGTCAACCAGCCGCCTTCAAGTATATAGAGCTGATTTATGGTGATAGTTTGACAGTGATGCAGAAAAAGCTCCTGCCACCTCGCTCTCTGACCTAAAAAACGGAAAACATGTGTTTAATGTTCCCTTTTGTTTTGTCATTTCTGGTTATCTTTGTAATATCAAAAGAATAGAACAGATCCACATGGTATGAAACAAACCTGACCATCTCACAGGCCTAAACTTCATTCACACCCCATTCAAATGTGGGATCTGACGCTGCACAAATACTGTATAACATGTACAGGGCCGGCCCAGCCTATAAGCGAACTAAGCAGCCGCGTAGGGCCCCGAGGCGTTAATAGGGCCCCCAATCTGGCAACCCGTTTTATGCGAAGTGCAAGCGCAGCGTGCGCCACTAGTGTAGTAGCGCTGCTGGCGCGGCAGCGCACACAGCGGTAACATAACACACAAACTGCATTTATTTGTAATGACAATCTGGCAACCGAGACACCAGACCTGCGCTGATTGGTCGCGAGCAGAACGAGAGCAAAACATAAACACAACAGAACATGGTCCCTGCGTGGTCCTCATGTCCAGAGGAATATATCTCCTGGTGCCGAAAAACGAAAGAAGAAACTTCTTGACGATGTAAAGAAACTGCAAACTCAACAACACTCTCCAGGTATTGAACTTCTCTTACAAAGAGACGGTTAATGCTGCTGTTTGAAACAACACGATTCTGTCACGTTAGTTCGCTCAGGCTGGAGGCGACGAGAGCTCTGCCCCGTGCTTAATAATATGTCTGAATGAAAGATAATAAGCTTAACATTGACACCAGCCCCGTAGTGTTGGCTGCAGGTGAGGCCGGTGAGGGGCGTCTATGCCCCGGTCACTAAGAGGCGGAGATCCGGTCTGGACGAGCGCCGTCTCGTCCAGAACCTCTGACGTGAGACTTTGGAGTGAACAGTGTGCGGCCCCTATCCCGGGCCCCTGTCCCGGGCCCCTGTGCAGCCTCAGTCAGAGATGAGCGGTTTGAGTTTGCGTCCCTCTCTCTCACATCACCATGTGTGAGATCAATCGTGACTCGTGATGTCTGTTTTACTTCTTAAAGTGCAATAAGAGGAACGTAAAGGTTTATGCGTGTAAGGTCCATCAGCCAATCACATCGCAGCATTGTTTCATGCAGGAGTGTGTGATGTTCTGATCAGAACAAACATTTATATTGTAATTCACTTTTAATAGAGCAATAAAACATTTCAATTTATTTAAAAAGCATCATTAGACTATTTGTTATAAATTATAATAAACTGATAGTGAAAAATAACCAGACATATTATAATTACGTCTGTTATAGAATAATACTATATATTTTTATACAAAAGTGGCAAAGCTGCAGAAACGCAGTCTCTTCACTATAGCTAGGTTTGGACCTTCACTTCTAGTTCTGTTCATTCTCTGGGAATAACATGTTTGCACTGTTTTATCAGTGTCAATTGTTAATCAAGCAATGCTTATGCCATTTGTTTAATTTAATATAACTTGTTTTGTCACTTTGGCAAGAAGGAACAGTTGGGAGCTGTAAAAGATAAATTAGTAAGGATAACTATTCATTTTACATTTTCAGTTAAAATTAATCAATTTGATCATAATTATTTTCATAGCCAATATTGTATTGAGTAATTAAGTACACTAATGTATTAATAACTGGCTTTAGTCATTTTCTCCTGGCACAGTTTCATCACATCATCATTTTATAGCATTACAACCTCAACATTTTACTCTTATTTTAGCCGGCTGGACCACATTAAAATGCAACAGAATACACGAAAAAGGTCTGAAAATCTCTGGGGGAGGGCCCCCAGACCCCCCTGTTCATTAGTTTAAACTGCTAATGTGCTAATGTGGCTGTCGACCCTTAACGCCCACAAATACGCCCAAAAACATATCTGGGATGTGTGTTATTTGTACAGGGAGTAGAGGTGATGTCAGCGGAATACCAAGTTGCATTGTGGGATTTAAGTTAGCAATATTTGAGCTGTTGAGGTGCTGAGAATAAACTAACTGGCAAACGGATGCCCTGGAGTTTTGGTGAACTTTGTTTGCGTTGAAGAAAGTTCCCATATGTGAATTGTTTACTGACAATGGCAGTAAAACTGATTCTGATGACGTGGTGAGGGGCCCCCAAATTTTTTTTCGCTTAGGGCCCCCTGAAGGCTTGGGCCGGCCCTGAACATGTAGAAAGTCAACTATTATACAGCTTTACTACTGTGAAAATGCATAAAGCTAAGCATTGTTTGGCTTTTCAGCACTGGGATGAGAGACTGCTGAGATGTAGCGTATTTGGGCAGCGGTGGCTCTAGCAAACTGTTGTTTTGTCCTTAAGCAAGTCACTTCACCCACTTTGTCCTCTGGAATGGATGTGTTTGAGTGAGTGATGGGCGCTGGTTGAAAAGGCCTTGCTTTTGACAGTCCATCCCAGGGCAGAGGCCTTTCACCACCAAGTATAGGAGTGAATAAATAATGCATGAAATTGTAAGTGTGTGAAAATGTGCTATGTAAAACTATTAATTAGGAGTGTGACTGTTAATGTACACTTCTTCTGAAAGTTAACACTTCATTGTGTTACCAAGAGGAAAAGTGGGTGGGAAAAACTCAGATGGAGGAATAGAGAATCACGATATGACCAGGGCCGGCCCAGCCTATAAGCGAACTAAGCAGCCGCGTAGGGCCCCGAGGCGTTAATATGGCCCCCAATCTGGCAACCCGTTTTATGCGAAGTGCAAGCGCAGCGTGCGCCACTAGTGTAGTAGCGCTGCTGGCGCGGCAGCGCACACAACTGTAACATAACG
Source organism: Eucyclogobius newberryi (assembly GCF_026437365.1). Classification (NCBI taxonomy): domain Eukaryota; kingdom Metazoa; phylum Chordata; class Actinopteri; order Gobiiformes; family Gobiidae; genus Eucyclogobius; species Eucyclogobius newberryi. The sequence goes on from NW_027315724.1 coordinate 25,410,342, forward strand.
CACAAACCGCATTTATTTGTAATGACAATCTGGCAACCAAGACACCAAACCTGCGCTGATTGGGCAACTTCATTGTGCGCGAGGAGCTCGAGAGCAAAACATAAACACAACAGAACGTGGTCCCTGCGTGGTCCTCATGTCCAGAGGAATATATCTCCTGGTGCCGAAAAACGAAAGAAGAAACTTCTTGACGATGTAAAGAAACTGCAAACTCAACAACACTCTCCAGGTATTGAACTTCTCTTACAAAGAGACGGTTAATGCTGCTGTTTGAAACAACACGATTCTGTCACGTTAGTTCGCTCAGGCTGGAGGCGACGAGAGCTCTGCCCCGCGCATAATAATATGTCTGAATGAAAGATAATAAGCTTAACATTCACACCAGCCCGTGTTAGCTGCAGGTGAGGCCGGTGAGGTGGCGTCTATGGCCCGGGTCACTAATAGGACGGAGATCCGGTCCAGACGAGCGCCGTCTCGTCCGGAACCTCTGATGTGAGACTTTGGAGTGAACAGTGTGCGACCCCAGTCCCGGGCCCCTGTCCCGGGCCCCTGTCCCGGGCCCCTGTCCCGGGCCCCTGTCCCGATCAGAACAAACATTTATATTGTAATTCAATTTTAATAGAGCAATAAAACATTTAAATTTATTTAAAAAGCATCATTAGACTATTTGTTATAAATTATAATAAATTGATAGTGAAAAATAACCAGACATATTATGATTACGTCTGTTATAGAATAATACTATATATTTTTATACAAAAGTGGCAAAGTTGCAGAAACGCAGTCTCTTCACTATAGCTAGGTTTGGACCTTCACTTCTAGTTCTGTTCATTCTCTGGGAATAACATGTTTGCACTGTTTTATCAGTGTTAATTGTTAATCAAGCAATGCTTATGCCATTTGTTTAATTTAATATAACTTGTTTTGTCACTTTGGCAAGAAGGAACAGTTGGGAGCAGTAAAAGATAAATTAGTAAGGATAACTATTACTTTTACATTTTCAGTTAAAATTAATCAATTTGACCATAATCATTTTTCATAGCCAATATTGTATTGAGTAATTAAGTACACTAATGTTTTAATAACTGGCTTTAATCATTTTCTCCTGGCACAGTTTCATCACATCATCATTTTATAGCATTACAACCTCAACATTTTACTCTTACTTTAGCCGGCTGGACCACATTAAAATGTACCAGAATACCCAAAAAAGGTCTGAAAATTTCTGGGGGAGAGCCCCCAGACCCCCCTGTTTATTAATTTAAACTGCTAATGTGGCTGTCGACCCTTAACGCCCACAAATACGCCCAAAAACATATCTGGGACGTGTGTTATTTGTACAGGGAGTAGAGGTGATGTCAGCGGAATACCAAGTTGCATTGTGGGATTTAAGTTAGCAATATTTGAGCTGTTGAGGTGCTGAGAATAAACTAACTGGTAAACAGATGCCCTGGAGTTTTGGTGCGCTTTGTTTGCGTTGAAGAAAGTTCCCATATGTGGATTGTTTACTGACAATGGCAATAAAACTGATTCTGATGACGTGGTGAGGGGCCCCCAAAAATGTTTTCGCTTAGGGCCCCCTGAAGGCTTGGGCCGGCCCTGGATATGGCAATATGACCAAAATAGCAGTTGGCAATTAAATTTGTATCGCCATATCGCCTAGCTCTAGCTGTTTTGTAAGTCCCAACTAATTCTCAAGTCGTGACCCACCACTTTAAGTTAAGTCCCAAGTATTCTGCTTTGAGTTTCAAGTCCTTTCGAGTCATCATACCTAATTCAGATATTTTTACAATGTGAGTGTTTTTTTTTTAAAGGAATAGCACACAAATAGCAAAGTGGTAAGGGACGTACATCTAACTATCAACTGTAAAGCTGTAAAGTGAAGTATCAAGTCATTAAAACAGTGACTCACGTCTGACTCGAGTCCAAGTCTACCTCTTCTATTATTTTAACTATTACATATTTGTGTGACTTTCTGCCAACATGAAATGCCTTGGACGTCTTGAATGGTGTTATAATGGCGTCTGGATTATTACTGTTATAAGAACTGGCATTGTTCATTCTCTTTGCAAATTCTCAATCAGATTATTCAAACGTTGGTCTCAGCCACTTCCAGATGTTGACCCTGTGCTCAAGAACCAACTATGAATAATTCTGGTCTTAACTCATCTGTCAGTCGTATCTGTCTGGTCTCATCACTCTGATGATAATGATATCTCTCTCCCTCTGCCAACAGTTACACACACTGAGGGACACGCTTTTGTACATCTCATTTGATTCTCACTGCTGATAGTGGATGCAGCAATTTACGCCAATGTTCATTCAAGTAGATGGAGATCAAAGCTGTTCGCAGTTCGCCTCCCCCTCTCTCTGCATCTCCACTTTCATCAGATCTGTAACAGGATGCTTACGGCCACTCAGTTAGTCACTCCCACAGTCACTGAGCTCAAAATGTGTCCCCAAAATACTTGCATATGACACTTGAGTTGTCTGTGGTCAAGATAAATTGCTTTTTTTTATTGTCAAACATGTTCTTCTTAGATTAGCGAGGGAACAGTGAGTTGGAACACGAGTCAGTCTTTTTTGATAGAGCAGGGGGTGGATTGGGACAATTACTGATTCAGAAATGTAGTGCTTGCAAATGAATTAATTTTTATACATATCTGCCGACTTGCTAACATTGGATGGAGATGGGAAACTGTACATGGGAATTATTGTGTTTTAATTCAACGTTCATAAAATTGCAACGAACAAAAATATAAATAGTAAGTTTCTTGGCCCAGTATTCGAGGTTAGACATTTCACTAACTCTCTATAAAACTGTCAGCACTTCTACGTTCATGTCCAATTTAATGTTCAGGACCTTTCTGGCCCATGGGTCGCCCCTTGTTACAATAAAAGATCTTTCTCTGCATTAATTTGTATAATAATTTGTAAAAGATGGCCATAGCTCATCAGCTCTCGTAAGCTAAGCAGGGCAGGCGAACCATTACAAGAGTAACATGCATTTTAGAACATATTTATGGTCTAAGGTCTAAATTTCAGAGTTTACACAGAACAACACAGGATATTTAATTGGTTCCAAAAAATTTAGAAATAGTGACCATTTAAACTGCGAAAAAAAAAAATAATTACCTCAAACTATTCAACTATTCATTAAAAAAGTGGTATTTTCCCCTTTGTGGCATTTTAAGCCTGAAAATATTCATGCCAAAAACACTGTCTCCACTGTCTCCATGTGACTTTCACAATCACTCAAACGGCTGTAATAAGCGACATATTCAGTGCATAGTGGCGAAAATATGCAATGACATTAAACTGCTGAGCTCCTGGGTGTCCAACATACATAACGTGTGAACTCAGCTTCCGTAAGTTATTCAGGAAGCAGCAGTGGTAACAAGGCACTATGATTTTGCCACCCATTAGTGCACAAACACGCCCACAAGGCTGTATACAAACACTCACATAAAACCACTGTGCCATATTTCACTCCTAGCTAAATTGCTTTCAAGGCAGACGATATAATGCATGGACTTTTGGATCCCGGCAAATGCATTTCAGTTTCATTCCGCTCTGTTGTTGTTATTAACAATAGATGCAACAGCTATAGAGGAAAAATCCTCAGATTCAAGATATAATATCCCACACATGGTGCAGATAACTTTAGCTGTATATGCGGGTGGCTTATGCAGTGGTAATGCTGAAAAAAAAAGGCGCGTTGTTGTTTTTCGATTTCCCCCAAGGCAATCTGTTGTATTGTCTTTTGGCTAGAATTTCTATGACGCACGTACACTTCCAACTCCATCTAAAGCAACGCAGTACATAGAAGCTGGGTGGCAATAGAACAATAAATGCAAAAAAGATTTACCTGTGCATAATTCTTTTTTTCTAGACTAAAAAAGAAGCGTTTGACTGGTGGTTGTTCCTTTAACTGGCGATGTCATATATGGCTCAACCTTTTCAAATGCCACACTTATCCTGCAGGCCACAGTTCTCTGACAGCTCGCCTTCACGCTCACACACCATCCATTTCCTCTGAATTACAGTATCGTTTTCTGCTCAAGTCAAGAGGTCAGATGTTGATGTGGTTATTCAGGACAACATCGCCACATCTCATGCTCACAGTTGATGAGAAGTAATGATTTAAAGTGCATATGATCTGCTAGACAGCACAATTCCCTGAAAGGTAATGAGCAGGATTATATTTATGATTCTACAACAAATGCCTTATAATGTTACTTCCTGGTTGGACATGAGCAGCATAGTGACAGAGGTAGAGGTAATTCCATAACCATTACCTAGCAACCATATTGTAATCAAAGGCCAAAATCATCACTTCCGCATTTGATGTAAAGATCCTTGTCACTTCTGGTTGGGGGGAGTTCCCTGTGAAGCTGCACTCTTTGCAACATAATGGCTGAGTCTTTAGAGGTTTTTTGGCGTGTGTTATAATTGCCTGAAGGCATCATTAATTCTGTGCGAAAGGGTTGTGCCTCTGTTTAGTTCTACACCACAAAACAAGATGGAAAAGGGCTTTAAGTTTTACATTATCCTCATGTAACTTTGAAGGTAAGTTGCTAACTAGCTAGCTTGAACGCATCATCTATATTGTTAATTGCTAGAATATAGTTGTCTTTTTTTTTAATGACACACCAGGAGCAAAAAATAAGTTTTAGGCAGGTTAGGATCAGAGCTTGGTGCTACAGCTCTATGTAGCAGTAGGACTCATTAGCGGCAAAAACAAAGTCTGTTCAACATGTTCAGTTTTAAATAACAAAAACCTTTGTGTTTGCTCTGATATACTTTGTTATAATGACACAATAATGCTATTGATAGTAGCACAGCAGCAAACACAGTTGAAACATTTGTGCAAAGTGTGCACATTGTGGAAACTTCAGAGTAGTGTCCTAACCTGTCTCCACACTACCAAAAACTAAATTATTAATTTATAACAGCAGGCTATTATAACGTCTCTGGTTGGAGGTGTAAAGGTGCAGCGAGCCATATCAGGGGATCGATGTCATTTGGAAAGAAATTTGAATTTTTTTTAACTTAAACAATGGTAATGTAGTTACAGAGTATAGCTGTGCATTGTCATGCATTCATAATAACAGTGGTTGGTCATAGCAATGGTCAATGAAAAGGTGATGTCCAGCGGACATTTTCTGTTCCTTCAGGATTCAATCATGTATTTTGTATCATAGACACAGTTTCACGCGATAAAACAGTTTGCTTCTAGTGTTGTGCAAACTAAACAATTGTTTGTTCTAGAATATAATGTTGCAGAAGTTGTCATTTTAACCTTTAAAAGCCCTAACATTGTGTGATTTGGTGCCAGAAACTCCAGCACCTTTGCTGCCGGCCAGGTAACAAACATAGGGTCCCGTTACTGTATCAAAGGACACAATAGGCTGGAAGTGGGATATCAGAAGGGCCATCTGTCCTTTCTGACACCGAGCAACAGTGGCATAAATAACATGCCATCATTTGTGTGCTTTTATTGCATCATCTTAAAACAGGAGAGTAATTTGTCGCATGTTCGTTGACAAGACAAATTACCTGTCTTTAAATATCTGAGCTGTTGCACTTTTGTTTCACTTGACATCACAAAATCCTAGTGTCTAAAGCAGTCATGTCCAAACTTCGGCCCGGGGGCCAAATGCGGCACTCAGTCCAATTTATGTTGGCCCTCTGGTTTACTGCTAAGTTGGTCCAAACAACAAAAAGTTGTACTTTTTCTGTAAAATTGGAAAAAATCAAGTATTTTGATGTTATACTAACCTATTTCCAAGTCTTATTAAAGGTAGAGGCATCGAAACTATGTCGTCACTTTGTCGTTGTCGGGTTGTTTGTGGCCCACTGCTACATATACGTTTCAAAATGTGGCCCTCAGTGAAAAAAGTTTGGACACCCCTGGTCTAAAGTATCTAATGTACAGTGACAGATTCAATATCACATGGAAGGAGTTCAATGATTTCTAATGTGTAATATTTGCTATACATTTAAAGTTGTTATTTTTGTGTTTGTGTAAATGGTAGTCAGACATCAGGCATTTACTGTCTATGGTTTATATGGTTGTATCAAGTAGATAAAACGGTTTGACAAATCCACATGTATGTTTAACAATAATTACTACTGTACAACAATGCAATTATTACTGCAGAAGCTCAGCCGTAGTGCAGGAGCAGGTTCACAAAGAGTAGTAGAAGACAAACAGTAGAGAGAAGCTAAAGGGAAAATAACACAAGTACTATACATATTTCAACTGTCAGATGTATATCCAGTGCAGCCATGTTGAATTGGCAAACTCGGGATTCCGTTTAGAACAAAGTTTTACTTAAATTTTTACAAACTGCTATTAGATTGAAGTGAAACCATAATATATTTTTTTACCATGAGTACTTTGCAACAAAAAAGTGTTTATTAGAAAAACATGATAACCAGTTAAACACGAAACACAACAAAGCTTAGTGCGGTACTTTTCTAGTATGTGGACTACAGAATATAATGTACTTTTTGTTTTAATGTTTTTTTTTATTGTATGGACTAAGTAAGTGTCCGAAATATAGTTAATGATTATGAGTCGCACTGCCATTATTGAAACTAGAATTTTGCTTTACATTCAAGGTGCTGAATGACATTTCCATTACCATACACTACCTCAGGCTCATAATTAAAAAAGAATAAGTAAAAATACATGTCACAAAATTTTGATTCATTATTTCAGGGCATAAAATAATGTATTACATTCTTTACTGTTGCTAACGCTAACTACAGTATAGCCATAGAGAACAGCAGTCATTTTGGTGCAAATTGTTTAGCTGATAAATGTTACTTTAGTGCTGTTGCCATAAAATAAATATGGCCCTGGGAACTGTATGGTTTCTGTGAGATTTTTCACCTCTTGTAGCCTGCCCACTGGCAAAACTCATGCTACTGCAGCTTTGAGCAGCTACACAGGGAACACTACAAAGTCCTCAAGGTCTCTGCTTTGAAAACACATAAAACACTCGCCATGAATCTGTGCCAGGAATTACAGATGGACACACACCCTGTGAAACAATTCCCCTGGTCACATCTGGTAGTAATGAAATACTAAAAAGTACAGAAGTGATACTCAACCTTTTGTGACGCCAGTTGGAGATGTCTGGAGACACAGCATCCTGCCATTCCATCTGCTTGGGGGGCTGCGGCAGCGGCCCAACCGGGGCTCTCATGATGGAGAGCTCAGACACCCATTTGAAACGAGAAAACAAAACAATTAAGTGTAGCAAAATAAACATGGTGCCCATAAAATAGCTTCAAGTTTAAACTACTCTGTGTGCAATAGCTCATCAAGAGCTTAGAACTGGATGCTTAGTTACTTACTCTACTTTAAGCAGTAAAGACATTTATTTCTATAGGAAAAAGTTACTTGAGACTTCAGTGAGGTTTGTTTTTTGTCTTTTATGGAAGTCATTTGTTTGTTAAGGGAGACATATTGTGTTTTTTCAGGTACTTAGTATTGAACATCATTGTACATTTTGTTCTTTGTAAACCGCAATATTGATCTAAAACAGCAGAATAATAGAAACAGGTCCACTGACTTGCTGTTCAAAATTGCAGAACTGATCTGCCACATCATAGTAACATTTCACCGTAACAAGCAGCAGATTGTCATTTACATGTTTTCATTTTTGAAAAGAGGCTCCGTCACATTTTAGAACCCATATGTCAGTCAAAGTATTAATTTTTGGTAGGTGAAAATAGGACTTTTCTGAGCACTAAGAGCACTAAAGCTTCAATTGCAGGATAATACAGGCGAACTCAAACATACAGGAGTCACTCAGCTCATTAAAGTGTTGCAGATTTTGCATAATACTGTCTTTAAAATGTTCAAGTTTGAGAACAGACTTTGTTGTGGCATAACTATTACCAAAAGTAGTTGACCATATTCAAACTACTATAGCAGAAATGTGAGTGGGCTTTAGCAGAAGCTTGTTAACTGTTAAGTACAAAATAATTGCAATGTGCTAATCAACAATAAAGATTACTTGTATGTTGTACTTGAGTATCATGTTGAAATATAAGAGTACAGGCAGGGAGTGCTTCTACCTCCTCCATTATTCAATTACAGCCAATTACTCCCCGCAACACTACAGCCTACTTTGTGACTCATTTCCAATCAACAGCAGCATCAGTAAACTCTAACTCAAGTGGCATTCATTGGCTTAAAATAAACAAACGCAAACAATGATTAGTGTTTGCAATGATTTTCAGTCTGATTCTGTGATAATAAACGATGTGCCACTGGACTGTGTAAAGAGCTTACTTAAAAATCATGCAGGCCGAGGATGCGCCCATCCAAAATGGAGCGCTGCATTTTGAACGATGCACTTAGGTGTAATAGCAGCCATTATTATGATTATAAATCGCTCTGCCTACACTGGTATTATCCATAATTATATTTTATGATCTCTGTATTTTTTCTATGTGATAGATAATAGCAATATACCTTTCAGCTAAGTTTATATTAAATATCAAAAGGTATTTGTTATGTACTGCAGTTCTCTAAATTAAATAGATTTGGTGAATGTTTATTTATGTTAATTCTTTAAAGGTGTCTGCCATCTGCTTATCTGCATTTATTTGAGAACAGCTGTATTTATTGCTGAAAAATGCCTTAAAAAACATGGAGTCTTGCTGTGAGCGGGCTTATGTGCTGTATTATCATTTGTTTTATTTATTTAGTCTGGGCTTATTATTTCAAATGTATTTGTGTTCCAGTTTTTCTACAAATTTTAGCTTTGAATCATATAGTTTACTCATTTTAATCCCTTTATCACTTCGGGGTGCACGGTGGCAAAGGCGTTTAGCGCTCTCTCCCTGTGTTACCGTGGGTTCTCTCCGGGTACTCCGGCTTCCTCCCACCATCCAAAGACATGCATGTGTTAGGCAAATTTGCAACTCTAAATTGGCCCAATGGACAGGTGTTGAAAATTTGCATATTCTGCTACATACACTTAAAACATTGCATCTAGTTCGTCCAATGTAAATGCTATGTCCTTAAAAAAAAAGGACATAGCACCGCTCCTGGTGCAGGTGGTCGGCTGTGGCTGCTAGGGCCTGGCTCGTGGGCCCCTGCTGGAGATTGGGTGTTACTGCCTCATCTCTCCTCAGGGCCTTGTGTTGGTGTCCTGTACCTGCAGGTGAATCTCTGCTCCTGGTGCAGATGGCTCCTCCTGTAGTGATTCCCCAACTGGTGCATCGGTACGCAGCCTCATGTTTTTTCATTTGTGTGCAAATGGTAAAAGGTCACATTCATATAGTACTTTTCTACCTCCAAGCCACTCAAAGGGCTTTTCAACAAGGAACCACTCAACCATTCATACCTCAGTGGGACGAGGTGGGTTAAGTGCCTTACCCAAGTAGATATTCACCTAAGAGGTCTGTGGACCAGTGGATCTGACTGCTGTTTTTTATTTTGAGAGCGGTATTTGAACCACAGACCTTCGGATCAGAAGACGACCACCAACAGAGCTATCGTGTGTGTGTTGTTGTTGTTGTGGGGGTCAAGCAGTTGTGGGGGGTGGTTTGGCAGAATGTGGGCAGTCACACTGTAATTTTTTGCACAGAAAGCGCTTTGTGAATAAAGTTTGATTGATCTGAAGTACGTCAGTGACTTGAAGGTGGCGTTATATAAATACCCTGTAATACGGATGAATGGCTTGTAATGATAATAACAATCATCATCATCTCTATGGAGACAAGCAGGCGATGGGCTCTACATCAGAAAAAGACTGACATCACTTCTGGGCAAAAACAGCTGATTTAGTTGAAAAACATTTTATTTTTGACACTGAATCCGAATCCGAATCAGAAAAGGGTTTATTGACATTTGTCGATGAACAAAAATTCACAAACATAGGAACTTGTCCTGGTGGTTCGGTGCAACACAGACAACAAACATTGAACACTTTATACAGAAACGGCATGATATGTACATTCTAAATAAAATATATAAAATATAAAGGTCAGTAGTGCACTGGGCCACAGTGCTCCGTTTTGTTGAAATAGATCAGCAATAATTTCCCTTTTTTTCTGTGGGATAAGAATAAAGAAAAAAAGTGGCTTGATTTTATTTATTATTTTTACTCTAGAAACAAAAGCATGAATAGAAAAGTAATATAGGTTATATAAAAGGAAATATGTAGTCCTTAATGAGCTGTACCTAATGTTTAGGTTTACTGTCATAAAAATATGATAAACAGAGCTAGTTCATTATAAACTGTTTGCTCACTTACCTATTTCACTAGAAGTATCCTACAATAATTATTTAGATAGAGCTCTGGGTTTGTTGAGAAAAAACATCCTATAAAAAGATGTAGAGAGCACACAGCAGTCTCACAGAGCTGCGTTTACTATATATATATGTATTGGCAAAACAGATTTCACTCTAGCTTTACAATCAGTTGACGGATGCACCTTAACAATCCCATAATTCACCTTTAATATGTTTACATCTTGATACATAAGAAAATTAAACCTACAGCTGACAGCCAGCGGACAGCCACCTTAAAATAAGGCCTCCTCATTAATGCATAAAGACATGATTATTTTTGCAGCGCTTAAAAACAGTGTGATTGTTAGGCAGTGTAATTTCAATAATAATGTAATGAAATAATAATGTGAATTATTTCAGCTAGCTACAGCCCGAAGCCATTATTTACCATGCATCCATTTAAAGCCCATTAGTGTACAGTCAAATTCTCCCTTTGTTTTCCTTGGCTATCTCAGTGGCCTCTCCGTCACGCATTTACTCCTTGTTCTTCTACTTTTTTCCTTTGAGAAACAAAATCAAACACTAATATAAATGGTCGATGCCGTTTTGAAGGGGTTGCCAGTGGAATGAACGAGCCTTGCATTGCGGCTGACAGAAGTGACAAGAGGCAACAAATGATTTCAGGGCTTTTAAGTACAACTTGTTGAGCTAAACAATTTCTAATGTAACAAACACAAGGAAAATATTGTTTCAGGTTACCAAAAGTATCTGAAGTCGGGTTGAATTTATAACCTGCAAGCACAGTTATTTCAGTGCAGTAATTGACCATGATCCAATTTTGCCAATCTCAAAAAACCTATCACTAACTAATAATTGCAAAAGAATGAATGTGTGTGACAAGACACAAATTCCATGAAATGAGACACAAGATTGGGACACACCATTTATGATAAGTCAATCTATAGAGGTTATGCACTGACACGCTTTTTATTTTATTTATACTACGAACAGCACAACTTATGAAACGCTTCTTTGCTTTATATTTGTTGTTGGACTATTTTTCTTTTGCCGTTAGTTGTGTTTTGAGCTTCCGACTATTTAATGCATGTCCTCCCTTGTCTCTCATCCCCCATTTCTCACCACATACTTTCCTGTTAATAAAGCCTACGGGCCACAAAATATTCAAAGAAATAATAATTGTGTAGCATGTTGGTCTTTTGTTTTAACAGTTTGGTCAAAAATCTGACCCAATCACTGTCACTAACAATGCCACAAAACTGTAGCATTGTTGTGGCATCAATTATTAATTATTTTGACCGACCAATAGTGAAGTCCTTAAAGGCGGTATGGACTATTTTTCGGCGATTTGAGAACGCAGGCGGAAGTGCGCATGCGCACTCCCCCGTGCGGACTGATACAACACACACGTGCGTTTGTTTATTAGCGCAACGGATCGCATCGCATCTCTCGTCTCCCGTAGATTTCTGTCCACTTCTGCGTCAGCTCGAACTGTCTTTCTCAGTCTTCATTTTGCCCCGTACACTGAGGGAACTATATTATGATAGATCCATGCGCTTAGGCACGCGGAAACGGGCACGAACCGCACGCGGCTGCAGATGAGCGATAGGTGCGTTTTATGATTGATACGTTGCAGGACAAATGATTTATCCACGCCACGAGGAAATATGATAAAAAATTTGCTGAAAAAATCTTCCATACCACCTTTAATTTGCTTTCTTTCACAAAATTAACTTTATGAAATAAAAGATTCTGAATGACATTGTCACATAAACAGCCAGATAAAAAGGTGTTTTACCAAAATGACTCATTTGTTGCTGCCAATGATTCTCACAGATATTTTTTGTTCTTACCTTTTTATTGTGACCTGAATAATAATTGAACTTCCTAAAATCAATCCCAGTGCTATTTTGCATTTGTGGATGATGTACCTGCTGGTTCTCTCTCAAACTGCAGCTTTGTCTCCACCACCAGAAGGGAGAAAGTTAAATTTGCTGCGACAATAACACAACCCTTATGGGGAGATTTGGTATGTGTTATCACCTTAATGAAAATATTAAAAGGGGATGACACAAGGCTGGAGAGTGCAGCGTGTAATCTGACACACTCACAAATGACGACTATAAGTGTGACTCTCTGCAGCTGTGAGGCTTTTAAACCAACAAAGCTGTTAAACAAAACACATTTTTTCCACTCACAGTTTTTAATTTGCATTTTACATTCATTTAGCTTGCTTTTTTTTTTACATTTTCTCATTTGTCAAAGTATAATTCATTTTTAGATTTTTTTGGCGCATGGGCCTCACTAAACAGGACATTACAGCGTGAAATGGGGTTGAGACTGGGAAAGGACATTGCAGCAAATAACTGTCGAGAGCTGCTCTCAAACTCACAATGCTGTGGGTTGACGCAGCTATACTCGAATGTGTCTCGAGTTGATTGGGAGCGGGCCATTGAAGCGTGACATCAGGACTGTGTTTTGTGTTGTGCACATGACAGTGACTGGCCCGAAAGTACACTAGCCCACAGGGAAAATTCCCTGTGCTCCAAATGGCCAGTCCAGACCTGTTTTTCAGTACAATGGGGACAGATTAGGTATTTGGGCCACATGCTTGAATTTCGGGACGGTCCCGACTTTTTCGAAACGTCTGGTCACCCTAGTTAGATGGGCAATTACATTGTGTTTTTGCCTTTCTGAGACTATATATTCTCACGTATTGCTGGGTTTTAGATTACATCACAATATTCTGTAGGCCAATTATGTTTAATACAATTGTTAAAATGCATATGTTTGTTGTTGTAATATAATGAGTTGGTTTGGTTATTCCATGACAAAGTACAATGTTATCAATAGAAAGATCTGGCTTTTGCCCCCCATTTGGCCATATTATATTATCACATTCTAGAACCTGGAAACAACCAATTGTTTGCATTCCAGTAAAGGTCTAGATCCAAAGCCACTTTTTTGTCTGATTTACAGTGGTTTGCAAAAGTATTCATACCCCTGGAACTTTTCCAGATTTTGAGCCACGGCCACAAACTTAAATACATTTCATTTCTATTTGTGTGGAATGAAAATGTGTTATTTAAATTATCTAAAAAATAATAATATGAAAAGTACAAAAGTGCGAAATTATTCAGCCTCTTTTCCTTTCAGAGGAACATTTCAGCAATCATCAGGAAACTTCCTGTCAGAAGTTTCCTGATAATTGCTGAAATATTTAATGTTGACCTAAATATTCAATAGAGTCTTTCTGTGTGTAATCTAATCTGAGTATAAATGCAGCCGTTAAATGGTCCCATTTATATAGCATCACAAAGGAACACACAAGACGGTTCAGGGTCAAAGTTGTGGAGATGTTTGAAGCAGGATTAGGTTATACAAAGATTCCCCAAGCTTTGAACATCTTATGGAGCACTGTTCAATCAATCGTCAAAAGAAAAGAGTATGGCACAACTACAAACCTCTCAAGACATGGCCATCCAACAAAACTTACAGGCCGAACAAGGAGAGCACAGATCAGAGATGAGACAAGAAGCTTGGCCAACTCTTGAGGAATTGCAGAGATCCACAGCTCAGGTGGACAAGGAATCTGTCCAAGACAACTATTAGTCAAGAAAAACAGCCATAAGAAGTCCTATTTGCAGAAGCCATGTTACAGCAAATAATGTAGAAGAAGGTGCTCTGTTCTGATTAGACCAAAATCTAACTTTTTGGCCTAAAAGCAAAACACTATGTGTGGTGTAAAACTAACACGGTCCATGACTAAACACCAGACTCCAAAAGACTAAGGATTCTACCATTTTAAACCAGCCAAACATACACACTTCATTCAGCTATCTGACCATTTCATAAATCAATGTGATCTCTCATTTTGCCATTGAAGTTTATCTTAAACTAGGCAACTCTTTAAGACAAAAACTGGTTCATCCTATAAAAAACAGACCAATGTAGTGTATTCAATTTCAATGCAGTGAGGAAAGTTGTAAAGAGCAGAGATGTTTAGATGTGTAAAGTTACATAGATGAGACTTAACATCCACTGCACAAAAGTCTGTATCAACACAGAAGGCATGCAAATTCAGGATTACAGAGTGCTGTGCATCTTAAAGCCACAAATAACTCTTTTGAAGACAGCGAGATGAAGATTCTCAGCAGGAGAAGAGATGGTTTGAAAGAGTGAAGAAGGCAAGTGTATTGGCGTATGTTAAAGTCCTTGCCATTCAGATGTTAATCAGGTATGGAATAAACAATAGGATTTGATGGACAATTACAGGGCTGTTAGGGTAATCAAAGAAGATTAGTTTCAGGGGAAACTCACAGTGTAAACATAATAAACAGGATAGGCTATTATCAGAAGGATAGTTTCTGATACAGGGCTTAATAAAAGTAGGATAAGTATCTGAGTTCTCAGACTAAATCAGCAGATTTAGAATGAATTGAAAAATGTCTTGTTTTTCTAAAACATTGTCCAGATGACTACAACTGAATCTTTCACTGTCATAACAATATTTGATCACATACAATATATTCTTTATTATTGTCACTATTAAGGATTTTGTGACTCACTGGAAATAAACGATTCGGGAACTAGTTCTTTCCCATTTGCTTTTTGACAATCAAAATTGCGTCTCCATGGGTCTATGTAAATACAATTTTTATCTAAAAATGTTCACCGTTGTGTGGCAAAAACTGAATATTTTTCAACTTTCAAGACAAATTATGCAAAAGCAGAAAGGGAAAATGTTGGACTGACAAAAGGAAAATATGTTGCAAAGCCAGGTGTTTGGTGTGCACAGTGCAGACATGAATATTCACTTTTGGAGAGCAATAATCAATGCAAACAGTGATTGTAAGTGATTAGCCGAGTCTCCCCATTGTGAACACTTTTCCACCAATGAGTAGGAATCATCTAGTCAGAAGGAGCAGGGCCAGAAGTGTGAGGCTTCATTATCACATCAAATACCTCATCACCCAAACACTAGAGCACTGCTGCTATAACACACCTATTTCTTCAATTAACACTGTCACACTGCAAGAAGTTAACTACACAGAAGTACGCTGTGTCTAACTGCTGAGTGCTAAAAATAAATAGATACTATGCATGGGAAATCTACAGTGTAGGAAGGAGTAAATGCCAGTTTATTGTGGGGTTCATCCTAGATAATGGCTATTTAGCTGGAGGGAGGAAACAGGCAGATGTGCACAATACTGACACAACCAGCCACACTGTACTTTTTTGCACAGTTTGGACAATTTGTGTTAGGTTCAATAATGCAGCTAACTTGAATAATTAAATTATGATTCCTAAGCAGGGGTGTTTTTCTGTTTAAAAATGACCAGGAGATAATTTCTAGTTATTAATAAGTAAGTAAAGTAAAATCTATGTTGTGTGCTCAGCTTTGCATTGTGATGCTGTAACAGAAATAAATGGCCCAATCTTTTTTTTTTATTTTAAAGGGTAGCTTTTCTCCCAATCCTGGGCTTTTGGCCAGCTCAGGGTCACCAGGTGTCTTATCTTCCCTTTTAAAACTGTCATGGTGGCCTATTTTAGACATTTAGAAATGCCACAGTCATTAGGTATATATCTTAAACGAATCCACTTTATACAGAGATGTCTTATCACAGGGCCTAACATAATGCTGTACTGAAACAGAACTGTACCCCAGCAGTGATTATTCATTATCTTTGCACATCATCAGACTGCAGTGGATACAGTTGGCTTCCGCCATTTACTTGTTTTGGCAAAAGTCAAGTGTAAACACATTTTTCCAAAATAATTCAATTTGGCTTTGGGCCTTATGCGACACCACCAAAACTCAGATGGTTTTTGCTTTTTTACCTCATCGTGTAAAGGCTACTATTCTTCAAATATACTGTACACCAAAGCCATTATAGTTTGTTTTTCACATGACATTAGCTTATTTGTTCAAAACTCGTGCGTGCGTGTGCGTGTGTGTGTGCGTGTGCGTGCGCATGGGTGTGTATGCGCACTTTCCACAAGTGCAGGATACTAGATTTTGGCAGAAAAGTGACACATCCATTATGTCTGTCTGCAGAGAAGAGAAGTGACCTTTGCAAGTAATTCTGTTCTGGTAAATCAGATTAGAAAAAGGGAAGCAAGATTTTCTATTTTTTATTAATGGGAAGACTTTCATTTTTGTGGGGTTTTACTCATCTGAATAATAGAAAAGCAGGATTGAAGTCAGTCTGTGAAACTGAATTGCATTAAATTTTACAACAATAAGGCAATTTTAACCTGGTGAATTGAACCCTAATGTCTGTAGTGGAGCATGGCACCTTAGTGGTGCTGCACGGAAAATATTTAGTCCTCTAAATTGATGTTAGAAGCAGGGAAATTGTCCTAGCATGGATTTGATTTGAGTTCTGGCCTGTCTGTGAAGCCAAATGAGTTAGTCAGAGCATTTTAATTTTGTGGGCAGTCCTGGGCTGCAGTATCATAATCTATCAGGTGGTCCAAAAGACTGCCCACAGATTATGTGCCAAAGCAGGAAAAGATAGCCAGCCTGTTTCAATGCAACAGAAAAGAAACGCAGTTCAATCAGAAAATATTGCCTTAAAAATGTAAGTAATATTTTTTCATCTACAATTGTTGTAAACATTCAAGTAGATTAATTTATGCTGCTGTATATAATTAAGTAGATTAATCAAGCTGTTGTAAATCTTTAAATAGATTAATTTATGCTGTGTTAGGTCCTAGTTCCAGTGGTCAGGTGGAAAAAACTATAAGCACAAAATTGCAGTTTATACGGTTTCAAACAACAGCCGTGTTGGATTGTCAAACACTGATCAACTCCAGTAGGAATTCCGGGATGTGAGATTGTTCCAGCACGAGCTGGAACTTGCTTTTCTGGTCCAGGATCTGGATGGATGGACAAACAGGATGTGGACTCTCAACTAGAAAAGTTAAACGTTGCACCTTTGAAATCCAAATATTTGCTTTGGATCAACGTCAAGACTTGGATGTGCTCTTGTGGAGTTGCATAACATAAGACAGGCGGTCAAACTCATCACCGCTTTTGCATTCACAGTCACACAGCGGAGGGAATCGTATTTCATCTACACAAAACCAGCGGCAGGAGAGAGATCCAACGAAGACGCCACAAAGAATGCAACATCAAAGAGCCCTTCTCCAGGAGCCCGCTGTGGATGTGCTCACTCAAATCAACGTAAATGAATCACCATTTTCCCCCAAAAAAACACTTTACCATCTTTATTTGCAGCTCTTTGGACAGTTATCATTAAACTGTACCATTTTCAGGATAAATGAGTTCCCTGGTGCTGAAGGATGAGGTGCATACTAAACAAAAATCCAAGGAATACTCATTTAAACTTGTAGCCTCAGATTTTTTCAGCAATTAACAGGAAACCAGCCACTCAGGGATTTACAGAGTCTAATCAGCAGACGCAAAGGCACTGGTTGTGTTGGAGGAAGACCAGTATATAGCCGGAAGGGAATCTGACTCAATGAGTGAGTATGGTAATAACCGTGGGCGTTTTATTTCGCCAGTGTACAAATCCCCTGGAAAACTAACAGAAATTCCTCCAGTTGGATGCTGTAATTGTTGCACATCTGGAGTGATACAAATTGCATTTACTAGAACCCTTAAGTTCTCTTCCACGATTGAAACAAAAGAGGGAATTCAACTTCAGCAACCAAGCTATTCTAAAACTAATATTAAAACTAGATATTCATTTGAGCAGGTATTGATATGGAAAATAAAATACTAAGGACAAATCTGGACCTTTCCTGAATGCGTAGAATGGCCTTGACCTCTGTTAGAACAGGTTTAATCATTGTGGTTTTGAAATCGGTGTCAAGCTTTTCCCTCAGTATTGACATCGAGTTTGAGATTTTAATATTATGACAACACTTTCTACTGTTCCTTTCTAATCGATATCATCCAAAGTCTCACAACAATTCAAACAAATACTAGTACATGTATGCCAAAGGAAGTACTCCAAAACTGTAAAGGCAAAGCAATTACTTCCTGATCCCTGTTCCAAAACTCATGTAGTAATTATGTAAGTGATTTTAGTATGCATATCAAAATATTGCTTAGAAGTTAATTACTCCTTACTCCTTGCATTTTAGATCAGTCTTTTATACAAAACGTGATCAATTGTACGGTTAAATAGCTACTCAAAAGAGTTCAAGTACCCACAAAATCTTCTATTCAATTACGTATACGCAAGTATTTCCACACCAATACAACTTAGAACAGAAAATACTTTAGTTCTTAATACACTGCTTCCATAACTGAACTTGCCAACTACATCTGCTGTTATTTCTGCCCCCAATAGTGTTTGCATATCTCAGTAAATCCACCAAATGAATTCATTCCACCTCAGTGTCATTACGAACGCTTTCTCACTTCACTTAACATGTCCTGACTCCGCAAGTCTGTGCCACAGAAGAGACGGAGATAACAGGATGATTCATAGTCTTTCAAAAGAGGTCACTGCTTCCTGTGTGTTTTTTTACCAGATGAATTTGGGATTCCCTTGATGCACAAGGAAGGGCACACAGCCAAGCGTCTCTGTGGGCATACAAATTGAGTTGTGCAATCAGAACGGACGATTCATCTCAGTGTTTCACATTAAGACTTACTGGAGCTCTAACAAAATCTAATTATATGTTCATCCACCTAAGTTTGAAAAGTTGCTTTAATGTTATGGTTAAGTAAACACCAGATTGTAAAACAGCTCAACAACATGATCGTGTTCTAATCAGGCACGTGACGCTACCCAAGAAGTGAACTGGTTGTGAGTTGCACACTGATAAATCATCTATCAAAACTGTGTTTGTTTGCTGAAGGTGCACTATGTCACTTTTATGTTGGAAGGTCCTGCACCAATGAGCTGTAATAAAGCACATCACTATGGTAACAACTCCAGCAGCCATGTTGTGGTGGATCATTTCACTACGAACTCATACAAAGTAATTGTGTGCTGGACTTTTTAAGTAAAAGTTGCTTTTACTTACTTTGATAACTCGATAATCCTTTATCAGTCATGAGGGAAACTGAACTGTGTACATAAGATGTATTGGTACGCAAACATAAAATACAGACAACGTTCAAGATCCACAAACAACTCAGTGGCACAATTCAACAACACAAATCGACTTACTTTAAATAAAAAAATCATACAAATATTACATTACTAAAATCAGGAATAAAACACTAAACTCATTGTCCTATTATATCCATGGAGATGTTACTTATTTGCCTGGAACGTTCCACAGTATGACACTATAATCTATCTAGCATGTATTAGGTGTATTTATAAAAAAAAATGCCAAAAAATATCTTGAAAAACATGGATTCCTCTCCATAGATCTGACCTGTCCTCTGCATGTCTCCATAGCAATAGATAAGTGTAATACCGAGAGGTGGGCAATATAGATATGTTTTGAAGATATGCAAACTTTGAATATTCGGTGTATTGTTTATAGTAAAAACAAGAACAGATTAAAAAAAAAAGTTGATGTACCTGGTAGTAAACGTTCAAATACGGGTATATGCTGATATTTTCTGCTTTATTTTATGATATATATTTGTCTGGTAGTTAAACCTCATTAGAAAGACATGTTTAATGACCATTCTGTTGGATTGACATAATATCGTCTGAATGTCATCATCAGGATACTAAGAAAAGAAAAAAATTATATACTGTGGAAAATTTTAAATCACCTTTTTCTGCCCCGCCCACTTTGCTTCAGACAGGATCTACACCACTTCTGTTGTTTTGGCATTTCCAGTTGAGAGCGGTAATTCCGTTCACTAAAGTGGAGAACAAGGGGAAAGTCTTGCTAAAATATAATATAAAGTAGATTAATTTGTGTACAATGTTGTTGGTGCTCAATAAGTCAAAAACGAAAACGGCTTTGTGTTTTTGCTGTCGGCAGCCCTATGTAAAAAAGCTTGTGTTAACTTCCAGAATATGGTAGAAAAGAAAAAAGACACAGCAAGTGGGGCGGACCCTCCATCAGAGAAGTTACACAGTGCATCTTTAAGTGCCCATTCTTACAGTTTAAAATCACTAAAGGGCTCAGCGTGGATGTGCATGGATCTTGTCGCACTGCCATGGCAACATAAGAGTGTGATGTTTGCAGGGGGATTACCTAAATAGGACTTGTAAATGCACTTCTGGTAAAACAAGGAGACGTGAAGGTTAAACCAGGCTCTCTCTCCCTCTCTCTCTCCCTCTTTCACTCGCTCTGCCTTTTTCTAATAACAGAAAGAGAATGAGAGAGAGAGAAAGAGAGAGAGAGCGTGCAGCTGCCTGACAACTACAGAAACGAAATCTTTTCCCAAGTCTTTTACAGTGAGTGACCACTGACGAGATTGCTCAGAGGAGTATTGGGCTTGACGACCGCCTCTAAGCCTAACCCGTCCTTCCAGAATAATTAAACACTGTGTCTTTGTCAGTACTTGAGATCCGAACCAAAAATAGCCACCTGTGCGTTGTCACGTTTTTGACAATGTGTAAACTGTACAAGAGGTGGCACCCGAGCGTCTCCACACTGGTCACAAACAGACAAGATTCTTTATTAAAAAGTCATCCTGTGAATAGAGTGAGTTTGTAATTTCAAGTATCTCACCAACCAATCAGAATTAAAGGGGCTGTGCCATATTTTCTCAAGGAATACAGTAAAGTCTGTTTTGCCCAGTACAGATACATTGTAAAATCACCTATTTGGGTGAAAATAAGTCCATTGTGCACGCTTTGTATACAACTCTAGAGTGTTTTAGTGCTGTTAACATGCAATTTGTTGTTAGCTTTACTGTGAAACTTTGGCTTCTGAGAGTTGTGAAAAGCACTTGAATACTTAGGGTGCTGGAAATGCATTTTTGGACTGCTATCAAAAGAGAATTTAAAACAAAGTAGTCCTGTTTTTCACATTTCCAAGAAAGTAAAAATCAAGTACAACCTTTGATGATAACAGTTTCTGTGATTGTCACTTAAAGACAATGTAGTTTGCCTTCCATTAAGAACCAACAGAATTCCCAAGACTTTCACTTGATGCTTTATGCTGGCAGAGAGGTGCTTCTGTATCTCAACACGGAGGTTTCATTTAACTTCTAATGAATGCATTCAAAGATTTGCATGTGCTAGATGTTAAATGTCTTATTGAATGTATTTACATTTATAAGAGGTTCCTGGTTAATTTCTTGTTTATGTGTGTATTGATTGTAGCGCAGTAGCTGTAGATTCTGTTCCCTTCATGCGTTCAGAAACCATGGACTCTGCAGCCTCTTCAGAAGCTTAGACAAACTATGGCTTATCTACTGGAGGCATCAAAATCATTACAGTAATTTTCACAGTTCAGACATTTGGCCTAAGCTACTTCTATTCCTGGGAGGAAAACAACCCTTATCAATTTAAGAAGAAGATTAAAATCAAATGCTTGAGGATATAGTGAGTAAAAATGAAATACAACTTTATCTATATCTATAACTTTTTCATTATTCATTGAATTTAAATTTCACAATGTTCTTTTTCATCCATATAACAGTTTGAAACTCTGCTCAAATGGATATATATATATATTGTTTTATTGGCCTCTCAGACATGTTACAAGCAGAATGTTTAAGAGAAAACAAGCAGAATGGATTTCCTGTTTAAGAGAAAACATTAGCATTCCTTCTGATTGCTTTAGAAACTTAACACGGTAATAGTGTGTCTCTCTTAGCAACAGCAGTAAGAAAAAAAAAATGGATATTCTAATCTGTGACGCATTTGAATGTGTGTGTTTAGGGTGCAACAACAAGTAAATTGTACACAAAAGATGATGACGGGTTTCCCTTCAGACAGATAAAGGAACGACAGTCGCATTAAACCTTTTCACTTTCGATTTTATATAATCTTTATATGCGCTGTGTAAAGAAAAGGCACTAATACAATATGTCAAAACGAATATTGCTTTGTGTAGGCAAAATAGAGAATTCCACTCACAATACAAAGTGAGAATGAATGCATAATCAAATATACATTGTTACATAAAAGAGACAATTGGATCAAAATCATTTAAATTGTAAACAGGCAATACTGACAGTAAAGTTGAAGAACCTGATTTGAACTGTGAAAGGAGGAAGTTACTTGTTTCTAGCTCTTAGAATCCCATTGGCACATCGCTATTATGATTTTTTGGGCGATTAGCACAACTTTAGAAAAGCTTTTTCAGCCGGAGAGAAGAAGCAGGGTGGACCAATTTTTCACAGCCAATCATCTCTTATCCCGAAGCGCATCAAATGGTGAGCAAATCGTTCTTTCTAAGAAGTTTGCAACAGATAAAATGCAGTCTATTACACAAAGTTCAGATTTTACAATGCATTGTCTTGAAGGGAAAACTAAATGTAATCATTCATGAGAAAAAAGTCAGGTATTTCAACTTCGATGTGTAACCTCCAAATCCATGCTTCAGTTTTTACTCGTTTTGTTACTGGCCCTGCAATCATATGTATAAGAAAAATATGCCCAGTCATAAAAGGTTTACACACACACACACACACACACAGAGAGAGAGAGAGAGAGAGAGAGAGAGAGACAAAGATTCTCAGTTTCCGCTCTTTCAGCTCAGCAGGTAGCATAGTTTTCTCTCTGATTGTAACTGAATCTCTTGCCCTTCCTGTTCTCACGCTGCGCCACAGAAACCCAGTATGCAGAACTGAACTCAAAACCTGATCATATCTCTGCGCAGTGTAAAAGCCAGTAAGCACAGCAGCTAAACACAGTCGAATGTAAGAGTGTATTTACTTATAATTCCAGTATAACTAAAGTAAAACATAGTCATCCACATAAAGTTCAATTTAAAGGTGCACTGCGTGACCTTTTGGGTGGAGGCTCTACCCCCTGCTTGTCTCCACAGAGATGTTTTTTTACGTGGGTTCAGAATGAAGAGTCACTCCAGATTGAGCGGTGAGCTGCTTGTTTCAGGCAGTTAGCAGCCGGCTAATGCCAGATATTTCCATAACTAAAGTGATACATTTCCTTGATATTACTGGCCCAATGTCTGGATACAAAAAACTGAAATTCTATCTTACCCCTTTGACATTTAGAAAGACCTAACCATCTAAATGGTAAATGGAATCCCTCAAATATTTAGATGTGGTCCTCCATAAAGACTTAATAGTATAGAAAAACTATATTCCCTATATAATGTTCCATTATATTAAGATCTTAAATAAAATGGAACCTTATTCCAGGTTTCTGTCTAAAACAAAGGATTGAAATGAGTGTTTTACCCAGATGTCCTTATCTATTCCAAACTCTGCTAATTTCAATCCCCAGTTGGCTGTTTGATAAGTAGAATAAAACAATCTCTAGATTTATATGGTATGGTAAAAAAAAAAAAAAAATCCCTCTGAAATATTTATAGAGGCACATAAATCAGAACTTTCAAGGGGGAAAATATCTGAATTATATAAATGCATGACTAATCTGGACAGCCACTCTACCAAATATATTAAAATTAAATGGGAAAGAAAATTGATGGACAAAGAATGGGAAAATGTGTGTACTTAACAACGGAGGACCATAAAATCACATGTTTGGAAAGAATTCTATTGGAAGAATGTGACCTGTTACTTCATAACACTCATTATTATTATGTGCTCATTATTCACAGGGAAACGCTGAATGTTGGAGAACTCTGCCAGGAGGCAAATCATTATCGAGTGTTCTGAGAGTGTCCTGTTGCACAAAAATATTGGACAGAAAGTAACAAGGCAATGTAGATTAAAATATCCATAGAGCTACATTAGCCAAAATAATGTAAGAAAGTAGACAAAATGCTAATGGAACAGCTTGATGAATTGCTTGGCCATTACTAGTTCATTCATTTATCACAAAAGTACTGTGAGAATACTTATGGCTATGTTTAGTGTTTAGCATCTTAAAGTGCATGGATAGACTTCACAGTTCACTCAAATGTAGTGAGCGTGAGTGATTATGTTTTCAGATTTGACTATTTTTGTAAAGTTTATGATATCACTTCCTGGTTGGACATGAGAAGCAGATGTGGCATAGGTAGGGGTAATTCCAAAACTGTTACCTAGCAACCAAGGGCAAAAATTTTACCATAAATATTGCCCGATAACCTCTTTATTTTGTTGAATGAATGTTTAACTTGTCACAAAATTGTATCACTTGCGTGAAATTCATCTCTGTATTTTCAATGGCACGTAGATTTTTGATGACATAGTTAGAGGGATTCCGTTTGAATGCAGCACTACTTCCTGTCATTTCTAAGTTTTATTTGTCATAAAGTCTTCACAAACTGCAACTTCACGAATGTAAAACTATGATAAATATTTATCAACGGTTCTATACCACCAAACTAAGTAGAAGAGCAGGAGAAAGTGTTGTATAGACTTTAAAATCACAGCTTTTATGTTTACTTTTTACATTGTTTTTGCTAATGTTTCTCTTTGCACTATTAGCACACCAGCAACAAAGCTGGCAGATTTTCATGGTAATGTTTTTTTTTTTTTTTTGACATTCCATCCTGAGCAACTGATAAAATGTTTTTTGTTTTGTTGTGTTGCTTTTCTCAACCCAGTTTTGTCGATGGAGCTTTCGTTTCGCTCAAATTAACTTCGCTTCTGCAGAGCTTAGCTTGCTTGTTTGCAAACGACATTTGGAGATTTAGGACATTTCAACTGCCACATAACAATTTATTTCCTCAACAAACGAATTCAAAAACATCTCATCTAAGGAGAGAAAGGTGCTTTTCTACAAAAGTGCAAATGAAGCCTGCGTAAATTCAGCCTGGAAGACCTAACTCCACCCATCTACGTCAAGTCCACCATGGAAGGACCCCTCTCCCCAGCGCCATCATCACACTCAAGCGGGCGCCCGCCTGTCCGTCTGTGAGAGTCAGATCCCTCACTTCACCATGGACTCTCCCAGGTTTCTGCGCTTATCCCAAAGAGGTTATGCAGTTTTTCCCGGCCAAGAAGGAGGGTGAAAGGTCAGGGGGCGTCTGTACCATGGCCCTCGCACCTGCTCCTCATCCCCAATCAACGCTCTCAGTGACTCCTCCCCCGCTCCCAATCAACACCAGGCGGTCGCATTTAAGCCCTCAGGCAGATGGCTCGGCCGCTCAAACCGTACTGCGACTCACCACCTCCCCAGCTCCTCCTCTGCATTCCCCTCATCCTCTACCTTCTCTTCACATCTACCACCACCAGTCTCCAGGCTCCGGGGGGAGACATCTAATACAAATAGATCATGGAGTGCCCATGATTGCAACGTCTTCCGCCGGGGTCTGAGCGCCAAATAACTCACGAATAAAGCTTGCTAAACAGTCCATTCTCGTGGTCTCTTTGTCTCTCCAGGGTGAATTGATTTTATTCTATCAAATGTCAGGTACAAACTAAATATGTAGCAGAGTTGTAGACTTTTACATTTATTATTAGATTCCAGCTGCTCTTTCACATTTTAGCTGTTTCTCACCATTGATTGACATTCAGAATGCTGTAATCTGCATAACCACTATTGCTTTGCCTGAAATGTTCCACAGTAAATCACCTATCTGACTATCTCCGTAGAGACAATCAAGGGACACCACAAGGCTAAGTTACAAGTCAGATCTGTGGAGAGTCGTGCCTGCTCACTGCATGTTATTCAAAGGATTTTTGAACAATACAATCATCTGTAATTGGGTGAAAAGGTACTGTAGATAAGTTTAATGTCAATAGCATAACATCGCCATAAAGACAAGCCTTTGCCTGACCCTCCACCAGAAAGAACACACCAAACGTGCACCATTTAAAGATTAAAGGCGCAATGGACGATTTTTCGGCGATTTGAGAACGCAGGCGGAAGTGCGCATGCGCACTTCCCCCGTGCGGACTGATACAACACACACGTGCGTTTGTTTATTAGCGCAACGGAGCGCATCACATCGCTCGTCTCCCGTAGATTTCTGTCTTCTTCTGAGTCAGCTCAAACTGTCTTTCTCCGTCTTCATTTTGCCCCGTACACTGAGGGAACTATATTAATTTGACACATTTATGTTTTATGGTAAGGTTTTGCTTTATTTTGGTAACTTCCTGTGTAACCGGAAGTGATGGTAAAACGGAAGTCTACTTGACATACTGGAAAAGACGGAAAGTAAATTGAACAACGGAAAACGGACAAAACACGGACAAATCTCAAAATCGGTGTACGTCCTCTAGACAAGTGGGGCATCTAAATTTATCCAAATTTTAAGGATAACTTTTATGGTCTCTGTGCGACGGAGCCGCAAACGTTTCCCAGAATTCTGACTATTTGGCCTTCAGAGTGGCCTATAAACAATAGAGTTTTTCCAAATGACATGATATTTTGAACAAAATTCTAATTTGCCATCCTGATCATACAAGTATGAGAGCCAAAGTCATATTTTGTACGGCGTAACCGAAGCGTTGACAGAAACATCCCATGTTATCCTTATGGGAAAATTGTAGAATCGCTCAAATCACCACATTTTTACGCTTCACACTTTAACAAACTCCTCCTAGGGCGATTGCCCGATCAAGCCCATATTTGGGGAAAATCATCTACACAAGCGGGGCATCAAAAGTTAGTCATATTTTGATTTTAAGTGGTACGGTCTCTTTGCCGTGGAGCTGCAAATATACTGTCACAAATGGGAAAAACGCCAAATCCTTGAAATGTTCACATTTATGCTTCACACTTTAACAAACTCCTCCGTGGGCAATAGCTCGATCAAGCTTTACTTTGGGAAATATCATCTACACAAGCGGAGCATCAAAAGTTATCCATATTTAGATTCTAAGTGCTACGGTCTCTGTGCGGCGGCGCAGCACATTTGACTGACACTTGTGTTGATTTGCACTGGATTGGCCATGTCCAATGTGTCGCCGTCTGTCAAGTTCTTTTTTAATTCAACACACAATAAGGGCGCCATCTTTATCGAGTCGAAAGCGCAGAGTCGGAAGGCCGGCGGCCCGCGAGGGCCGTTGGATGCCGCTTGCGGCTTTAATTTGATAATGCTTTTCCTTTGCCTAGTGACTTTATTTCAGTGGAATATGCTTGTCTTTGTAGGTCTTTGATGATGAATATTTCTGCATTTTGTCTTTCGGTTACAGTGCTCCGTGATTTTGATTTGTCTTTGAGCAGATATCGTTTGAGACGCGCTACTGCACTGACTGCGCGAGACCAGGATGAGAACTTGGTGAGACGGTCACTAAGACTTCTGTGTTCTGTGGTTTGTGTATTTAGTGACTGCACTTTTCTCACCTCTGGGTCTCCTATTGGGAGTTCAATTGTCTCTTTTGAAGGAAAATGTATCTCCTTTTCCCACAAGAACTGAGGCCCTGTAAGCCAATTGGATGACAGTAGTTCATTTACTGTTGTTCCTCTTGATGCCATGTCAGCAGGGTTTTCAATTGTAGGTACATAAAACCATTGTTGTGGGGTGGTATTGTTGCGGATCCTTTGCACTCTGTTAGCGACAAACGTGTGGAAGCGTCTTGCTTCATTATTTATGTACCCCAGAGTAACCTTTGAGTCCGTCCAAAAGAACTCCTCCACGTTATCATAGAGTAGCTCCTCCTTTAGCATGTTGCTTACTGTGACTGATACTGTAGCTGCAGTCAATTCTAGCCTTGGAATTGTGGTGACCTTTGTTGGAGAGACACGTGCTTTGCCCATAATAAAGCTACAGTGGACATCTTTGTTTTTATTTATCAGTCTTAAGTAAGTGCATTGTCCATATCCTGTTGTGCTTGCATCGGAAAAGTGATGCAATTCCTTTTTTGCTACATCTCCAAATATTGCAGGAACATAACATCTGTTTATTTTCAACTTTTTCAGATTGTTCAAATCCCTTTTCCAACTCTCCCACCGTGGCTTGAGACATTCAGGTAACGGCTCGTCCCAGTCCATTCCTTGACGACACATTTCTTGGAGGATTTGCCATTGAGCATGTAAGGAGCAACAAATCCCAAGGGGTCGTATATTGCTGCGACTGAGGACAAGATTCCACGCCTGGTTGGTGGTTGGCCTTTTTCTGCGATGTTAAACGTGAAACAATCTTTTTCTATGTTCCAATAAATGCCAAGTGCTCTTTTTGTTTGTGTCTCGGTGAACGTCTAGTCCTTTGTTTTTGTGTCTACTGCATGTTCCGAAGCAGGGATGCTGTCACGAACAACACTGTTGTTGGAAACAAACTTGTGTAACCTTAGTCCACCTTTTGCACAAAGTTCACGCGCTTCTTTTGCTAGTTGTACAGCGTCCTTCACTGTCTCCACACTTGTGACTCCATCATCAACATAGAAGTCTCTGGCAATGAACTGTGAGCCTACAGGGTACTCATGGTTGTTCTCTTTGGCCATATGTTTGAGTCCATAATTCGCACAACCAGGTGACGAAACTGCGCCAAAGAGGTGTACCGTCATCCTGTATGCTTGGGGGGGTTTACTCATGTCACCGTCTTTCCACCATAAGAACCGTAAGTAGTTGCGATCGTTTGTGTTGACTTTGAACTGGTGGAACATCTTTTCTATGTCACACATTAGAGCAACTTGATGTTGTCGAAAACGTACAAGTACACCAGTTAAGTTGTTAATCATGTCAGGGCCGGTAAGTAAATGTTCATTAAGACAGGTACCTTTGTGCTTCGCTGAGCAATCAAACACCACGCGCAGCCTTTCTGGTTTCTTTGGATGATATATGCCGTGGTGCGGTATGTATCATGTCTCACCTTCTGGGCCATTATCATCTGTCTCTTCTGCATCACCTCTTTTGATGATGTTATTCATGTATGTGACGTAGTCCTTTCTGTATTTTTTATCACGCATAAGTTTCCTCTTGAGCTGATTGAGTCTGCTTTCAACAAGTTTTCTGTTATCTTGCAATTGCGGCCTTTTCTTGAAGGGTAATGGCATCTTGTAATGTCCATTCTCAGTTTGTATTATGCCTTGTTCAAGTTTCTCGAGGAACGTGAGATCCTCCTGTGACACAGCTTTCTCGTTTCTTTCACCAGCTTTGAAGTCCTTTTCTAAAGCACGCATTGCGTCTGCAGGAGTGGAAGGAGGGATTTCCTTGACGGTTATTCTGTGACAGACACTGTTCGTTGTGCATGTTTCGTTGCAAGGCACTGAATTACCAACTATGCTCCATCCTAAATCAGTGTGAATGGCATATGGCTCATTGTCTTTGCCAAGGAGTACTTGTCTGGGTGCTAAAGCTCTGGGACAAGTGTAACCAATGAGAAGACTTACTTCACAATTGAGGAGCGACGGGACATAATCCGCAATGGGTAACAGATGACTCCACAATTTGGCTGTTTCACATGTTGGTATGTGTTCTCTGTTTGCAGGTATGTAGTCCTTTGTGTAAGCAGTGGGGAGCCTTATCACTGTTGCTGAATTGTAACCTCTCACCAGAAGATCACACACTTTTCCGCTGCTTACAACTGCATTTTTACCCATCATTGTAGTCAGTTTGAGTTTTACTGGGCACACATCTGCTTGCAGTTCACATGTTATATCTTGATCAATAAAGACCGTGTCGCTCTGAGTGTCTAATAATGCATAGACTAGTTTTTCCTTTTGTGGGTTTGTGGCAGTTGACACCCAAACTGGAACTATCATTGAGGTGCTGACAGCGTGTTCTGCTCTAGCGACATTTAGTGACATGGCTGTTGCAGCTTCCAGTG
Source organism: Eucyclogobius newberryi (assembly GCF_026437365.1). Taxonomy (NCBI): domain Eukaryota; kingdom Metazoa; phylum Chordata; class Actinopteri; order Gobiiformes; family Gobiidae; genus Eucyclogobius; species Eucyclogobius newberryi. The sequence continues at coordinate 25,440,316 of NW_027315724.1, forward strand.
TGTTACCTTGAATTGCGTTGTCTGTACTCACGTGACCTTGTGTGCTTCTTTGCAGACGGTAGCTGTAGTTTTCATCATGAAGACAGATTGGGTGTCTCTTAGAGCAAGTCTCACAAGTGAGGCGGCGTCTGCAGTCCTTAGCGTTGTGCCCTTGTTTTAAGCAACCATAACAAAGTTTGTTGTCCTTTATATATTTCTTTCTGTTTTCTAGGGTCATTTTCAGAAAGTCTTGGCACTTAATAAGTGGATGTGTCTCTTGGCACAACATGCATGAAGAGCCACTGAGCATTTTAGATTTTGTTTGATTGTCGCCATGTTCAATTGCGTTTGTGTTAAATACACCTGCTTTGTTCCTTTTGATTTCCTTTGTATTCCTTTTATCATCATTTGTTTCAGTGGACCGTAGCGCATGAATGGAGGTGACTGGATTACATGCAACTTCAGCCTCAAGTGAGAGGAAGGAAGCAAAATCATTATAGCTAGGAAACTCACCACCGTTCATAAGTGTCTTTGTCACATGTCTGTTCCATCTCGCATTTATCCAGTCTGGTAGTTTATGCAACAATTTCTGATTTTCTTCGCAGTCGTTGAGTATTTGCAACCCCTTTACATGCGGCATAGCAAGCGTACATGCATTTACAAAGTCTGCAAAGTTCCTTAGTCCATCGGCATCTTTAGATTGTATTTTTGGCCAGTTAGACAACTTCTCTCTAAATGCTCTTTGTATCACAAATGGCTGGCCATACCTTTGGTTTAGTTTCTCCCAGGCGTCTTTATATGCTTCTTCATCATTTCTAAAGAAAGTCCCTTCAAGACATTTGCGAGCTGGGCCAGTCACATATCTTTTTAGATAATACAGTTTATCCGCTGCTGAGATGCCATTTTGTTCAATGAGTGATATAAAGGTGGATTTCCATTCAATAAACTTTATAGGCTCACCACTAAACATTGTTGGCTCTGGTGTGGGGAGTCTGTTCATTCTTATACTGTCTTGTAGGGCCTGTGCAAGCTGGCTAACACTAGGGGGAGCTGTTGGCACAGGTATGGTATAAGTCGATACAGTTTGTTTGGGTGTGTGCTCTGGGCTCACCTGTTCACCTTTAACTGACTGCGCGTCGTCTAGTTGAGACAATTCTCTGTTATAGGCTTCCCACCTGGCACGAGCTGCCTCCACGTCCTTCTCAGCTCTCAAACGTTCCAACTCTGATGTTTGAATTGCATTCTTTTCCTTTTGTCTTTGCTCCTCTTGTACAATCTTATACTCTGCTTCCTTTGCTGCGAGTTCGGCCGCTGCGTCTGCTCGTCTTGATGTTAGGAGTGAAGCTGAGGAGTGTTGACTGTGGTTTGATGCTGCGGTTGAGCCATATATGGACTGGCCGTAATCGTACTCTAACAGTCCACGTAAACGTTTTCTTTCACGTTCTACATCAAAATCTCCATCTACTACACTTATTCTTTCCAGAATTATTCTTACGACGGCATGTGTCACTGCTTCACATGGATCAGTTTTTCTCCTTATGTCTGATGAAGGTGCCATGGAACTTCTCATGTCATTGTACAGTTTTAACAGATCATCTCTCTTTTGTTCTAGTATGTCTGCTAGATCAGCCATTTCCTTTTCTGAAATGTCTGACTTTAGTTTTTCTCGTGTTTCACGCACCTGCATTTTCCACTGTTCGTATAGAGTCAAAAGTCTTTTTTCCTTTTTGCTTGTTTCTTCTTTCTGATAAGTTAACATTTTTTCAGTTGGTACTTTGACTCTTTCAGAACGTCGTGGTATTGCTGATGTGCTTTGGACTTCGTCTTGCAGCTCCCTCAATGTTTTCTGTTTACTTGAGATTGCATCTTTAATGTCTTGTCTATTCTCACTTTCACTTTGAAGCGAGTCCTTTAAGTCATTTATTTCTTCTTGTAAATTTGTAATCTGATTGTTACTGTCTTCTGGATTTTCAGCTTCGTATTCCTCCATTTTGGATTTATTCTTCTTTCACCTTTTAGCTTTGTACTTCCTGACCAGCTTCTGCCATCTGCTGGACGTTGTGGGTGTTGCCTTGAAACCGTGAGCCCTCGTGGTGCAGCAAAATGGCGGCGGTCAAGCTCTTACTGTAGCGTCCAGTCGAATTGAGAAGGCCAGAACTGATGGTTAAATGTCTTTTAATGATCCTTTCCGTGTCATTCAACCAACGTAAGAGCTAGACAGAATAAAATAAAAAAGACAATTACATTTTGGACGTAAATCCCCGTATTTCTAACTCATTACATTGGTACTATATTTTCACAACATATACATCCATAAAACATTTCAAATATATCATAAATACAATCGTTTTCCACTACAGACCTTGTTCCCCTGTCGACTGTAGCTAGATCCTTGAGTTTGTCCGTGTTTTGTCCGTGTTTTGTCCGTTTTCCGTTGTTCAATTTACTTTCCGTCTTTTCCAGTATGTCAAGTAGACTTCCGTTTTACCATCACTTCTGGTTACACAGGAAGTTACCAAAATAAAGCAAAACCTTACCATAAAACATAAATGTGTCAAATTGACCTTTACAAGATCCATGCGCTTAGGCACGCGGAAACGTGGGGACGAACCGCACGCGGCTGCAGGTGAGCGATAGGTGCGTTTTATGATTGATACATGGCAGGACAAATGATTTATCCACGCCACGAGGAAATATGATAAAAAATGCTGAAAAAAATCGTCCATTCCACCTTTAAGTGATAGAAATGATTACTGTATTTTCTGGACTATAAGTTGCACCGGAGTATAAGTCGCACCAGCCAAAAAATGCAAAATAGAGACATACAAAAAACATACAAGTCACACTGGAGTATGAAATGTGGTTGCAAGTATCAGATATAAGTTGCTCCGGAGTATAAGTATAAGAATAGAAGTATAAATAGAAGTTGCACCCCGGCCAAAACTATGAAAAAAGGCGCCAAAATACGGTATATCTTAAGTCGTCATTGTAACTTTATCTGGCAGAATGATATAACATCCTCTAGTTGTTTTTAGAGTGCACTAGAAAAGGTGCAGATTTCCGCACAAACTCTTTCTCAAAGTCACACTCCCCCTGACCGTTAGCGCCGTGTCCAATGCTCAAGTCTCCGTGTCTTTTATGCACAGCGCTCAGAGGATCGTTAGGATGGCCTTGTCCAACAGAGGAAAAACACATTCATCGTCTCATTTCTTGGCACTTGGATGTAGATATGTAGATGAGAGGAAGCCTGAGAATCTGCTGACGGTGCGTTTGTGGATGGCTCCGGGCAACACACTCCCACAGCTCTGTCAGTCTTCTACAATCAGCTCCCGTTATGGTCGGCCAGAGCATGCAAATGCATTCTACATATTAAGCATTTCCAGTGAAGCTTTTTCCATCAATGAATGCGGATTATTATTTTTTTAAGAAGACTTGGTAACTTTTCTCTCTGCAGGAGTCTGGCCACTGAATATATTTATCGTTGCTTCATTTCAAAGCTGTAAAACGCCCAGGTGGAAAGTAATGTCTTCATTTGCACTTTGAGACATTTGCACATTTATCACAATAGACACATCGCTGTATTTCCAGGGCGAACACTTTCTTCTCAACTACAAAGCTGGTCATATTGATGTAGTTTTGTTTGAAATTGCAGTAGGAGCTGTGAGGAGGGGTGTTGCATTATACATTTTTATTGTGAAATGTATTTATAATCACATTTATTGGCATCATGACCAAAAACAAAACTTTAATTCACAACAGACCATTCTTCAACAATTTGAAATCAAACTTTCTGAATGATATTTTAAGTAAGTAAAATAAGTTATTGTGACATGGCCAGATAAAACACAGGTTCTCATAAGTTTTTTTTACATTTTTTCATTTAGTGGATCCCTGTGGTAAATATTTACTACAGTTCAGCGACGACATTTTGTGACAAAAAATTTAAACATAAAAGTTGAAAAAGTCCATGTATGCAGCAATGAATGTATTATAGCCTTATCTTTATCATATATAAAAATAAAACATAAACCAGTCAAAAATATATCAGTTTAGGCCAGTTTAACAACAGATTTTACACTCATTACCACGGCAACCAGATCACTTCTGTCCCTCCGAACCCGACAGTCTAGCACTAACATTCTAAAAATAAATATCTTTCTATGTCAACAAAAAGTGATCAGAACATGCAGTAAATGCACCTTTTCAGTTGGCTGCCAAAAAGTAACACAACAATATTAAATGCAACTGACACATTTTTCTGACAGTTTTAACACTTGTAATAAAATCTGAAAAAACATAATCATGTTCACTACTTTAGTGAAATGTGTTAGTTGCCAGTTGCACTCCATTTGATTAAATTGAAATGACTTATTTGGCAGTCATTGGTTTTGTTTCGTTATTACAATTATATTGTGACTTGTGATGAAATTAATAATCTTGACACTGATGCACCAAAAATCAATGTTGTTTTATGTGCATTTTTCAAGTACGTTGACTTGAATTATAAGTGAGGTAGCAATTAGCAGTGGTAGCAGTAAAATATCTCATTAATGCAACTCTAATTATGTTCTTGATTTTTTTTAGGTTAACATATAATACATCATATCACATTCAAATTACTGCCATTGCCTCACCTTGCGCTAAATGCCAAAAGTAGGCTTCACACCATGCACTTATTTATCGACTGTTCAGAACATGAGAATATAATGATTAACAGTGTTTAAATCTCTCTCACAATCACAGCTAATGAAGTGAACCCTGGCCTAATTTTTATATAAGCTCATTAAAACGTAGCATTATACATGAGATGGACCACAGCTTAATTTAGTCTTTCACTCATTATTACCTGGGAACCCTTCAGCTACTGCAGCCAGAGGTGAACACATCGCTGAACGCTTATGAGAACCATAGTCGTGAGCCCGGATATGTAATAAAGGTGGATTCAAATGGGTCAATAATAAATGTTCCACAGACCGTGACATTTGGAAGTCTTTTATGGTGTTGGGATTCATAAGCTCAAATAAGATTTTTGGCAAAGGCTAGGTCCTGTTACATTATCAAGACTACTAAAAGTGATGTTTTTGATGGTAGATGAGCAATACCTTTATATATATATATATATATATATATATATATATATATATATATATATATATATATATATATATATATATATATATATATATATACACATTGATATTATGGCACATCCAGCAGGTGTTGTAACATGAAAGAAACACTGAGCTATTTTAATGTTTTTAATACAATGACGCCATGTCGCTATAAAAATAAAGTCTACTTACACATTACTACCATGACTACAACCACTAAAACTGTGTTCAAACACCACATTAAAATTGGGACTAAATTAGGACTAAACCTGTAACTAAACAACTAGAAAAGGCCAAGGCGAAACCAGGACTAAAACAGCACCAAATCAAGTCTATATCACATTAAACTGCCTCAAACCAGGACCAAACATGTACAAATGTAGAGGTTTAGAGGCGTTTTGGGGGATTGGGGGCTAGTTTTGTGCTGCATTGACTTGGCAAGGCTTTTCACTATTGTAAGACCAGAACGCATGAGCTGTCCAAGGTGCTGTATTTCATGTACTGTAGATTAGTAGACCTAAACATGCTAAATTGCTAAATGTTGTACTCTAGCCTACACGTAATGATGCTTGCAAATGTAATCGCGCCTATAGTTCACGCCAGGTTCCAGTAAATTATGAAATGTGTATCATTTAGTTAGACTATACGGATGACAGATTTTGACAAGAAATGATAGAATTGATTAAATATACAAACTGCTGAGGTGTGGCCAATACAAATGTGCCATTAACAACAACAAATGCGGTGAGCAAAGATTTCACACTTTCTCCCCCAGGGCAAGTACAAAAACTGACATTAAATCATTGCATTTTCTTGATCGAATTAGAATCAACACACATTTTATGTTATTTGTTATTTTACTCAGGTAGGTAGTAGTACTCGCCGCCTCATGCTGCCAGCCTCACCAATGTTGTCTTTCTCTTCCCTTGAGTGGAGCTTGTCCTGTTCTTTCATTTGGCCTGTCCTGTCCACAGCACAAGAACATGTTGTTAGTGCTTCTGGGATAGCGCTTTCAAAACACTTTCAAAGAAGAATCCCCATTGCATTTCCTTTACAGTTAAGTTACTTTTCTGTCTAAACCATACATATTTTGCCTTGATCAATTGCACATTAGTTAAAGAAAAGAATATACTAACAAAAGGATAAGGAAATCACAACAGGGTTTATTAAACGACTTATCTCACTGTCTGCGGGTTGAGAGGGTCAGACCTCCTCTCTGAGTTATAAAGTCCAATACATCTGTGTTAAATGGGTCATCTTCACAAACATCCTTTATAAATCTGCCTTTTTATTTGACAGTTTGTAAAGTGTTTGTACAGCGTGTAGTGGATTTAGTGTGGACCTATTCCTGTCCTATCTTTGCAAAATTAAAACAAGGATCTGAAGAAGATTTTGGGATGTGTGAAGAAACCTGTTCACTCATAAAACTTTTGTCCAGTTGACATAATTCAATTGTTTGCATTTGCTAAAATCATTACACAGTAATAATCCTAAACAGAACTTGGCTACAGCAAGCGGAACATGTACATTAGTCACTTGGGAACAGTAATTTACTCGAAAACGACCCCATAAAAATTACCCTGGTGTTGATTAGTGAATTAGAATTGATAAAGCAGCATTTCTGCCGCTTGTTACACACTCTCCTTAACTGATCAGTCAATGCAGATGGGATTGTGAAGGAAGGGGCCTTTTAATGACTTTATGTCCTTGCATTTTGACATTGAAAACGTGTCTTTACCAGTTCAGAATTACTCTCAAAAGGCAAGACCGTTCTGAGTTGTGTTGAAAGCAAAAGTCATACGATTGACCCAAAATAACTCGGTTCTCAGTTGCAGTGGTTCCTCTGGCAGTGAAATGTATTCCTCCGCTCTTCCTCTCCGAGCACAGAACAGGGCTTGTGTCTACTCCAAAGTATCTGAAATCAGTGGGGTACCCCTCCCTTGAATTAATGTCCTAGATACACCAATGCCCCATGGTAGTAAAGTCTTTATGGATCATCTATATGCATAAAAGTACTGCGGTAGTCATGTACTGCGTGGCACATATTGGATTATAACATACAGATTATGGGATTGTAAATGTCCCTTGGTGTTAAGATCATTGCAAGCTTATTCTCCACCTCAACTGCATGGGGATTAGACATATATAGCACAATCTCCTCCTTCTGAGGGGCAAAATGGGCACCTAACAGGCACGACCACTCTAAGTATGTGTAGCCAATGAGCTTTCTGCTTTTGCACGAGCAGGTTGTCCCTCGAGGCTTGTTGATCCAGGCAAATAAAAGGCAACGTCCTCCTCTCCCCCCAGGGTCTGTAATACCTGCATGATGAGAGCCACAGTGGCCCCAGCTGCAGGAGCCACATCCAGCCTCTTTCACTATCTCTGAGCACAGCACACAGGAGAGTCAAGCTCCACAAAGCAGCCAATGGGAAGCACCAAAGCTCTTTAGAGCCACCTGCTGAGCTCAGTGTAACACAGCAGTCAGCTTCTCGCAGTATAACGAGGACGTCAGAAAAAGTTCTCGATTGTGACCTATTTGATTATGTATATTTGAATAATCCATGCACTTGGAAGTGACGTGGTATTGATATAGCCTTATAATTTGAGTTTCCGATTATTTAATCAAAGACCTGTTATTGAACACAAAGGTGGCTATATGATAAGTCACTAATTATTTTGTTTTATTTGTAAATTGTGCTTCGTATTTTCACTTAACCATGAAATAGAGATTTTTTAATTGTTCTTCAGCATAATCATTCATCCAGATATTCATCAAATGCCTAAACCTTACCTAGTAGACATATTCAGGCATGAGGTTTGTAAAAATCAAACACTACTTTTTGTTTGATAATAACATTAATCTTTAAATACAGGTTACATAATAATTATGCACATGCAATTTTTTTATGGCACATTAGACTATTTGGATTCAGTTTATTTAATAGGAGATTGTAAAGAGCATTTCTGATGAAGAAAAAAATCCAGATTTTTAATTGTATCTACAAATATGTTACAGTTTACAACTAGTTCTACTTTTTGTGAAGCTCAAATACAAGTTTGAGGCTGTAAAATTGTATTTTGTCAATCCTTTCTCTTAACTGACTAAATTGTTGCTTATTCTATTTTTTGTTATAAAAACCTGAAATGTGAGAGCTTTTTATGCAACTTTTCTTCTGGTGAGAACAGCATGTCACCAGCTCGTTTCTATGGAGAGTTTTATAGCAATATCTGACCAGTAACTTAGCTGCGCTGATATGGGAAAGAATCAATCTAAAGGTGACGTGTCCATCCCGGAGACACTTTGCTGTCGATGTCAAAAAAATATGGGTAAGAGTGTCTGGAATGCTATGTATGTGGTCTGTAATTTCTTTGTGATTTCTTTGTGATTTTAATGCATTTTTTAATGCATTTAATGCATCATGTGAAGCACTTTGAATTGCCTTGTGTATGAAATGTGCTCAACAAATAAAGCTGCCTTGCCAGGTGCTTACAGCCATGGAAATATACCAGTGCAATGCCTTACTGTAGAACATTCCAGGCAAAGCAATGTTCACGGAGACAAGAAAAGCTACAGTGCACCATCATTTAACCTCCATTCCGGAATTTGGAACATTCTTATAATACAGACGTTTAAAGCTTCAATAGAGGAAAACAGTACTCCAGTACGTCTGTAAATGTTTGTCGGACATTTTAAAATGTTGGTGGTTTAACAGTTTATTGGGTCTCACAGCACAAATCTGTGTTGCAGTCAAACTAAGGCCGGCCGTTCACCAAGGAATTTGTTTGATTCGTCACTTCAAACCACTAAACATAAGCTACCATTCGTGTTCATTTGTGCTATAGTAATGACATTCTGCTCTTACCAAACATTAATTTTCTACAGCTTGTTCTTATTAGTCGTCGCGGGTGACTGGATCCTATCCCCGTGACTTTGGGCCTTAAGCGGGGTACTTCTGGGACAGGGGCCCGCTCGTCGCAGTCTTACCAAACACTTATCAATGCAATGTGTTTGGATTGTAATGATCTCCATCTGCCATTATAACTAATCCACACAATTTACTTCGTTAATGACACTGCTATTACCAACTAGTAACACAGCAGAAGAAAGAAGAGATTCTTAAGACAGTAAAAAATAAAAAGAATAGTATTGGAGAACGATAAAGATTCCAGTTTGCTATGCTGCTCTAAATGAATGAATGTTCCCCATTGTGCCTTAGCATGAATACAATTATATTCAGCTAGCTCCGACTAGGAGCAGGTAGCATATGTCATCCTCTTACCCATTATAATCAGCACCCAGCTCGATATGGAAGATTATGAATAATACTAGAAACATCCTGCACTTCTATACCTCAGTTACAAGTAGTTGAAAACCTTGTCAGCGTGTGATCCACATTCCCAGCACGCGAGTGATGAACAAATCCATTATAATCAACTCCATTCACAATAGGATACTTTGAACTCTCAGCGACAGATAATTAAGCTGATTTAGTCACACTTGAAGAAAAAAACTATGTACAGAGCACTTGAACATGATGGAACTAAATTTAATTAAATGATAAAAGAATAAGAAAGTGCAATATTAGTCGGATTACATTGTTCCCATCAGTGCAGTTTAGTAAGAAGACAAACACATACAGCAGGAAAAAGTAGGTCCATTACAGTGGGTTATGGCATACAAGTGATTGAATACCAGGCTAGGTCATACTTTTATTTCTACTTCTGCTCTGCATGGCATTTAAAGCCCATAACCAAAGGGGAAAAGCATGATTCAAGTGTCTAAACTCAGACCCACGAGCTTAAATTATGAAGATAAATAAAATTCAATAGAGTTCACGGAATAATTTTGGGTTCAACTGTAAATATTTCAATCAACATTGTATTGTTTTTATTCCCACCAGGTATCCATTCTTCGTACACGCACCCTCTGCTTGTAGTGATACTCTTTCAAGTGTTTTTTCAAAGAATTCGGAATGGGAAGCATATTAATACCATCATATGTTGTACAGCTGCTGATAACGGCTCGGCAAACGTGTTGTAAACTAAAGGGCTGTGTACGGGAGATGGGGTTGGACAGAAGAGGCTCGAAGAACATGCAAGAGTTTGGGTCCTTGTAGTGTTCCAACAAACCGGTGACAGTGGGGGCATGGAACACACTGGGGTCATGAACGTCAAAACTAAAGTTATGATTCCACTGTTCGATTCGTGCATGCAACGAGCGGCCGTAGCGTCGAAAGCTCACAGAGAAGAGGTAGTCCTCCTGAGCGGAGTCACGCAGTAGGAATGTTCCTTCAGGTTTTCCCTCCAGCAGTGTCTCTGCCTCGTAGCGGTCCATCACCCCCCAGTAACACGGCAGATTGGTTATTTGGAGCAAGTCTGGAACCAAACAGTGAATATAGTCGATTTGAGTGTGAATGCGGTAGCCATCATTGGGTTTGTCATTTGGCTCAGTCTGAGGCAGTATGGCTTGAGACGGCAGGTCGGGGGCTTGAATTTCGGAGGTCTCACTTGAGTCGGAGTCAGAGGCATGGGCTGCGGCTGAGGCAGATGCCACCACCTCGTCCAGAGTATCGAGGCAGCTCTGGAGGAGGAGTTGGTGCTGCTGCTGCCTCTGCAGGAGCAGCTGCTGCTGGATGACACTGGCTCGGTCACTTCCTGCTAAATCATTCATGCCATGTGCCAGTTTAGGACCATGTTTGTAATGCTGGTTCAGTTGAGCAGTGACTTCAAATGTGTGGATCTCTGCATTGGGTGGAGGCTCAACACCTTGTTCAATGCTGATTCGACGGCGTTCTCGCAACTTGTCATCGACATCCTCCACCACCGGGGCCATCGCTGCAGGCGGAGCATTGCAGACAACAGCAGAATCAAGTATGGGTGGCTGTGTGATGGGGGCTGTGTGCTGCTTAATGAGGTACCACTTCTGAGCCAACTCTGATCCTACGGGAAAAGGGCAGTCATCCAGCATCAACTCACTGAGATGGATCTTACGCCTTGAGGATGGACAGGCCGTGGATGGTGACACAGCCTGCGGAGGCACTGGTGTGGCAGCTGCACTGTGTGACTTTATTGGAAAACACTGCCCCATAGCGTCTTGAATCTTTTGCCTTAAGGTGCGGCTGTTGTTTGATCCTCTGCCCTCAGCATCACCAGAAGCAAGCAATTCTGTTGCAGAGTTTAGTGTCCCCAGCCCAGGCCTCGTTACTGCCCTCTCCTGTCCCGATACAGAACCAGTGCCTTCTGATCCCTGCCGCCTCCAGTTCTCCTTCAGGGGGAAAAATGACAAATTGTCCCTGGTTTCGAGGTCATTTAGGAGCTCCCCATACTCAAAGCCATCACTCACTGGGCGCTCTGTGGTGGGATCATGAGCAGTAAGGCCTTTTTTCTTTGCTTTTCCAGATTTCCTCCCAGCACCGGTGTCCCGCCTCTCCTCTGAACGGCTTTGTCTCACTTTAGGCCGTGCTCCCCGCTCTCTCTCTTTACCCCGATTGCCTGGATCCTTTGGCAATGACATGATTTTGTGCTATGAATCAAGTTGATCAGAGAGTTGGTAGAATGGTCAGTAAGAACAATGCAATGTCCAACAAAAGGTTCTTCTGTTCATGACAACAGTGAATTTCTTTGGCCAATGGTAAATCTGCAAAACAGAGAATAAATCTGAAAACTTGAAAAACTCACGTGTTAGCTTGATGCAGTCTGGTTAAACCCATAACATATCAATCATATCAATAACACGAGCTATAATTAAATATCTGTAAATTAATAACATTTATATGCTTCAATGGTTTAACCCAATATTCACGTTTAACTGTCGCGTATCCAACAAACGATATTTTAATAGAGCCACGCAAGCAAATCAAATAACTATGATCAAATAGGAGGCAGCTATGCTAGGGAAGCGAAAGAAAGTTAGCTGCGTTAGCTTCAGAAGTAACAACACTACGTCCCATGTAAACATAATACCAAGTTCATCAATTAGTCACGTTAAACATTTGTAAATGATGCATATCTGGCCGATAATCTACAGTTTATACCGTCGCGATGCTGACGACAGCAGTTTGTGTACAACATTCAGCATATAGCATTGTGCTAACCTGTTTGTCCATACAGAAATGCTCAATAATTTGCCTCATTTGAAGGACATCATGATAGGCAGCTTACCCAAGGAGTAACAATTGAATTTCCAGATGTCTTCTTCAGTATACTTATGTAAATATAAAAAAATCTCGGTTTAAAATCAAGCCAATAGCTAAGGAAAAGAGGCTCTGTCGAGCGAATTCTTCTGCCGAATCGAATAACCCGGAAGTTGAGGGGAACTGGGATTGTTAACCATTTCGGGATCTCAAAACGTGCCCAAGACAAAGTGACAACCTACAAATGAAGATGCAAAAGAAGTGAACTCTTTATTTAAACTGTCAGTGACCCGATGGATGCTGCACCTCAGACCATAAACACAAGTGACAGTAAAAAGTATTAGCAACAGATGCAAAGGGTTCACAAAATATTAGAAAATCTTGGGGTATTTATACTTAAATATAAATTGTACAAGACAATGAATGATACAGCGTAGCATTCAGATGACTAGAGCTATTAAACCTGGCAGGGACATTAATATGACCTCAGGACCATTTGGTACACGTCTCCACTGATAATTCTGGACCCCCCCCAGCGGATGCAGCAGGAAGAATACAAAATGTTAAATTTGTGAATGAATTTTCCAAATCATTTCACTCATCAGTGGAATGTAAACATTGAGTACACATGTTCCTTGGCCACCTATAGGTGTTTGAAAATTACAAAATAAAGGCTCAAATAAACTTCCATGCCCTGCTGGAACCTTTGACAAACAGTACCTGTCTCTGTAAGCAGAAATGTTCAGTTGGCAAAGGTTATGAAAAGGACTATCTGAGCTTTAAGTAACAAAACAGTTGATTTTACAGTAAAGTGAATTGTTAAAAACAGTTTTAAATTGATAAACATTGTTAATTCACAGAAGTTATTTGTGGACATGAGTATGACGCATTAGCTAGTCAGATCTATCCAAGAGCCTGCTCTGAAGAAATCAACGACTACACTACTGCTCAGGACCATTGGAGCAACACAAAGTTTACATTGGAGCTGTGCATTCGACATGTCCCACCACAGTTTCTCTGGACATTTGGGCCACTGATCACAAGGCCATGAACGGCATTCCTCTTGTCACTGCATGATCAGAAACAGGTGGTATCTCTTGTACATTTCAAAAATAAAACAATGAATAAGTATAAAATGTGTCTTTCGGGCTCCACCTAAGTGCCTACTATGTAAGAAAGCTTCAGTTTTTATATTGATACAAAAAATAATATATTGATGTCACATATCATGAGATGGGTGTTATCCCACAGATGTAAACAGTGACATTTAAATGCAACATACAACATTAGTTAGGATTTCTTTTGAGTTTTTGGCGACTATTGTTATCCGTCAACCACCATGTCCTTTATCTACAACAATGCTGTATTAGTGTGGCAAAACATGCTAATATAGAAAATAAGCATAAGTTAACAGTATCACATGAAGGGTAAAAAATACAACTGGAAAAAAATATCTGTAAATAACCACTTTACTACACAGACCTCCTATGGCTCTGCTGAAATAAAATATGGTTATCCCTGCCTTTTGATACAACCAAAAGTGATCCAATAGTTAAGACCATATAACACATACATGCACCTCCGCTCTGCCACATTCAAAGACAGAGGCTTTATAAGACAGATTTTGATTCAACACTGATACCACATGATAATGTTAGGATCTGAAAGTGAAACACACGGAGACACAAACAGAAACATCAACATCGTCAAGCACCTTGAAAAGTATGATTCATCAAATCATCACCTTGGCCATTGAGGAAACGGGCAGTGAGATGACACGCTGCTCACCAGAGGTTATTAACCAGATCAAGTTCTGTTTCCCAGATCCAATCACACGGGTGGCACGGGGTCGAGAAGGCTTTCATTTAGTTTTCTCACCCAGCATTAAGAGTGCAAATTGAAAAACCTCTACACTTCCCGCTTTTATTATTCAATATGACTAGCTCTCCCTCCACCACAGACTGCCCCAGCCCTTATTCACTCTGGACATTCCTCAGCACAAAATGAGATTCATCATCATGTATGTAGTCGGACAGAAAATAACGAAACAAATTGCAGCTGGCATCAATTCTTCAAATTGCTGTTCTCTGGGGGAAAAGACAGCCTTTGTTTCCTTTCACTCCTCAAATCGACAAATGCAGAACCTCTCTTTGGCGTTGTAAAAGAAAAGAATAAGTATAGGGCCACAAGCTAGATAAAGGATTACTGTTGAAATAACAAGCCATTTGTTCATACAAACTTGTTTTTCAAAATACAAAGGACTTGGGAAAGCTCTAATCAATACAAAGCCTATCAATGGCACTGGATACACAGCAATTACCAAGGCTAGAATATGTATTGAAATATACCAAGGCAATGTTTTAAGTGATGCCATTTGGTAAATTAATTGTTGGGGTTTAATATGTAGTGCCTTATTTAAAAAGTGCCTTACTTCTGGCTGGAAAATGTCTATCTATATACTATTGTCTAAGGGCCTGGGCTATCAGTCTCTTCCTGACCGCAGACTTGCACTAGGACCAGTGGAAAAGAGGAGTAGAGTAACTTGTTGAAAACAGCACCATTTTCCTGTATTTCCGTCCAGTTCTGGTAAACTGCGACGCTGCACAGCATGTCACAGTCCTGCAGGTGACATGAGGCAGGCGGCACAGTTAACCCCTTCTCTGTCCTGTCATATAATAATCATCTGTATTCCATTTTAATAAACTTAGTTGTATATAATAAAGTACAAAAATATTAGAGAACATATACACAGTTTTGTCATTTTGTAGTGACTGCTTTGCCTTTTTTCTTAAGCAAACATATACTTTGTGCTGGATGACGAGGAACCAAACAGCCCCCCACTGAAGAGTGTTTCTCTCTCTTTTCTTTTTTATATTGTTGATGTACGGTCAATTCCATCTGGAAAGACAAAAGGAGATTTTTAAAGGAAGGAAGCAGATAATCAAGATATAATAGTTCATTCAAAATTAAGCTTTTAAAAAAGTATGCCAAAATTATCATCATTTACTAGGACACATGCAGATCATTTCTCTACAGAAAGGGTTGGCATGAAACTTTAAAAAATATAAACAAAATACAAAAACTAGATATAAGAAATACATAATTTCTGTAATGCATCATATCATCTAACAAGTGACACCAGTTGTACGGCAATTGTATCTGTCGCAACTGATGTGGTACAATCGATCGATGCGTTCAAACATGTTTCTGTGAGTGAAAAAGCTGGTTAGAGCTTCTCACATTTAGAATACCTTCATAACAGACTCTTTTCTTCTAGATAGTTCTCCTTGTCCTCCTTCAGTTTGTTTTTTTAATTGAATTGTGAATGATTGTTTGAATCAATAACCTGGATTGTATTTTTCCATAATCGAGCATCTCTTGTCGCTCTATATTGTAGGATTGTGAGTATCCTAGCATCCATGGGGGGAAAAGACTTTGTGTATTATAGCTGTTAACTGAACATACTGAACTTGTCCTTGATGAATATAATTTGTATATCAAAATACATTTTCAGAAATTGCGTACAGTGAGTTTACTGAACTGTTGCTTTCCTGCACAATAGAGCAGTGGAAGGGTCTGCCTGAAGCAAACCAAGCCGTTTTAGACCCATCTGCACCCTCCCACTGAAAGAAATGAGGCACAAGGCTTCCTAATAGCCCATGAGGGTCATGCTGTGGAGGACACCTACCCCCCAAGGCATGCTCCGTCATACTCAGGCACAGTGACTCCAGCGTAGGGTTGATCTCTAGGTCAGCCCCTGGAAGTTGGCATTCTGTGGAAATATGGGAGATGTCTTCAATGACAGTTCATTATTTGAAGTGCTAAAAGATATATTCAACAGTTAATAAATGTATTGCATTCCTCTGAGGTGAACAGTGGATATTGTCAAATATTAATGAATCTGTCAAATCAAACTTGGCATGGAAACTCTGACCTGTTAATGCTTGATAAGTGACTTTACAAATAATCTGTCGGGCATTAATAACATGTCTTCCATGCTATTCACTTACCCCTGGGTCGGGAAATCCAGGCACGGAATAAATTATGAAATTATGGACAGTAAGACAGTAGCGGAGAAAACTAAATATTAGCAAAATAGCATCGGACAGCCAGAATGCCGGAATTTACTTGAGTGTACTTCCAAATTACTTGTACCCGCTTGTAATTTCACAATTGTATTTTTTTTGCCTGAACCAAGTGGGAATGTTTGTGTTGGATAACATTTCAAATAGAATTGTGAACAAATGAGCTTCTCTAAAAGTAAAATATGTGACAGCATCTATGGTTGCACACTCGGGGGCATGAGCTTCTAAAGATGGCCCCCAAAGCCAAAACGTTAGCTGACCCTGCTTTAGCCCATGCTACCTGGAGAACAATCCGATTCTTTTGAACGGTCGGGAATCGAGTCACGGTGGTGCGTGAGTTGTTCTTTTAATTTGTTCATTGGAGAGGAGACAACTACGGGCACGGAAACCGAGGAGGCCTATTTCTCTCACTTTGGTGACATCTGTTCCCTCACAAAAAATCCTGCAAGCTCTTCTTATTACAGTGATTGACGCAAATTTATAAAATAATGTCTTTTGAACAGCTCTTTAAATTGAATGAATCCTGACGATTTGAATCCTTTGAAGAGTCATAAGTTCCATCACTAACCCGGAGGCCAATCCCCATAAAAGTATATAAGATGTTCATTTCAAGATATTTATGTAATTTATCCGCTCCCTTCATCAGTAACATGTAAATTACCGAATTGTCTGTGGATTATTACTAGAAGCACATCAAAAAATAAATATAAACCAAACCTTCTGGATTATTCATAATATGTGATTTTGTTGAAGGCTAACAGCGAAAACATATGTCTGCATTTTGAGCAGCCAAACGCCCTCAAAATATTAGCTATCCATGAGTTTCAGAATGATGAAACATAAGGGACGCTGCCATAGCAATTAAATGGGGAAAAATGTTGAATAGGGAAAAGTGCTCAAAGTGAGAGTAATAAAAGTACCTTGTTGCTGGAACATGAGCATTGTTTGTGGAGAAGTGTGGACAGGGAGCGAGTGTGTTCGCTGAACAGAACTGCGACTCTGACTTGGCATGCTGTTGCTTCCTCCAGGGTTAGCGAACCACAGGCTCTGTTCGTTGGAAAACAAGTTAAAATTCTAGAATCATTTATAAATGATGTCTTATTTGTTCAAAGCCAATGACAGATAAACAGTCATCCATAAACAGCAGTTTTACCTGGCGACCCTGGCCGGCTAAAGCAGGATTAGTGAGTGAGTGCCGTGGAGATGCCCCACTCATTCCACTGGGACTCAGAAGACCCAGGCGTCCTGCGGTGAGACCTCGAGGTGTCATCTGGAACTGCCTCTGACCCCTTCGTCCAACTCCCGCACTCACAGATCCAGCTGTGGGGAGCGAGTTTGACCCATATGTCCAGCTGCAGAAAGTGGGTCATTTTACAAACCAAAGCTTTTACAAACAAAGATAGAAAAGAAAAAGGCCTCACCCTTTCTGTCGATACACAGGCATGTCCAGCATAGCTTTCCGAGGGAACAGGCGGAGCAGTTTGAGGACCTGCTGCTTCCAGGACACAAGCCTTTTTTTTTGAGTTTCAGTGAATGCCTAAAAATAGAAGTAGGAAAATGGACAATTGATTCATTGATATCATTGACATAAGACAAAAAGGAAATTGATGCATCAATGTCAGTAGGGTTAGGGTTGAATCTTTTACCTCATGTGTGAGACATTTTTCAATAAGTTGAAGGTAACAGCTAATATTCTCCTCATCTGGCCTTGAAACAAGCAACTGCGTGCACACTGCAAGAAAAAAAGAAGAAAAACAGTTGAAGTATTAAATGTAAAATTCTACTTTTTTCTGTTTAATGAAACATTGTGCCAATACAACTGACTAGAACAGCTGATTTAATAGCACTCACTGACGGCACAGTGTAATATTGTAAAAGCTTGGATGGTTGTACAAACACCTGATAAAATTTATCTTACCTTTTCCCATCACCCGAGTGAACTGTCCAGGAATATCACTGTCAGAGATGGGCGTGCTAGAGGAGTCCCCGTCACAGGGCGGAGGGTTGTGGGGCGTGAACCCCTCTAGCACAGACTCTTTATCCACTGTGGCCTTAGCAGAGTCTGAAGGCGGTGAGTCTTGGGTGATTTGCGAAATACTGGGAGGACTATAGGTTTTGATAGGCGTCATGAGGATCTGCTGCAATTCTTGGAGCGCATTACGCAAATTTCCACCTTCCAAAATATCCTGTAGAATTGATACAATTTGCAATTTATTATCTGGTGTGACTTGGTGAGTTTTATGAGGCAGAAATAGTTCTATACCTTTTCTAAGGATCGTAGCACACTTGGTCTTTCTCGCAGCTTCTGGATACTTAAGGCAATTTTATGTCTAGCTCCTTTAGTAACATTCTAAAGACAGCAATAAACAAAAATAATCAGTAAACAGTTAAGCACAAATGTTATGTATACATATATGCATTATTTACATGATAAATAATCTTTCACTAAATACATAGAGAAGACGTGATGAGGATAGCTTTCTATTTCACATATTAGAAGTCCATGTAATGCTTTATTCATAGTATAGCTTGGAAATTATAAATTATATTATAAAAAGGATTGGATGATAAAAATCTGGTCCAAACTTAAATTGTAAAATGTATTCTCACAAACCTGTGACTCCAGATGCTGCTCTGTAAGAATCATCATCTCCTCATAGGTCATCTGAGAGAAAAGTGATGCATATTTATGAAGCCGGAGACTCTTCAGCCATGCAGGAACATCTTAAAACGCAAGTAAAAAACACACAAAATAAATGTTATGATTAAATAGCACACAAAGCCGTTGAAACATAATTGCCTCAGTACCTTTCATGCCACTGCCGTCCTCTTGGAAAGTGTTGCGCATACAGCCCTGATCATCTGTCTGCTCACTGCCTGAGGATGCAACACTGCTCTGGGGTGACAGAGGGGCATGATCTGTTGAGATGTAAGCCTGTCGACCTCCTTGTTCATCCTGGCATAACCACTCAGAGCCACATGCTTGGGGACTAGAGGGAATGATGGACATTGATTTTTTCAAAGGACTTGGCTGCATTTGATCACCCATGCCTGTAAAAATGTATTTGTTTTGTTAGTTAGTAAAAAATGATTCTTGGGGCAAGTGAAATTACTCTGGAAACCCTACCTGCATTATTGCTGTTGATGGGTGAGGACATTCCGCCTGGGAAAGGCATGTGTCCATTTTGGCCAGCTGGAGAGGTACTAGAGGAGCCGGACTTGTCTTGCCAAATGAGGCCTGGATCCAGGACCTCAGCAGAACTTTGCCATTCGTCTGAGCCATGGTGAGGGTGGTAAGGGCTGGAGGGGGCTCGAGTGGGTGCATAACCACTGGATAAGTGCTCCTCCAGGTGGTTTAGCCACATGGCAAGAGATGTGCGGTCCTCCAGTGTGGTGGCCGGGTGGATGAGCGCGTAAGACAACAGCTGTCTGCTCTCCTCCACAAACAAGCTGCTTTCAATAGTGTGACTCAATACTTTCTGCAGCAGCTTCATATATTCACATTTGGCTTCACTGTTGCGTGGCTGCAAGAGCGGCAAATGAGACAGCAGCAAGGACACCACTTTCTCCTTTGACTCCTGGTGCCACTGGCTAACAATAGCTGAGGATGGGGGCACAGTTTAAGAGAACCTAATTAGTCATTTAGAAATGGTTTTGCGAGTTACATTCTAAAATAACAAAGAAAACAATGGAACAGTATTAAATCAACTGCAGTTTTCTCTTACCTGCATTGTTGGCCTCTGCTTCTAGTATGTGAATCTCTGTGCAGTCTGCCAGCCAGTGCTCAAGGCAGATGTGCAAGAAGCGAGCTTGGGTGCGGGAAATCCTCTTTAGGAGGGACAACAGTGCTACCGTCTGTTCACACTCATTCCAGCCTTTGAACCAGTCTGTGAGTATTCCTACCTGGTCTCGGAACATCATGGCGTGCCTCCTTAGGTAGGAGACAGGTACAGTCTACCTAATGACTACTCAGTTACACACAGATAGAAAAAGTCCTCCCCGCACAGCGGGGATGAATGTAAAGTCCTGAGATGCCCCCAGACCAGAGAAGGAGCCCTCACATGGTTTAGCTACAGGTTCAATACAGGCTGTGGCATGAAAGGATTGATGCTGATGGTAGGTTTGGCTCACTGTTAGCGCTCCTTACTTTATCATATCCAAAGTTGCATCCTCCATTACCTATAAAAGAAACATGGTTAAACAAGATCTAAATTAATAAAAAAGGTTAATTTTAAGCCCTGGTCAATTAACGAATTACTGTTAATAACAATTTTGGAAAAATCAAAAACATCAGTGTACAAAATAAAAGAACAATTCACATTTTCTTCAGTCTTCAAATTGTGTTAGTAAGACAGTCGCAATTTCCAACTAATACACTGAATATCTTTTAGCAGAAAAAATAAGCAATATATGAATACATTTTGTGTTGTTTATGTGAACGCACTTAACAACCCTTTCTGTGAGATGCTAAAATAAGCATCACAGTTATGCGGGCGCATGGGTCGTGAAACAAGGAGCAGTCAAACTGCAGACAGCACCAGTAACACCTGTAACATTGGGCCAACATTTACCCGAACACACCCAAATGACTGGCTGAAACTCTGTCAAAGGGCCCTTCGTTTCAAATACAGCATAATGGTACTGAAACAGTGCAAAAATGCCACGAAAAGTGTATATCAAAGAGGTTCTTAGCAAGTGTTGGCTGGATCGGCCTAGTCAAGAGGAGATAGAAGATTTGTATTGTTTATCGTTGACGCTGTTGCTGCTGCCGCTTTTAGGCTCATTACTTTGCCTGGGCACAAAACCTCTGCTCACACTGCGCCGCTTCAATGTGCACATCCAGAAGCTTTCAGAAACTAAAACAAGTTGTATGTGCATAAACACGCAACCAATATTCATGGAGAGTTGGGTGTTTACCTTTGTCAGTTGTCAGTGGTTAGCGACCCTGGCTAAGTGCTACTACTTAGCTTAGCTCGACGATAGGGGAGGAAAAGCTAAGTGTAGCTTTGGCGATAGCACTTTTGCTAATGGATACAATAACGTGAGCTTAGCTGAAGAAGCGCAGATTTCGGTCCCATACGCTGTGTTTCCTAACGTTATTCCCTTACAGAAGCGAGTTCCGGTCCTTCTAATACCATGTCACATTACATATGTACTAAATTGTTTATTGCATATACAGAGAATAAAAGAGTACGCCTGGAGAAATCTACTTCGATTTTTAGTTCACGTAAGACGCTGACGGAACGTCACACGTCTGGATAGTGCGTAATGTAGCCACGCCCATAGCTTTTTTCCATGTCCTTCACCTCATGTGTAATTATAGACGTTTATGTGTTTAATACAAATATTAAGATACGGCTTTATATATTTTATCAGGTTCTGAAACTATATTCATTAAACTTGGCCCACTTTGTATGCTTAAGATTTAAAACATTCTTTCAATTCTCCAGTGACTAAAAAATAATTCAGCAGCAATGATCAAACATGTATAAAATGTCACCTGGATTTTATTACAAAGTTGTAGCACAATGGCTTTCTACCACAGGGGGAGGGTATAGACATCCACTTTATCATCATTCAAAATGTTGAAATCTACAAATAAAATTGAATCAAATGATTAAATGTTTCCAAAATGATTAGCTGGTAATTAAGAGTATACACCCCAAGATTGGACTAATGTCGCAGCTATTAATGAAGTCAACTTGGTGTAAGGAGCAGTGCAATGGCAGTTGCTCTTCACAAAGCTGTACGGCATACAGACTATTCACTGTCACTGGCATCACTAGAGTCTGAGGCCCGCTCGCTGCCGCTGGCGCTCTGAGCACGTGCCTCTGAATGGGCGCTGCTGTGATCACTGTGAGCTGGAGAGGCACTGCGACTTCTGCTGCCTCCTCTGTTTGCCTCCTCGTCCTCACTGCCTTCATCTCCACTGCTCCGCACAGAGTTCTTGGGCTCATTTTCCTCACTGTCGTCGTCACTGCCAAAGATCTCCTCTTCATCACGCAATTCTCTGGTGCGGTCTTCTCCGCTCTCACTGCCACTGCCACTGGTCTTCCTCTTCCGCTTCTCTCGGCTCTCATCCTCCTCTTCCTCTTCCCTTTGCTCCGGCTCTTCATCTTCTTCTGAGTCACTGCCAAAGTTCTCTCCTTCACTGCCACTCCCCTTCCCTTTGTCATCACCTGTAAAAAGACATTTTTAGGTCAACACAGGAAAGAAAATGTACATGAACAAAAAAGTGGCTGGTTTCTAAATACTGACCAGAGTCCCGCAAATCTTTATCCATGTCTTCCTCCTCATCCTCTGGTTCATGATTCTCCAACTGAGCTTTACGAGCCTCCTAGAAATTAAAAGTAAACCAAATTGTAAAGGTTACAACTTGTTCAGTGAATGGCCATTATAAAGGCAGTTAGGTAGTCAAAACAGCGTTTCACAACCAAGGGGAATAAGGACCCCTGGGGGGATGAGAGCACTTGCCAAGGTGGAATGACTTCAGATTTAAAATGAAGTGTGAATTAAATAGTATTTGGAAAAAAAATAATTCTCTGTAGTACTTTTCTCAAACTCAAAATTTCTGCAGGTTAATTTTGGAATATACAGCATTAAAACATAAAAATATATATTTGGCTATTTAGTGCATTTAGAGTGTGAGACAACACTACTAAAGACAAAAAAGCTTAGTAACCAATGGTCAAAGATTCTATTAGTATTATAACATTATTTACCTGTGCTTCAAGCTCTTTCTCATTCATATCTCTGTGCTTACAAACCAGCACAGCATTTGTGGTGGACTGTGCTCCAGCTTTAGCTCTTCTCTTACTTAGACGCACTCTACAAGGGAAGAGAAACAAGTATTCAATAAAACAGCATCTGGTCCAACTATGTATATTCAAACAGATGAGACAAGCCAAAGCATTTTGTCATTTAGATGTTACCTAGTTTCAAGTTCATTGTAATAAACACCATCGCCATCACGGAAGATGAAGAAGTAGTTTTCTTCATAACCTTTGCTGGCTTTGTTCTTAACGTTCCAGTTGTACTCTCTGGCAATCTTGTAATCATACCTTCAAAAAGCAAACAAAATAAACGTTGTTTTTTTTAAAAACCTTCAAAAGTCAGAATAATTTGAACAGTGATTTTACTTACAGGTCCTCAGCCATATAATCCACACCCTCATCAGAATCTCTTTTGCGTTTCCGAATAGTTTCTTCATTGGGCAGGAAGTAAGCCACAAACTGATTACCTTCTTCATCCATCATTCCCCTGTATTATAAAAAGTGTTAGGGAAGGTAATGTAACGGGTCGTCAACAACAACAAACTAAACCAATGTTGTACCTAATCATGGCTTGAGACATCATTTCCACTCCTGCAGGTCCCGATATGTCTTTAGGAGCAGGATCCGAATCAAAAATGACTTGAGCACATGGGTTGATCCACATCTAAGGAATAAAAAATAAAAAAATTATATATGAAATGATAGATACAATTTGTATGTGTATTATCACAATGTGTACTCACCTTAAAGTCTGGGAATGCGGGCAATACCTCCACAGGAGTAACTCTGGGTTTACTGTAGTGCTGAGCAATCTGCAAAGAAAAACATGCAGAGTTCAATACTCAAACATACAAAGAGCTTGTATACAGTAATTCGTATAAAAAAAATAAATTAAAAAAAAGATTACTTACAGGTTTCTGTGCATCATCAAATGTCTTCTCAATAGCCGAAATCTGACTGTCTCGGTCTTTGTAAATCTCTTCTTCTGTGAATTGTTGTTTGACAGAAACTCCAATCCTAAAACCACATAAGTTATGGGCTACATGTAGACTTACAGATGAAGAAAAACAAACACTTGGACACACTTACTTGACTTCCACTTTCTCATTAGAGACACCATATCTGTTAAACTCTGTGGAAATGTACTCCGTTTTTCTCATCCATGGAACAACTTTCGCATGCTGCTGTGACCTTATGGGCAAAAATAAGATTTGAAAAATGTCTGATCACACAATTCAAATAGTTAGCCATGTATACCGTGACAATAATTATAACTATATATTGAGTCATATTTCAATAAATTACAGATATACATAATTGTATTTCTAGATGAAGGCTGCAAGATTAATAATCAAACCAAAATCACAACTTAAGTGGTTGCAATGGGAAAATCGCAAACAAAGCAATTCTTTAAGTAACATAATTTTTATGTAGCAGAAAACCTGCAAATCTTGATGTTTGAAAACATTGTAATGCACAGCATTATTTTATTAATATGTTTTGCTCCTACACATGTTTAAAACATGCACCCTAAACATGAATTGCAAATCTAAATGCAGGGAGAGATTTTTTTCTAAAAAATATTCAACTCTACTTATGGTCTGGAAATTTAAACTGTATTGGGGGGAAATTACTCATTACAGATTCTAACTACCAACTAAAGCCTTGATTGTGCCATTTTTTGCATTGATTCCAACTTAAAAAAGGATAATTTAGAAAAGGATTTACTGGAATTATCGTTCTTAATTATAATCTTATTACGTCAATATAAAAAATAACAGTAATATTAAATATCACCTTCAAAAATCAATCATATTTAAAGCCATATTATTGTAACAGTTGTACATACCGCTTTGAACTGGATGGAGCCTGGATGTCTTCTTCTAGCAGTTTCTCATCAGCTGGATCCAACAATACTGGCAATGAGAATACAACCATCAAACCAAACATGTAAAACCTCACACATTTACAATATGCTACAGATTTTAAAACGCAGGTCTTACTGTTGGGGTCAATACGATAAGTATCAGGGTTTATGAGGTCAATGGTGACTCCCAGGTCTGGTTCGGTCAGTAGCTCATGTTTATGCTGCTTCTCCAGAGATGTCGCTTTGTACTGTACAAATCTAAAGCATTAACAACTATTACAAAAGAGACCAGAGTCACAGTGGTAACGCATGTTTACATCACTGGGTACATTTGTGTCAGTATCAGTGTTAAGATGAGAAACTGTAAAACGTCACCTGTGCTGGTCAAACGGGTATGTGATGAACTTGGGGTCAAAGGGGATGTCAGGAAGACTGTTGCAGTATTTCACACGACAAACAACCCCTGATCTGAATAAAACACATGGGTACAGTTCATTTATTGTTACCGATTAACCGATGAGTTTTAGAGTAAACCAACTGTCTTACCTCTCAGGGACAGTTCTGTGAGAAGATGGCCGACTGAAACAACAATATATTTAATTAAGAAAATGGCAAAAGGGAATAATGTAATGTTTACAGTTAGTTTAGCATTCATTAAAATGTGATTAAGCTCTCGTTGTGATTATAGATTTCCCACAGAATAGACGTTACAACTGCTATAATGTACTAATGTAAAGCTAGTTCCAAATTGCCTTCTGTTTTTATATGAGGAATGATGAAGGCAGCTACATGCAGAAGTGCTACGTTACGGGTTACTAATAGCTCCATGGTTACTGTAGTGATCCTTCTCCTTCCTTTACCTGTGTCCGTCTTCCCGCTGAGCCTGACTCTGAATGGTCGGCGCCATGTTGGAGGCCGCACAAACTCACACCGTGTTGTGCGGATGTGAAGAAATCCTTTAGCCCTAAATCCGAAAAGCATAAATGTTGTGTCTTTATTTTTGTTCCGATGGAGGACCGGAAAGCGCAGGCACCCGTGGTGGGCGCTCAAATGTAGGCGAACTCTGAAGATAAACGCCCCCTGTTGGTGTGGAGGGTTAGCGCAATGTTACAAGCTTCTCCAAGTGGACATTTATGCGCCCCGATAATATAATAGATCCACGATTACACGTGACAGACGTGTTTGGAATCTACCTTCTTCTTCTTCTTCTTTGGTATTTTATGGCGGTTGGTATCATGGATCTATTATAATATCGTTGGTATCCAAGTGTTAGATTGCCGCCAAATTAACTTGCTCGGCTACTGACCGCTTTGTGACGTAATAAGGCGGTGGTAAACTTCCACAGTGACGAGAATTTTCGTCTTTTCCTATCCAAAAAGTTTGAGAAGCTCTGGAATAGATGATCCGCATTCCTGAAGTTTGTTGTCTACACTGAGATATTATTGCTTTGCCAGGAATGATCCAAAGCATGACATTATACTTGCAGTAACATTCATAGTGTGAGTGAACTCGCCCTTTCACAGATCCTACCTGTAACTTGTCCTAAGTGGCATCACCTGCTCGTCTCCATTCCAGGCAAATATAAACAAGAGTAACGGGGTAATGGGCCGCTTTAGTCTATATGACAGGTTAAACTTCAGATTGTACATGATTATATTTCAGATTGTATAAAAGATTTTGCCATGTTGTCCCGACTCCAGTTTGACCATTTTGGTGAAGTTTATAATTGCACTCTTACGTAGCAACCAAAAACAAGAGCCAAAATCCATACACAACATGAATATTACTCAATAACACCTTTTTTTAATGATTGTTTAAACTGTCAGTTGTCAGTTCAAGTTGTGTGAAATGTTTTCAAGGGCCCGTCACATATTGATGACCTCAGCACTGCTTCCTATGAGACTATGATCAATATTTACCACAGGTGCTATCCCACCAACCTAAGTCATAATTAGAAAAACAGGAGAAACAGTCATAAAGACTTTAAAGATTGTTTTGTAGACACACAAAAAGGGTTAAGTTAAGCTTTTATTAATATCTTTTAAAAATCTATAATTTTGTGCATAAAATACAGATGTCTGATTTTAAATGGCATATATCGTTAATGAACAATCCTACTTACAAACTTACAAAAGATAATTTCAAATATGACCAGAGACACATAAAAATACATGCCTTCTTATGTACAGAAGCTTATGTTATTACGCCATCCAGAACCTAGGATTGCTCAGTAATGGAAAAATAAAATCATTAGAAAGCCAAGAGATGAAATGAAATGAGCTGACAGACATACGTACATCTCACTGGAATCTGTGAGAAACTTTTCCAATCAAGGAAACTCGTATGTGCACATTGATCGCACTTAAAACTTAATGTTAATAATATCAAATGCACAACCTTACTAGAAAGACTATGTAATTATAGCAATCAATGCAGCATGTATTTCGGGAGGTTGGAGGAACTATATACTGGAAACTATGCGTCCCAAATGTATACTTCAGATTCCCACCATTGTGTAAGTTTGATAATGGACTTTCGTGTATTTTGAACAACTTCATGCACCCACATAGCGCTCATAGTCAATATATATATATAGTCTCTCTGCCTTTATCAAAGCGTCCCCTGAGCATTAATGTCTTTTCTTAGGCAGGTAACTCCACTGTGGCCCCTTAAGGCTGTCGTCACCTTTACATAGATTGTGTAGTTTTTCTTTAATACATGCCTTATTTGATTTGCTGTATCCTGGTTTTATTATTGTTCATTGTTGTATGTTGCACCGAATCACCAAAGCAAGTTCCTAGCCTGTAAATCTTGTTCATTGACAATGGCAATAAACCTTTTCTGATTCTGATTCCATCTTAATCTATTTAAAGGACAGTGCCTTTATTTATCTTTATCGCGCCAAGCAAAGGTGAATGCCAACTTCAGTCCTTCAGCACGACACTCCAGCATTGCATTTCCTCAGTCAGGTCTGCATCCTTACATAAATGTGATTATCTCTGTGGAGAAAGAAATGAAGCTTGTGAACGATGGAACATTTGAATCACTGATGCATACAAAATAAATCAATTAATAAATTAAAGCATTGATTAGGGTCCTGATTACTGATCACTGATTGAGCACCATTATAACAGATTATGCATTCTATAAAACGCAATTTATTCAGGATGCTAGGTTAAAATTCAAAGTTTAAACTAAAAATAATGATTGTGACATTATCATTAATCGCGCAAAATACTTAACAATAAAATGAACTGGTAATGTTTCAAATGTGTGTTTAATATAATATATTTTTGAGGTAGTAGTAGTACGAGATAGTAGTACAATCAGTTTTATTTTACAGTGACATTTCATGATCACCTGCGGAATATGCCAGTTGAGTTCCCTGGGTCATTACTTAACATCCTGTAGACAAAAAGGAGTTGACTTAATCAGAAGAGTAGTCAAAATTTGTATTACAGAGTAACATTGTTTCAAAAATAGAAGTATAGCCACTGTAAATGTAAGAGTTCTATCAAAACTAAAATGAGAACAATTAAATCGTAACAAAGGAGCAGTGCAAGAAACACAAACTGAAATCTTTTAATATTGTCAACATAAAGCTTTTGACACTTGTAGGCTAGACTTACTCGCAGTGGGATGAGGAAGCAAAACATTTACTCAAGTACAGTACACTGACAAACATTTTACTCAAGTAAGAGTAAAAGAACACTGTCTAAAAAAAACAAACAATCCACAGTGTAGTTGAGTAATTGTTTAGATAAATTGTACTTAGTAATGGTGGAAGGTGATGAAAGGTGTTTTTTTTCTTACCCATCTCCTCCTCCCCACTGGTAAAATGTCATGTCCTGGTGGAACATGGAGAGGAACAGCCACACACTCACAGTCTCCACCCAAAATATAACAAAGAGAAACCAGAGAGATGAGAGCACCACCTCACACAACATCATCTTCAGCTCTGTCAGTAAACCAGGGCAAAAAGAAAGACGTTTTTATTCATGTGGACATTATAAATCATCTTTAAAGTTTGTGATTAGACATTTAGTTTGTAGCAGGACGTATACAGCGGGGTTCAACATTGAGAATCAGTGCATTACCTTTACTTTTAATCACCGAATCACTTGTCTTAATGGAAACGATGAGCTAGCAACTATTAGCATGCTAGAAATCGCTGTCCAGAGCTTCTTACTTATGCTAAAAGTCGTCATTACTCAAACTAAACCAATAAAAAGTGCGCTCGCTTGTAATCTTGCAGCACTGACTCGTGTTAGAGTTTGACTTGAGGATATAATTTCTACTTCTTTTAGAGTTAGCTGTACATTTGTTATGGTCCTCATCACGGCGCGCCACTTCCGGGTTTGGGAGCGAGTTTCAAACTGTGGACCTCGGACAAAGTTGGCTCATTACAAGAAAACCCAGAACGCCAGGTTAAACTTAAAATTTGAGATTTGTTTTCAATATTTGCATTTGCCAGAAGATGTAGTGTCCTTTTCTGTTTTGAGTATTCAGTAGAACTACAACTTTTTATTATACATTTTGTTCACTGTAAACTGCAATATTTAGCTAAAACGAACGGTTTAATAATATAAATGGAAATGACAGTGGTATTTCTCTGTGTCGAGCAGTGTTTTCATTTAGGCATGGTTTTAATGTTGAAAAAATATGCATGTATAATCCAGAGTGTGAATTTTTTGAATAATTGTGAGTAAATACCATGGATGTATTATTTGGTAAATACAGACATTTGAGTTGAAAACTGAGATTCATTTTTAAGCCTCAAATGTGGGACAGTGAGGGATTACTCAAAAATGCATATATCAATCAAAATACAAATTTGAATGAGCTATTGGTGACGTTATAGCATGGTTAAACACATATTTTACATATCTCCCCTTTAAATAATCAAACAAACTGAATAGTTGTATCTCTTTATTGTGTTTTATAATGTTTTACACATTTTAACCCACATTTAGTACTTTACCATCTTTTATGTAGCATAATCTTTGACATTCAATAGCATGTTCCACCATCTATACACTTTAATACAAGTTATGAGTTGTAGTGGTAATGAGCCTGAAGAATACTGTCATCTTCAAAGAAAGGCAATCTCTTTTCATAAATTGTCTGTCACAACATCCTTTAGACGCCACACGCTCACATTTCAATCACATCGTTTTTTAGGAAATAGATCGAAGCAAGGACTTAGGGCTGCCAGGGTTTTAGACGTCAGTATGGCACAGTGTTTGACAAATGCCAATTTTACCAAGTCTCATTCAGTCAGTAGGACACATTTTGACAAGTATAACACATAATCATTGTTGAATAAGCATGGAAACGCCTCTCACACAAAGCATTCAGACAGTGAGCAGATTGTGTGCATAAAACGTCTTGGTTGGCTTGTATGATGAGGTTGGATTGGCCGAACATTCAAACTCATGGCTGTTTTTGGCTGCTCTTGACACGCATAGACAAGTTGAACACACATGCCTTTTAGCGCAGTGTCAGTTCAAAGAGGGAAATACTACAAGAAGCTGTTTGTATGTGTAAGATCCAGTGAGGAGCACGACGACAGCATAGCATATATGACTCAACTGAAGTTTGAAGGGAAATTCTGATATATATATATATATATATATATATATATATATATATATATATATATATATATATATATATATTTTTTTTTTTTTTTTTTTTAAAGAAAAGAAAGCTAAAATAGATGAAACAAAACCAAGATTGTTTTTTAAGAGAGCAATTTCTGGAAAATAACACATTTCACTTGAGAATTAACTAATAGTGCGGTCTGCTTGTTAAATAGTTCATCATAGAAATTATTTGAGTAAAATGTACACGTAAACATACAACTCTAAATTAAACTTGAAGGATAATCTTTCATTTATGACAAATATGCTTAAATCAACAGGAAAATACAAGCGGTTAGGAAATGAGGGCACCCAAGATAACAAGTGCTTTGCCACATTTATTCAATTGTATTTGGCCATTTTTACAGTGTGTAAAAGAAAATGTGCTACAATTACGTTAGTAGAGCGTGTGCTTAAAGTTCAGTCACTCAGTCACATGTTGTGGCATTAGAAGTATGTGTGACCAAGCACCTTTTTATATCATTAGTGTTGCTTAGCTGGGCCTCTAGTTTTGTAGCTTATTAACTATTAGTAGTGCCAAGCCTGCTGTTATGGCCAGGACAATATTTCTAAACTACTTTAAGCATAGTATTTCTGAAAGTCTAACAATCTCAGTATATTGTCACAGTCCCTTCCTGCATTTGGGAACTAAAAGCATACCACCAAAGCATCCATCTAAACATTTACCCTACAAATAAAGCGCTGCGTAAAGTGCTGTGAAATAGGCAGCAGTTTTAAAAGGCACCAATAAAATTATTTTAATTATAAATGTGTCTAAAGGCAAACAAACTGCAGACCTTTGAAAGATGAAAGGGTTTGTGGTGTTACCTTCCAGTACCACTAATCTAAAAGGCATATATACAATATAGTTAATATGAAGAATACATTTCTCAAGACATTTAAGACATTACTTTTACAAATCTATTTAGATTATTGTTGTACATTGGGCTGCTAAAGATGTGGTAAAAACAATAAAATCTGTGTGTGAACATTCATTTGCATGTCTCTCAATCCACTGGATAAAAAAACAATAAAATTGACCTAAACAAAAAGGTATAAAAGGCACAGTAGTAGTGTTCCAAGTCTAAAACACATATTGCAAGTCAAGTTACTGAATGGATATTAAATGAACCCGATAGACCATTACAGCAGGCTTGTATAAGGGCAGCAAAGCAATTAAGTGGTGTGTTTAGACCAATAATAGAGAATCAGCCAGTGTATAAATGAAAATGAACCAGAAGAATTAATAAAAAGCACTTTAAGTGATGTTAAATCCTAGATTGTGCATACCTAACTTTAACAGTGTGCAAAGTGATTGCTGTGGCTAGAAATCGGTCAGAATGGGAATATTGTGTGAATACTCGAAGTGTCAAACAAAGAAAGGATTTTAATGAGTGCCCGTCGTCTGCCTTATAAAGCCCTTTTAACCTGAGCAACATGTATTTACTTGTCCATCCACATTTGTACAGAGAAGAGAACTGAGGTGTACTGTGAGTGTAGAGCGGCAGGACCGTCATTTTTCTGGCTTGCTGTGTCTAACAAACTCCATATTTCCATCCCCAGACTAACTCAGAAAACTATGGATCTAAGTGTAGGAAAGGTGTGAGCCATTTGAGATCTGTGAGGCTACACTGGCACTCCGGCTCATGGCTGGATCACTGCGTCCTCCTGATGATGTCCTGCCCATTCCCTGGGGACTGTTTTGTACTGCCCCACTACTACGAGAGACCAGAGAACCAGCAGACGAGTGTCCCCATGGTTGTTGCCCCCCAGCGCCCTGCATACTCTGCCCCCATGCCTGCTGTCCCGACGCCCCTCCTGGACTGGAGTGATAGTGGTATTGGCTGGCTGTGTGGCCTGAACTGCCACTGCCCCAGTGTTGTCCATGGGAACTCCCAGATTGGTGCTGATGACCCCAGTTCCCTGGAGCTCCAGGAAAACTATTGCTGAGGGCCTCTGGGGAGATGTTAGCTAGCACCATGTTGCTGAAGCCAAGGCGCATACTCTCAGAGTCAAAAGCTTCCACTTCACGGGCTTGGCGCTCAAGAAGACTCCGAATTCGTTCCAAGCGCTCATTTCTTAAGGACAACATCTCTTCCTCAATCTTAACAAAAACAAAAAAACAGTGGGGTTAAAAAACGTAATTCTACTTTAAGGAGTTTTTCTTTTACTGATGTTAATGCTAACCTTCTGCTCCAGCAGCGCTCTGCGCAGGGATACTCTCTGCTCCAGGTCCTTCTTCTCTCGCTCGTGCTGAGAATCTGTCTGCATCTTAATTTTGCTCTGGTAGGCATTGAGCAGCTCCAGCTCCTGCTGCAGCTGAATTCTTAAAGCTTGGCACTGAGCCTCCTGAGTTTCATCCAGACGAAGCTGAAAACAAATCAAGGCTCAGAATCAACATCACTTCAACATCACTTCAACTGGGACAGAGGCTGTTACTACGACATTCATTCACAAATGTCTCACAGCATTATTTTATTTTTCAGGATTTCGCACTCACAGCTTGAGTTGAAAGCATCTCGTTGATTGAGTGATCGTACTGCTCGGCCAAGATGGCCAGTTTGCGGTGCTGTTCTTGTTTAAGACGCTTGAGGACAGCTTTGTGCTCGGACTTTGGTGTGGTCTCCAGCAGATGATTCCTCAAAGCCTTATACTGTCTCGTCTGTATCTTACATGTGTCCTGAAATTGTTTCTTGATTTGCAACTCTTTGGACTGTTGTTACATAGAAAATATATTTAACATATTTTATAAAGAGTTAGAGCAATAAAATATGTGAAAGGAAGTTCACCTTAAGACTCTTGGGCTGCTGCCGCACTTCCATGGCATGTTTCCGTCGCAGTTCTCGCTCTCTCCTTTTGTTGTACTCCTGCTGATTGGTGAGCTCAGTCTGGTGTTGCATGTAAATGAGGTCAGCTCGGGTCTTTTGGATGTTACCGAGCTGACGAAACTCCAGTTCTTGCATGGATTCATGATGCCGAAGGAGCATAGCATGTTCCAAGTCTTTTTGTGTCTGTCGCTTGTTTAGCTCCTAATTCAGACGATTTAAAACAAAAGGTCAAACAACATGACTATAGTATTCCAATGATTATATGTTAAAATGCTCACTTCGCGCACTAAATCCTGTTCAACGTTGTGACGGGCGATTAAGATTCTCCGCTTGAACCTGCGACACTCCAGTTCTAAGTACTGCCTCTGTCGCCGCTGTAAGTTTGCCTCTTCCTCAGCCTGGAAATGTTGGAAATTTTCTTTCTGCTTGGACAGCCAATCTTGTTTTTCTTTCTTTGGTGTTGATTGATTTTCATTCAATTCCTACAAAAATATTGCAACACATTAGTAATAAATACACACTTTCTTATGCTTAGATTATAATGAACTAGTTAGTTCATACCTCCTTAAGTTGTTCTTTGCGCAATTTGTATTCCCGTTTTTGAGATTCTAAAAAGCTATTAAGTTCTTTCTTCTGCTGGTTTTGTATGTGCTGTTGAAACTTCTTCTCATCACTGCTAAAGGTTTTTGCCTGTGAAATGTTTGACATTTTAGTGCACATCTTCTGACAAACATTTGAACCATTACAAAGCTGTAGTCTTACATCTTTATCTATGGATGCTGTGTGTTTCTTGATTAGTTTCTCCATCTCCTGAGCAAAGCTGTTCCTCTGGTTCTCAAGTTCCTTGTCGAGACGCAGTCTGTGCTCATCATTCTCGGCCTTTAGCTTGTTTTCTAGTGCCATCAGCTGTTTCTGATGCTGCCTCCTCATTCGTTTGTAACCCAAGATTTGCTCCCTTAGCTCGGAATTTTGCTCATGCTCTTTTATTTGGCGTGTAAGCTGCAAAAAAAGAAGGAAAACTTTTTATTTTAGGACCGTATTATTATGCCAAGGTTTTATGAATGTGTAATTGATTCACACTTACAGCTGAGACAGTGCGTATAGTAGCAAAGTGTTCACGGTTTCTTTTTGGTCTTTGAGTTTGTGCTGTTGGGGACTGTGGCTCAGTTGGTCGAGTCTGAGGCTCAGCTTTTTCATTGACAAGTTCTTCATTCTTTATCAAAATATGAACATTTAGCAAAGCGTGTCAACAATACTTAGCAAATAACATCTTGTTTAATGTCTGCAATCTCCGTACCTGTGTTATGTGTATGACAGAGCTATTGGACATAACTGTGTGGTCACCCTCGATTTCCAGCTCGCTCTTGTCATCGCCTGCGTCTGTCAGACTGTTGACAGAGCTGCTCTGAGAGCTGGCACTTATTGACATACTGGGAATAGACTGATTGCTCCCCACACTGTTCACGGTGCCAGTGCGGCTAACCGTATTCTCTGGTTCCTAAAAATAGATAAGAATAGAGCTCAACAGTTCAAAAAAAAAAAAAAAAAGAAGGAAAAGAAAGAAAAATTGAAACGATGCGTTTCAGAGCTACATGTGCAGAATAACAGTACAATTGTAATTTCCAAATGGCATATTACCTCCTCTTCATCTTGTACATCAGTTGCTGGGCCATTGTGGGCTTCCTGAAACAAGATCTTTTTCATTTTGCGATACTGCAGATTGTCTAATTCTCTCACTGCATCCTTCGTTCGACTTATTAGGTCCACTAAAACAGATTCTGGTCTTTCTCGCTGAACAAATGCATGCTGAAAAGAAGAAGACAGTGTCACAATATATTGTCGATGTAGCTGAAAAATTATTAGCTTTTCTAACCTTACCTTTAAAAGCTCTTCTGAGTTGGGCCTATCTTGTGGAAATTTTTGAAGGCAAGAATCTACAAAGTTTCTGAAGTAATCCGTCCTATAAATCAAGATCAAAAGAGTACACTTTTTAATCAAACAAAGTACATAAAAGAGAAGAAAATACATTTCCTAAATCTAAATGACATAACTTACCATTCACTTGACTGGAGTGTCGGACTTTCATTCTGTGCAATATGGTATAAGGCACTCATTGCATTCATATTGAACAAAGGGGGTTTTCTCTCCGCTGTTAAGATGAAATGTAATAGATACATTTTGATATTGCATGCACATGAAATATTTAAATTAATCGATCAACATAAAAAGTCTGACGTACCCAGTTCTATGCAGGTAATTCCTAAAGACCAGATGTCAATTTTACCATCATACTGTCCCTCGTCCATTGCTAAAATGACCTCTGGAGCCATCCTGTAGTGATAAAAGCACAAAGGTTAAGAGACCTCATGGGTGTGTTCAGTATTTCAAAGTAAAAGCACAACATACCAATAAGGTGTTCCAACAAAAGAGTTTGCAGGACATGCTATAGACGCGGAACCAAAGTCTGCCAGTTTGACCTGTCCATACTCTGTCAGTAAGACATTTCCAGCCTTTATGTCTCTGTTAAAGGAGTACAGATGACATGAATGAAATATATATTTATCAGAGTATAAAAAAGAAAAAAGAGTTAGACTGACTAGTCAAGATTCTATATATTTATTTTAAAGATTCAAGAAAAATAAAAAAGATGGCCCAACATAGTTATGGCCACTTACCTGTGAATCATCGTGTGGGAATGAAGATAGGCCAAGCCTTGCAAAGCACCATGGGTAATTGCAGCAATTTCAACTTCTTGTAGAGGTTTTTTGTGAACTAGTGAAGACAGGTTAATTGAAGCATAAGTAAAGAACTCAATGTTACAGGAGATAAGACATACATGTATTTTAGTCTTACCTTCTAACAAGTCTGAAGCAGAACCAAGACAATACTCCATTACCAGCTGTGTAAAATCAACATGACAATAGTTAGTTAATTGCTCAACAACATATCACAAATAAGTCAGTATTTGTGTCACAATAAGCAACGGTGCTCCAACTCATCTAATCATATAGTGAGCCAATATAATTTTTGAATTTCAAAAAATCTTTAGCAGCCATTAAACCAGGCATAATCCGCTGGCTCAAACACCTGATATTGGTGACGTTTACACTATGATGGAAGAAAACTTTCGCTATAGAAAAAAATCAGCTAAAGAAAAGGAGACTCATACATTGATGAGTGATTAGAAGGAGTCGTTTATGTTTCAGAGTGAGTGGAGCACCACAACTTATCTGCAGAAAACACCTTACCCAAGCAGTGTGCTCCCGGAGATAACATCCTTTATATTCTATACTATTTGGATGTTGTATTTGCTGAAGAAACTTCACCTCCTTAATGATGTCTTGCCATTTCTAGTGTAACAATAGAAAAACAGACGTCTTTCTCAAGAAAACATTTCAATTGCTGTTATTACAATTCTTATTAAATTTCTTGTAGTACCTCCATTGGCTGCTTCCCACTGTAGGACATCTTCTTGATGGCAACCACATCGTTTGTCCGCACATCCCGTGCCTGTAAGAAAATACAGTAATTGTCTCAATTTTTCAAGTCAATAGAACAAAAAATACCTTTAGAATAACCCAACAATAATAATAACACCCAAGTTGAAATATCTGATTATTATTTTGATTGAAAAAAGTGTAACTAATGTGAAAATTATAATTTGGTTTAATGGGTTACTTACAAAGTATACGGCGCCAAAGCTGCCATGGCCAATCTCACGCAGATCAGCAAAAAGCTTTTCTGGGTCCTCTTTGAAGAAGAGGTCAGCGATTTCGGGATCCTTCAGACTCCCTGCCCGACTGCTGTTGGGCATAATTGGATATTGGGGGCAACGCCGCTGTCGCCGGAACTATCTGGTTCTGCGACAGCGACTTAACCGCCCCCTCTCAAGGCTCATCTGCAGGACAATGATCTCATATGTTCAGATCTACAACAGAAAAACATAAGCCTTCATTAGTATCAATGACTTGAACCGCCACATATAAAACAAGCCCTGTATCAAATAAAATGTCAAACATAACAACATTAAGACTCCCATACGCACCAACAAAACATAAAAATGAAAGAGTTGAATCTTGACTGCGGAGATGTGTGATCAGACAAACAAGATTAGAGACAGATAAAATGTAAGTGAACAATCGAATAAGTTAACACAGCACAAGTAATAGGCAGCTTCGTGCCTGCCCCACTTTCCAAAAACATTCCAATGATGAGAAATACCAGTCCAACCAGTTGACTATAGAACTTTTTTTTTTAAAAACAAAAATAAAATCAATTTGTATTATTTGGCGGTTGGTCCAAAGAGAAACCAAATTAGCTTTGACATTTGAGCAGATTTTGTTTGTTCTTCTAGTTTACAACAACTCAGGAAATGGAAGAACTTAAGGCAGTAATAAGACTGTTATCCATTCCAAATTATAGACATAAAGAATTAAATGTTTTTTTTAAATGTTGCCACTTAAAGGCGCAATGGACAATTTTTCGGCAATTTGAGAACGCAGGCGGAAGTGCGCATGCGCACTCCCCCGTGCGGACTGATACAACACACACGTGCGTTTGTTCATTAGCGCGACGGAGCGCATCGCATCTCTCGTCTCCCGTAGATTTCTGTCAGCTCGAACTGTCTTTCTCCGTCTTCATTTTGCCCCGTACACTGAGGGAACTATATTATGATAGATCCATGCGCTTAGACACGCGGAAACGTGGGGACAAGCCTGACGCGGCTGCAGGTGAGCGGTAGGTGCGTTTTGATTGATACGTGGCAGGACAAATGATTTATCCAAGCCACGAGGAAATATGATAAAAAATTTGCTGAAAAAAAAAAAAAATCGCACATTCCATCTTTAATAAGACTTTTGATTATTCTGTATGTATATATAAGTATATTTATTTATTCATAAAGAAACAATGAAATCAACTTACACAGTTTTGATGGAGCTAGGAAGGAATTGCTTTAGAAAGTTTACCAAGTCCATGTGTCTCAGATGATCAGTGGTAAATAGATGCAGAGCTGACGCTACAGTCACAAGACCTTTACCCGGCCGGAAAGAAAAAGCCCTCAGTTTATGCAGACATCTTTTGTCTCACCACCACAAGACTGAACAGCTCACATCTGACAGTGATGCAACCAGCCCTCTGAAATAAAAGTCTGTTACCACGTGGGACTGAGCCTCTTTATGATCATTGTTCTGTACAACATTGTAGCTTGTGAATGAGCCGTGTTGTCATATTTAATGATGGCATGTATAGCTGTGGCTGTGGCGAACACACAAGTCAGTGATGATAACTGATACCTTCAAAAAACACCTTAACATTCCACCGAGCACACATGCACAAGAATGTAGAAGAACAGGACAACAAAGCTGGAGGGCAGGAATTCCCAATGTATGCACTTACTGTGAGGCATATTATCTTTACATTTCCTCGTCAGGAATACTCACTGGTTGTAACTAAATACAACCCATAATGAATTTATACTCATGAAACCACAGTCCTGATTTTCCTTTAGATAGCTCCACCCTGCACTGACATATCAGGACATGAGTCAGGCCAAGTTTCAGTTTTCCTTTGACATAAAAATCATAATAAATACTATATAGATGAGATGTCTAAAACATTTTAATGAAATACAAATAGTTAAAAGGAGTTGTCAAGGCTGTGACACAGACGATTATCTTGCCATCAATAAATACATTCAATTAAATGTTCATAAAGTGACCATTTCACTTTAATGAATATTTTTGTAGAGCAATTATGACACAGGACAAAACACTTTAAAAATTCTACAATTTGACTTCGACACACAAGCCACAACACAAAGGCAATCAAGTTAGAGCTTTACAAATGTTGATATGTTGTTAAGCCTTTCACACAGACTTTAGTGTTATGTTAGCAACACAACAAAGTCAGCACGGCTAAATTGTGTGTTATGATATTAACAATGTCTGTAGATTATTGACACTATGTCCATGTACACTTAGATGTTATAAATAGCTGACCTACAGCTGTGTGTGTTCTAATAACCACATAAACAATGACTTTATAAACAGACTAGTGTCGCTCCTGTTAGCTGCGTTAGCTTAGCCTCCTCAGACTCACCACTTGTGACAGGCCAGGCTCTGCGCTGTGGACAAAGTCGTGTGATTCACGACACTTAGAGATTATGGCAGAGCTCCTTTCTTTTGGGTCCCACTGTAAAGAGTTGGAAGTGCCAAAAACGTACGGTCGCTGGGACTGTCAGTAGACTTAAGCATAGATATTTCCTTAAATGTTGCGGACTAAAATCCCCACCCTGAAGTTGTCGAGTCCCACTCCCAGGTTGATCCAAAGATGGCTGCCAAGCTCTCCGCCGCCTCCCTTGGACAAAATACGACAGGAAACCGCTCGAGTCGATCCAACACGTCAAAAAGTCACAAAAATTCCACACTAATATCCGCTCCTATGATACAAAACGTACAGCGTAAGTCAGGACAAACGGACTACTTGATGTCGCGTTATGTTGAAACTCTGCTGTGGCGCTGCCTGCGGCAGGGTGCACAAGCACTTCCGTCCTGACTGCGGCAG
Organism: Eucyclogobius newberryi; assembly: GCF_026437365.1. NCBI lineage: Eukaryota > Metazoa > Chordata > Actinopteri > Gobiiformes > Gobiidae > Eucyclogobius > Eucyclogobius newberryi. The sequence continues at coordinate 25,480,298 of NW_027315724.1, forward strand.
TAAAACTCTCTAATAATAATAACATGATTATATTATAATTAAAACAGCTCAATTTCATTGCGCTTTCTGTACACCTACATTTCCTTTATAATACAAGGTTTGAAGTAGGAGAACAAATCAAGTAAATATGAGTTTAAAGACGGGAGTTTTGAGTCTATGACAAGGAGGCAGGGGGCAGCGAAACTTTAGCGCCATCTCCCAAAATATAGGACAACTTGTTTCATAAGAGAAAGGAAACAATGATTATGCTTAGTGTGTTCATTTAGGTATGAAATAGCAGTTAGTATTTTGTGTTAGGATTTCATGTTAGGAGATTGAAGATTATTCTCTGCTTGGAAAACCACAACAAACTTGACTATGGATAGATCAATACAACGTTAGAGTCTTTGAAAACACACATACAACTAGTATGTGATCAGCTTTTATCTTATTTTCACACATAGGCGTTCTCACCACTTTTATTCTGAAGTCGTACCCGGAAAATCCCGACACGCCTCTGGAATGACGTTAACACGTTACGGAAGTGTCCGTGGCTCTTTCTCACATGGCAAAAAATGGCTGCAAACGGAGAAAAACAACAGGGCCACAGACCCGGGGTTTATAAGCAGAAAAATAAAGGCCATAAACATGGCAAGCATAAGACGAAGGGTGAACTTGAAAGAGAAAATAAAGGTAGGTTTAGCTGTCAGATTGTGGTAAGCGTCGTGAAGTGGCAGAGTCCTCTTGAGAGAACAGCGGAGGACACTCACGTGCTCGATGTCTTAAAATAATCATGTTGTCTTTTGGCTTCAAGTGTAGCTAGGTGATACAATGTGTGTCACTATTTTGGAGTTAACTTGTTCACGGTGTAAAATATCCTTTGCCCGTTACTTAAAGTTGGCATGCATCCAAGTTGTAATTTTGTGTTTGAATGTAATCTATTTTTGTAGTAGCCAAAACGACTATATTAATTTCTATTTCTATGGTTATACATATAGTTTATAAAAACATAGTATTGATTAAGATATGCTCTACCAAGGCAGCATATTTTTATCTTCATATTGTTATTTTTTTTTCCATCTGATCATCAAATAGCTAGTACCAGTGTATATTTATTTAACTCTTTATATTACTATATACAAATTGTAATTTAATAGTCATATTTTGTATACTTAGGCAGAGTATCGGTGACAGTCCTCAGCAAAAAACTGAGGAGAGAGCAAAGGAAGATGGACAGGAGGCATAATGCAAAACAGCTACGTCGAAACAAAAAAGACCTGGTAATTATATGTTCAAAATGTATTATCCGCAATTACGTATTGATATATGTAGTAAGTTTCTGTGTATTTCCAGGTACTCACAGAGAAAAGGAGAATAGGCAGTAAGGATGGCGCTCCTCACTTGGTTGCTGTTGTGACGCTCCATGCCCAAGTCAGTGCCTCTTCTGTCGCCAAACTCCTGCGTGGGGAAGATGCCGGGGGCATTGTACACAAAGAACGGTTTATCAGTGGGGTCCCTGAAAGTTTTGGATTACTTCTGCCTCGATTTAAACAAAGATTCATTTTCATGAATCAAAACACTGGTATGGGATTTATTACAATATGCTAAAATGAAGTGCTTTCTAGTTCACCTTGTTTTCCTCTTTGTTTAAACAGCTGATATGCACTCCCTGCTGGACATTGCAAAGGTTGCAGACAGTCTTGTGTTTGTGTTGGACTCTTCTGAAGGTTGGGACAGCTATGGGGACTACTGTCTTTCATCTCTCTTTGCTCAAGGCTTGCCCAGTCATGGTAAGTCATGGTTTATGTTCATTTTCTTGGTTAAAATTAAGGATAGATTAAATAAACTCACCTTTAACATTGAATATTTTTTTTTGTTTCATAGCACTGGTTTGCCTTGGCATGACAGATCTTCCCATGAAAAAGAGGATTGAAGCAAAAAAGGCACTGGCAAAAATAACTGAGGCCCGTTTTCCTGATGCACGTCTATTTTCCCTTGACACTGAGCAGGAAGCAACACTGCTGCTAAGACACCTGGGCAGTCAACGGCAGAGAAAATTAGGATTTCGCTCCAGACGTTCCCACCTTTTAGGCCAGAATGTCACTTTTACACCTAATTCAGAAGGCAACACTGGTCTTGGGACTCTTTGTGTTTCTGGATACATCCGAGGCTGTCCTCTATCAGTGGACAGACTTGTTCACATTAGTGGGCATGGGGACTTTCAGCTCAGCCAAATTGATGCCCCTTCAGATCCACTTCCTCTGAACATTTCAGCTCCACGAGTTACTAAGCCTGGCAAAGGAGATGTTGACATGGCTGTAGGTTATCAATTAAGTTTACATTATGATAATTCTATTTAAATCTGCTAACTTAAGATTTTAGACTCGATACAAAAACAGACAAAAAAGTTAACATATAATTTTACTGCTCATATTTATAAATAGAGTAGAATGACATTATAATTGTTTGTCTGCCAGGATGGAGGTACAGAGGAGACCACTCGTGTGCTAATGAGAGCAGACCCGTCTCGCAGGGAGAGTTTGCAGGCCGAGGCAGAGGTGGACCCCATGGACGGAGAACAAACATGGCCCACTGAGGCAGAGCTGCTCGAAGCTGAAGGTATCATTACTTTTTATGTATTATTGAGCACTGTGGAAAATCTCAAGCTATTCATATTCTTAGAGCCATCCTGTTATGGTGGTTTTAATACCGTATGTTTTCAAATGTTTTATATATTTGTGCCGTATGAGCAGAGGCCAGGAAGAACAAACGTGTGATGAAAGTTCCCAAAGGAACGTCTGATTACCAGGCCTCATGGATTGTGGATGAGGATGAGGAGAATGGGGATGTCGATGGAGACAGCAGTGATGAAGATGATGATGATGACGACATGATGGATGAAGCTATGGAGGGAGATGAGGATCTACATTCACAGGTAACATGGATTAAATTACACTGAACAAAAATACAAAGGCAACACTTTTGCCACTCAAATATATTAAACTTGCTCTATAAACACAAAAGACCCATTCCTCTCAAATATTGTTCACAAATTTTTCCAGATCTGTCTCACTGAGATGTAATGCAGTTTTGATTACGAGGTTAATTTTTGTTGTATACTGTAAATGGAAAAGGCCTACACAAAGTATACAAGCTAAAAGCAGATCAAGTAGACAGTATAATGTTAACATTGTATTGAGTAGTATATTATAAAAAGTGTTCCACAGGTTAAAAGTTTATGATTCATCACATATAGACAAATTGTGTCAAAACTGTATAGTTGCATCCCTAATCTGCGTACAATTCCTAAAGCTGAATACATTCCAGTTCTTGGATGGCCAGCACTCACCAGACATGTCACCCACTGATCATGTTTGGATGCTCTGGATTGGGTATACGACAGTGTGTTCCAGTTCTTGTCCATATTGGCGGCCATTTTGGTGTGACATTTGTGACCCCCAGACCTTCTCAATAAAGCAAAACCAAACATTTCAGAGTGGCCTTTTATTGTGGCCAGTCTAAGGCACAACTGTGCAATATTCATGTCAGTCCGATTGGGACAAATTTGTGAACAATATTTGAGAGATGTGTTTATAGAAAAAGTTTCATATCTTCTAGTTCAAATCTCTGGGATAGTTTTGAGTTTATATATATTTTCATTGTACAGTACATTAAACGGTTCATCTTTTGGTTCATCGTTTGGCTGCAATTAAATGTTGTATGATTCCGCTCAGCCTCAGTATCACATTTTCCGGCACTGGCGTATACGTGACCTTCAGACGGTGCACCTCAGGTCTGAGAGGCTTTGTTTGTTTTCCCAGTGTCTGTCTCTTGCCTTCAATGCCAGGCTGCTGGCCACAACAATAGTGTTTGGAGCAGGAGTCCCAGGAGAAGCCTCCTGTCTTCCTGTTCAGTGAACAGAACTTCCTGTCTGGACAGAGGGAGGGGTGGTCTATTTATTTATTTGCAACTTTGCTTTAAAAGACATCTAGGAAACTCTTCTTATACAAGAAACCACTGAGATTGGAATTGTTTTATGTGTTTGATGTTGAGGAGACCACACAGGAGTCCATATTTAAAATGTTAGCCAGGATGTAAGTGGTACTTTAATTGATAATTGTTGAAAGGTTGTGAATCAACCACATGCCGAGGTCTTCCTCTCATGTCTGTCTGGGGTAGTTGGACACTGGCCAGTGTATCGCAACTTGCATTTCAATGGGGGCATTACAGTGTGACGATACCTCGTCCAGCTGTTCTAAATGTTTCATTTAACATGTCTGAGATGTCAAATCATGCCTTGTATAGACCTGTAATTAAGTTATTGTATGTATTAATGGAAATGGTAAGTTATAAGTTTATAACCTCAAAATTGTACTTACTAAAAATGTTTATATCTTTTTATTCAGGAACCTACTTCAAGTTGTGCCTCTGATGAGGAGGAGGAGGAAGATGAGGAGGAAGATGAGGAGGAGGAGGTTTGTGCCTCAGAACGAGGTGGGGCAGATCAGCGCTATGATTCAAAAATTGACAAAGCAGCAGAAGCGGAGGGCCTTCAGCGCTACCGAGAGGCTCGAGCCAATGAGATGTTTCCTGATGAAGTGGACACGCCCTTAGATACATCTGCAAAAAACAGGTTATTCATTGTTTCTTTCTTTTAATAAATTAAAAAGTATAACATAAAATGTTTTAACTGTTTATATGTCAGGTTTCAGCGATACAGGGGCTTAAAAAGTTTCCGAGCGTCTCCTTGGGACCCCATGGAAAACCTGCCTCCAGACTTTTCACGCATTTTCCAGTTCCAGAGTTTTGAACGCACCCGCAAACGCATCCTGACTGAGGCTGCAGCAGAAGATGAGGGGGCCATGGTAAATATGCGTTATATGTGCATTTTAAAGGACTGTGTGTAGTTTGATTACAAGAATTACATTACAACAACAAACCAACAGCCTATTACAAATATATTATATACCTAAAAGCCTATTCATGCTATTCAGCTGCGGGCGTGCTCGAAGGTGCGTGACACTCGACGCCATTGAATTTTGAATTGCACATCACATGCTGCCCAGCTGGCAGCAGAGGGGTCAGTGGGAGACAGTGTGAGGGGCACAGGAAAGTTGGGGATCAGTACAGTCGCGTTGCACAACTCCTTCTGCTGCGGCTGCTGGAGCAATCAGTCCCACTCTTCCTGTCCTATCTTTCTGCTTTGTTTTCATGGGCTGTGTAGCATATTAAGTCTGGCCGTCTAAATAAATGTACTTATTGGGCTTGTTTCTCCGTGAATAAAACATGCAGAGAAGACTTCTGAGCATTCAACACTTTCCTCTTTGTCCTTGATCTTTCTATAAGCTGATTTACCTGTGTTCATGTCTCCATGTCTTCTCCTATACTGTTCTATACTCTACTCTACTTCTGTGTATAACGCAAGAGAGTGTGGGTGGATGCATAGAGAAAGACAAACTCCCAGTTCTCCTAAAATGCATTATTGCTGTGGTGCAGGTTCTTGGCTTATTTTGCCACCAGTTTGTCACTTTCTCAGACTGAATCAAAACTGTAATCAATTTAATTAAATTATATTTCAATGCACTGCCTTTTTAATAGACATGGGGCATGTTGAGGTGGGCAACTTAAAAAGCACCACTTCACCACATGCTGAAGTGGTTATTGGGAAATGGTTGGACAATGAGGCAGTACACTAACTGCGTAAATGAAAAGGCTGAACAGATGAGCAGAGTGATTGTGCTCAGCCAATTATTAAACAAACGGGTAGCCATAGTGGATAGTACATATCTCAGATTAACTCATCACTATAGAGAGATAAATGTGTGTCTGTCTGTGCATGGGCAACTACACATTGCCCCTTTTTAATCTTATGATTTGTCTTTGTGTTGTGACCTGACATATTGTATTTTAGGTGGGCTGGTATGTTACTCTGCACATTATTGATGTCCCGTCCGCTGTGATGGACAGTGTCCAGGCAGGCAGACCTCTTGTACTGGTTTCTCTCTTGCCCCATGAACAGAAGGTTTGTTCACATATGCTGTGTTTCAAACGATATTTGTTATTTATTTTTCAATTAACTCTTGAGCAAGAGCACATTCAGTTCTAATACTGTTAAATCTTTTACAGATGTCTGTGATGCATCTTTTGGTAAGGAGGCATCCAAGTAACACAGAGCCAATCAAATCCAAAGAAGAACTTATTTTTCATTGTGGATTTCGAAGATTCAGGGCCTCTCCTATTTTCTCTCAACACACTTCAGGTACCGCTCAAATAATTTTGAATATTATTTATCTGTATATCTGTCATATTAATTTGTCTCTCGTTGCCAGCTGACAAACACAAGATGGAGCGTTTTCTCAGGCCAGATGCCCCCACTGTCGTTTCAGTGTATGCCCCCATCACCTTCAATCCTGCTGGAGTCCTGCTGTTCAAACAAAGAGATGATGGTGAGCTTTTTAAAAACGTTTTATACAACGTGTTATTTGTGTGATTTAATACATTTTTTGACTGATTATTGATTTCGTACATATCTTGTAGGGGCACATGATCTTGTGGCCACAGGCAGCCTGCTTAGTTGTGATCCACAGCGTATAATGCTGAAGAGACTCGTCCTCAGCGGTCACCCTTTCAAAATCAATAAACGATCAGCTGTTGTTCGATACATGTTCTTTAACCGAGGTGCTTAGAATACCACATCATTTTCATAATGGAATCATTTTGTTGGCAAATCTTAGATTTCTTATCACTTTTTTTTTTTCTGTTAAAGACGATATCCTGTGGTTCAAGCCAGTAGAGCTGCGAACGAAATGGGGTCGAAGAGGTCACATTAAAGAAGCCTTGGGTAAAAACCAAACATGAGCCAATATAATTCTGCATTATGTTTGTAATTGTTAGACTGAATTTTCTTTTCTTTTTTCAGGAACTCACGGGCATATGAAGTGTGTATTCGATAGCCAGTTGCGCTCTCAAGACACAGTCCTAATGAACTTGTATAAGAGAGTATACCCCCGCTGGACCTTTGACCCCTTTGTGGCATTCCCTTTACCCTGGGTTAAGAGGGAGGTCACAGTGGATATGCAGGATTTGGATGATATGGAGTAGTGGTACATGGAAGATGATACACAAAATGAAAATGTACAATCTATTTGTACAGCCTATATTAATTAAAACTTGACTCAAAGCCTATCTGTTGTAATCATTGGTTGATTTTACACAGCATAAGAAATCGCATTCACTGCCAAGTGCAAGTTGCAGTGTTACAAGAGTACTCTAGATGGCAGTGAAGAATCATTTTAGGTTCACAAGTCAAATATATTCATAGGTTGCATTTCTGAATGTGTGAAAAGTGAGTAATAAAAAGCACAATATAATCATTAAAATGAATTGGCTGGATTAATGTGAATTTGATGCAACATATATTTTGAATACCTTGTTTTATTGAGTGGTTGGCCTTTAATGAATGACCTTTTCTTTGGTCCTCTGGTGGTCTTACACTGACTTAAAGCCAGGAAATAAACAGACCAATCAGTTATAAATCTGAAACACATAACACGTCACTTCTGATTCGTAGACAGTGATGGGGCTGCTTAGGCATGCTGTCAGTGAATAAAAATGAAACCAATAAATACTAATTAATTAATTTGATAACACAATAAACTTGGATAGTTGACTTGGCAGTCCTTTCCCCAGAATGTGTTCTTGTTCTAGATGATGATTCCGTATGACTTGGAGTGATAAGGAAGTGGCCTTTATAGGGGCACCAAAAAATAGATGTAAACTTAGATGAACTGAATGGTACTTCCATATTTAGTATAATCATCTACATACACAAGAAAAAATAATTCATTAATGATAAATGTACTACTGAGACTGGAGACTTTTTAGCATGTAGGTTTTAGCAGCAAGATAACAAGCAGGGGTTAAAAGTACATTTATATGGTGAAAAATGTACTAAATTACAAATAAAAATACTGCTGCCAAAAAGTATACATGAAAAATACAAACTACCTTTTAATGCAATTTTAGTAGCCTTTTAGATTAGTCTTCTTTTTTTTTTTTTTACAGTTTAACGCTGAAATGATTAAAACCTCAATCTGCAAATTCTCTGTAGGGTAATCAGCAGGTGATGCTCTGCTGTTCTGTTTGTATAGAAAAGGAAAAGAGAGAAATCTTATCAATTACATTATGTGATTAGTATTTTCTACCCCAACAAAATACATAAATAAAAACAATAAAAATAAACTAACGTCTGTTGTTATTTGTGACACTATATGCCACATGCTGACATGCTGATTGTGTCTCTTTGAACTGGAATGTCTTGCGGTTTCCAGTCTTCGCCTCCACAGTTAGCTGGCTCCCAACCAAAGATATGATGGGTAAGACATTTATTCTATTTATGTGTTTCCATTCGATGTGAATAAAGCGATGGCAGGAAAAGGGGGCAGAGAGGGAATCAAAGATAAGAGTCAGCGTGAATCAAGCCATTGGTGGTGCAGGAGGGACTGTGGAATGCACAAGAAAGTCAAAAATCTGGAAATTAAAATTTTAAAAAGTTAGTGGGTGAGAGAGGCATGGAGGGGTGAAATGGAGGGGTGAAATGGAGGAGTGTGAGAGTGTGGGCAAAGGGAGTTGAAGCGAGTGGCTGGCGTTTATGGGTTACAGATGTGGCGCTGTGGGGCTTTGGCAGGGGCCGTGTTCCCTGGAATCACGCTCAGGCTGGGTGGCACCGGGGTGAGAGGGAGGTCACCTCACCACAGCACACAGCCCATAAAACACTAAGAGTGGAGGGGGGAGAAGAGCAGAAGAGGGCCCCTCCCAAAAAAAAAAATAAAAAAAGCAGCCTGGGACACTCAAACATCCTGCCCTGGATCAAGACTTATGGGTTAATGGTTATTACTTTTAGCATCCTCTACTCCAACCTCCCTTTTAAATACAGTACATGTCCATCATGATAAGAAGTACTTCATTTTTATCGCAACTGATTTACAAAAGTGGTTTAAACAAGCAGATTATTATATCAGATTTGGGGTAAATGGGCAAGTAAGTGAGCGAAAAGGCTATAGATAAGGAAAAGAAACATAAATAGCAACTCTTTGTGGCCTATGTAATAATATGATATCATACCTCTGTTTGTTGTTCTGTTTTATTTTTGGTTGTAATTGTTTTTTGGTTTGTTGATCGAACTTTAGACTTTAGTTATCGAGATCAACTTTTACAGTTTTGCTTTGGAACACTTGGCAGTATATGGGCACTTTCACACATCACCACGTCACAAATGGGACTAAATTTGAACGAAACCAAGACAAGACCAAGACTAAACTAGAACGGGACCCAATAAAAATCTACATCTGGGCTCAAACTCGGCTCAAATCAGAAGAAAACAGGACCAACCAAGTTAACGCATCCTCTTTGGCCTATGCGCAATCCATTCATATGTATGTGTTGCGCTTCCTCTCTTTACCCGTGCTGTGACTCCTTGGATTGTGGGTCTCAAAAACCACAGCTGCAGCTCCATCAGCCTCCTCTGTCTTCCCCTCTGTCCTCCACAAGAATGAGCCCTGGCATTCTCCCCACTGCTGCCATTAATCAGATGAGAGGGTTGGGGTATTTCTGCATGTGAGATGTCAACTGTATTTATGCCAATCCCCACTCTGTGAAGCGGGGCTGATGTGTTGTTGCTGATGGTATGGAGACCAGGACCTCACAACAAAGCTCTGGGTTCACACAGAGAACAGAAGAGGGAGGGGAGTGCAGAAGACACAGGCCCTGATGGTGCACACATTCGGCTCTGTCAAAGATTGGATGTAATGGAATTTTTGGATGCCACTAAAAGAGAAGACAGAGGGATTAAACTATGATGTGTGTTTAGATTTGCAAAGGACCTACATCTTAGCATTGGATTTGTCATGTTTTCTAACCTAAAAATACTGTATATTTCGATAAAACCAACTCTAACAAGCAAAAGTAATTAACTCAACTACTTGAAAAAATAAAGCTAAAATTATATGAGGCTAAAATCAATAGCTCCTTGCTTTTAAGCTGCTTATAAAGAGTGAGAAACGTTGGTGGTTGGTTAAGGCATTTGAACTGTTGAAAATTAAAAAATATATATAATTTCAAGCTGAGGTACCTGGTTTTCACAGGCAAAACCAGAAGTTTTTCAAGCTGTGTAACTCATTCATAGCTCTCGTTATCCCTTTGGTACATGGTTAATATTTACAAGAATTCATTTTCAGACACGTGAAAAACCTTTCTCAGGGCGAAACTGGGGTGGACCGCACAAAGCACAACCAATCAGACGCTGCTTTTGGCTCATTCTTCCGGTTTGAGATATAAAAAACTTTAATATTAGCTGCAGACAGCGCTCAGGGGTCTCATTTTTGTCATTTTTGCTTTTACAAGATACTCTTTGGTAGAAAACCCAATTGTCTCCTGTACAAAAAAAGCGTAGCAAGTAGTGTTGTCTATTACTGCTTCTACAAGTGCCAGTGAAATGAAATGAAAAACACACACTATTTCCAACCTGCTCGGCTCTGACCCCCTCGAGGGCCTCCCATGCAGAGTGCTTTTGTGCTGACATCAGTGCACTGAGACCTGGCAACCCACTCTCTCCTCTTCTCCCCTCACCATGCTTCCTGCCCTGATGATGTCACACACCATATGGTTTTCAGCAGTATCAAGCAGGAAAAGAGATTTGGGAGAAGCAGCGAGAAAAAAGAAAAAAAAAAAGGAGGACTGGAAGAGAGTGTGGATTGGACACAGAAAACAAAAGATTGGCTCGTCCCCATGAGTGTGAGCTGTGACTGAAGTAGAGGAGAAGGAGAGAGGCTGCACTGTGTGAGGCTAATGAGGAGAGACCAGGGAGCAAAGACCAGGCAGCAGAAAACCATGTGCTAAGCAGACGTCCAACACTGGAGTTACCCACGTTTACAAAAGTGAACACGGCAATGTGAAAATAAACGCGTACAGGTAGAGAGCAAAGTTATTTAGCATGTTTAGATCTTTATTTACAATTCGAACCCATACAGTATTCAGCAGTGGTGGAAAGTAGCAAAGTAAAAAGTAAAAAGTACTGTACTTAAGTAAAATGTTTAGGTATCTGTACTTTACTTTTACAGTGGACATGTTTTACTTTTGCTTCACTACATTTACTTTTACTTGACTACATTTGCTTCACTACATTTACTTTTGCTTCACTACATTTACTTTTACTTCACTACATTTACTTTTACCTCACCACATTTGTTATCTGTACTTTCTACTCCACAACATTTTTGAACTGGACCGGCAAGTAGAAAGCACTTTTCATTTGGTTTGAGGGATTATTTTTAGCTCTTTCATGGTGATGTCCTGTATAAAAGTTTTGAGTTCAGGCTTAGTAGTAGAGTAGTTTTTTTAATCCTACTTGGGTGATGTTTTGTTCAAAGTAACAATAGTCATCCTAGATTAAAAGTTTTGGTTCCTCTTTACGGTAAGTCTTCAAGTTAGAAAAATACTTTGCTTTATTTATGTTTTTCTGTTTCTATGTTTTATGTTTTTTACCTATTATTATTATTATTATTATTATTATTATTATTATTATTATTATTATTATTATATTATTATCTGCTTGTGTACAAGTCTCTCCATGGCCTAGCACCAAAGTACATCTTGGATATGTTAGTGCCATATGAACCATCTCGGACTCTGAGGACCTCAGGGACCGGCCTCCTGCTGGTGCCCAGAGTCAGGACTAAACATGGACCGGCCTCCTGCTGGTGCCAGAGTCAGGACAAAACATGGGGAATCTGCGTTTCAGTTTTATGCAGCTAAAATCTGGAACAGTCTTCCTGAAGATGTGAGACAGGCTTCTACTCTGACAATGTTCAAATCTAAGCTAAAAACAGTTTTGTTTAGCTGTGCATATGACTGAAAGGATTTTTTCTTTGCACTCTTCTCTTTTGTTTGTGATTTTATTAGTTTAGACAATCAGTTGGATTGATATTTTTTAATTTAATTAATTTTATTGTTTTTCTGTTTCTGTAATTTCTTTGTGATTTGAATGCATTTTTCCTGCTGTGTGAAGCACTTTGAATTGCCTTGTGTATGAAATGTGCTCTACAAATAAACTTGCCTTGCCTTGCCTTGCCTTATTAAACTTAAAATGACCAGATTCTACACCCAGACAATTACCGGTACTCTTAAGGTACTCAATACTCAAAGTAGTTTCCACCACTACTTTTTCCTTCTATTTCAGTCATATCGTTTCTGAAGTAACGTTACACTTACTCGTGTACAATTTCGGCTACTCTACCGACCTCTGTTTGTGTGACACCATAACTCACTTTTTTCACGTCACAGTTGATTACATTTTCGATAAGATTTACATTTTGATTCTAAGATAAGACGTGGAAGCTCGCGCTCCAAAGCTGTCTATAAAACTGGTCATTACGATGAATTAGGAGCGCCGCGTGTGGAAATGTTGAGCCTACTGTTCAATCTTTGGTGACAATGACAGTCTGAAGCTGGCAGGGGCGTGTCCGGTATGACGAGCCGGCCACAGCGGCATCTGGACAGACAAATCAAAGGAGACTGCAGACTGATGGCATCAAGGACCCGACGGAATCAAGGTGTTACATTACTTTTTATTGTTCAACCTTTGCAAGTACAAGTACACACAAATGGATAACAAAATTTATTACAGAAATTAATGCTTGAAGGTTTGGGATTGATATTTTAGGCTTAGCTCACATCCTGATATTATTGTATTTTCAGACTCAGAAGTCGCACCAGCAAAAAATGCATAACAGAGAAGAAAAAAACATATATAAGTCGCAGTGGAGTATGAAATGCAGTTGCAAATGTGAAAATAACAAATAATATCACATATAAGTCGCTCCGGAGTGTAAGTAAAAAAAAGTATAATTATAAGTATAAGTCGCACCCCGGGCAAAACTATGAAAAAAGGTGCGACTTATAGTCTGGAAAATACGGTATTGTGATTTAGAGAAAGCTAAGAACAAACACTCAAACACAATTATATACAAATGTTTACAATTCAGCAAAATCTATGTGTAGTTATGGAGTTTTCCAAAATGATATTGTGCTTTTTTACAATAATGAAGAATGAAACATAACAATTTTTACATTACTGCTTCTTGCCATCACAGTCATTTTGGACGAACTTTTTGCGCGTAAACTCTGCAAATCCTACAGCTCAATCCTGAATAAATGAGCAGACATGTGTGATTTAAAGAGCAACAGACTGGTCTCATATTCAGTGTTTGTGCTGCACTGGGCCTGACTGATCCGCAGCTCTGGTCCCAAGCAGAAGATGGAGAACTTAGAAATCGGGATGGGTTCTTTGACATGTTTGTGGGCCCGTGGCAGGCAGCTTTAATTGAATCATTGCTTACAACCGGCAATTTGGATGCTTTCTCAGTTCATTAGAAGTTCAGAGTTTCAGGTTTACTGAGCTCCAGATTTTGGTATGTTAGATTGTGTTTGGACAAGCTGAGGTTTAATGTCCAGCCTCGGAGGACTGATTGATTAGTGAGATAAACGTCCATCTGGCACAGAGGCATTCACTGCAACCAAAATATAAAACATAGTCAATACTAACTCCAAACAATTGAACTATTTGTTTCTCATGTAGAGGAAATAATGTAACTTCTTTTGTATCAATCCCTTGACTATACCATTTCAAATATTACCAATGACAGAAGAATCTCATGTTAGGTTCCCAGGGCAGGTGGGGCTTTTCTGTGTGGATTTTGCATGATCTCCCTGGATTTCTCAATCAGCTATAAAACTTGCACAATGGGCTGCTCTGACGAGGCTGTCCTGACCAAAACCTAGCTCAAGATCTGGAGATTGGGCTCCGAGGGCTGCACTGGCAGGTTGTCCCAGCTGCTTAAAGGCATGGGTCAAATGCACGAAGCAGTTTTCCCTGTACCACGACGTAATTCCACAACTGTTACCTAGCAACCATACTGTAAACAAGGGCCAAAATCCATACAAACCACACAATGATTTGTCAAATGATAATGCACAATAACACATTTTCTTTGTTAAATTATTGCTTAGATTGTCAGACAGTTGTGTATGTTGTGTGTGAATGTCGCTTATTGATGACATAGACAGAGGATTAAGTTGTATCAGCAACTACGGTACTTTGCTTTTTTGTAAAAAAAACTGCAACTTGACTGATGTAAAACTATGATATTTACCATATATAACACCAAACAAAACAAATAACTGGAAAAACATGAGAACCTGTCATATGCAATTTAAACCTTCATGCTACCAGACTTATTAGCACTGCCACGCCTATCATGTACTTAATTTGCCCCTCGGGGATAAATAAATCTATAATAATTGATTGATTTGTTACTTATGTACACATTAGGGCTGATGCCGTGCCGAACAAACACATCCACGACTGTTGTACCTCATTTGCACACAAAATGCCACAGTAATTGCAGATTTAAAACGCATCATGCTGGCTGCATGCACCTGGCAAAGCACTAATGATATCACTGTGTCTCTTCCTGAATGGAAAAGACTATTTTGGAGCATGAATTGAGAGACATCCTTGATAGAGCATATGTATTCTGTGGCACACCTCAGTCTGCAGGGTTATCTTTGGTTCATCAGGGAACATGGAAGTCAGACAATAGCTTCCTCTGGGGTCTTCAAGGTGTCCCTGGACAGCTTCAGCGGGGCAGACACACCTTGACCTCCAAAATAAGACCCATGAGCGCTGGCAGCTGCAGTTGGGACAAAAAAACAAACAGGAACAGGTCACATGTTTAATCAGAGCAATAATGTTAAAATAATGGGCTGCATCCATAGCTGTCACAAAAGGGGAAAGTATCTGATTAGTTGATACATACAAATATGATACTTAAAGGGAACAAATTGAAGCTGTGTTTCCTCAGGGGTAAATTTAGATTTATTCATGTTTGACTAATCCTGTATTCTCCTGTAACTGAGGCTCGAGTGCTCAAAAAGGTCCTGTTCTCACCTACCCCCTACAAAATACAAACATGTAAGAGACTTTCTGCGTGTTGTGACATGTCACTGTGAAGAGGCAGGTCTTATTTCT
The DNA here is from genome assembly GCF_026437365.1 of Eucyclogobius newberryi. NCBI lineage: Eukaryota > Metazoa > Chordata > Actinopteri > Gobiiformes > Gobiidae > Eucyclogobius > Eucyclogobius newberryi. The sequence goes on from NW_027315724.1 coordinate 25,495,362, forward strand.
TAGTTTTGAAAAGGACCCATTACTATACTAATCTTTTTTTCAATCAATATTACTGTTACTGCGACAATGATGAAACATATGTTATAGTTCAATAGTGACTGCCAGACAAAACGCATACTATGTCTCCTTTAAAATATATATGTGGCACTTTTTCTTTTTTACTTTTTCAATTGAATAACGGGGATATTAACGGTGTAATTCAAACATAACCTGCAGATGGCCATGCTGTAAATGACCGCACGGCCAAATAAATAGACACACCACTGCAGTACTCGCGGCAGCGGCTCGGGACAGGGGGGGTCCCGCCCGCGAGCGCCGGTGGGTGTCGCTGTGCGCGCAAATTCCCCGCGTGCAGGACCTCAACAATCCGAAGTGTCAGATTGTCGCCAACACGTGAGCAAAACCCCCAGATTATGAACGCGGGCTGAAGACAAGGGGGGGATCCTGGAGGGGAAGACCGAGATTACCGGGAGGAATCATCCGAGGGACCGAGAGATCGATGTTTGAATAATAGGATCCACGCAGAGAGACCCGCGCGGGACGTTTGCAGAGGGAATGTCGAGAGGCACCGCGGTGATACGGCCAGATCACCAGACATGAATCCGAGGTAAACGAGTGAGTGAACACTTCAGAAACTACTGCAAGCTGACGGAAGTAGCGTTGAAAGTAGCGGTTATCGCACACCGCGCGTTGCCAAATCGATGAAGTCAAACGTGACCGGGGGACGAGGAGACGGGTCTTCTGCGCGATCGGCTATAAATGCGTTATAACCCGTGTGTTGCATGTGCTTTTTGATCAATATGTGCAATTAAGAGTAGCCATGCCGGTGATGGTTAATGAGAAAGTGCATTCACGAGATATTATTTGACATTGGACAGTAAGTCAGGTGCATCAGCTGTTTGAACGTGAAAGACTCAGATGCATAAACGTAGCAACGGTGAGTGGTAAATTGAAGTTGAATTTGAAATTAGAAATAAATACATGACATTTGGATAATAAAAGGTTGATAATAACGATATAATTAAATAAATAAATACATGCATTTATTGTGGGTATTTTATAAGAGCCTACATGTGCCCATCTTTATTCAAACTCGTCTGAAATGTCTGAAGAGTGATCATGAATATGCAAGCGCGTGAACGTATGCGTCCAATATGTGCCTGTCTCTTTAAGACGATGTGTCGAGAAGTTCGAGTTGGGGTCACATGAAGTTCCTGCCCTCAATTTTACCTTTTAGTTTTATTATAGACTGACATCACACGGGTCTTTAAAACACTTAAGGCGCACCATTATCATCCCGGTGCGCGTTTTTGCTTCGCCTCAAAAATAGAAAAGAAATTACTTGAGGAAGAAAAAAACTAAAAAAAAAAAAAAAAAAGAAGTTGGAGGAAACTGATGCTGGTCAAAGTACGTATTTGTATAGGAGTGGATGAGAAAGAGAGTGGAGAGGAGGGGCAGTGACACGGAGAGAGGTGGGTGGGAGGACGGCCCGTTAGAGCGACAAGAAATTCATATCAATTAATAAAGTAAAAAAAAAAAAAAGCGCTGGCAGACGCGCTCGGAAAACTGGCATGGTTTTTGGAGGCTGGCAGTTAAAGCTCAAACGTCAGATATGAGATTCTAGAGAGTGCTGAGATGATCATTAAGGGAGACTTGGAGCGTATGGCAGAAGACATCGGGCATGCAGGTAAGAGGCTCTCGCGCTTTACGCACGGCAGGCACGCGGGCACTGGGACACGGGCAGCGCGCGGGGCTTGTCCGCTGCACTCGGGCTACACACATGTGCTGGGGATTCTCACTTACTATTACAAGAACGGGCTCTTATTATTTATTAGTTATAGTTCAACTATTTTGTGCGTTATTTATCTCGTGTTTAGTCAACTTAATTCATACAAATAAAATACATATATTAACAAATAATGGGCATTCATAAAATGATGTTTCCTGACTACAAACAAATTAATAATTGCATGGTGATAGTTTTATTTTAATTACGCTGTAACAGGCTGTCTTAAAAAAAAAACACACACTCACAGAATATTTAATGTTAAATAGGCATATGGAAAATGTCATTTGTAGGGAAATAACTTTATAAATCGGAGAAATGACCAACGACTATTACAAATTAAATAGACTCTTTTGTTTTTAAATGTGTTTTCTTAATGCCTAAGGGCCATCTCAAAACGTAATCAAAATAGACGCTGGTGCTGCTGGCAGAACAGTATTGGAACCATCTGTGAGATACACCTTGTTTTAACGCATTATTTCTGGATGTGATTTAGGACCTCACCCTCCGACAGAGATAAGGGGAGTTTTAGGAAAAGATGGAACCCCTCGTGAACGTTTTACTGCTACAATATGGGAAGAATAAAATAGATTAAAACCAGGCGTATTGTCATGGTCGACACACTCACTTCGCAATGCTTTGCGCTTCTCTTGCGATGAGGCATGACGTTGGGCATTTGATGAACTGGTTGGAAAAACAGACAGACGCAAAGTAAATTTCTATTTAAAAAAAATCTACGCCTGGTATTTTGAGGGGGGGAAATACATATCTATTTTAGCACATTTATACGCACTAATATTTACTCACAGATCAACGTACATCACGCTCAAATCAAGTAAACGTTGTATTAAAACGATATACGAAATATCAAACACGTCACATGAAAAAAAAAACACCCTTTATATTTGTATTTCTCAGAAAGTCAAAAATGGAGAACATGCAAATAGGCCTATGGTCTAATGAACGAAGGACAATAGTTGAGCCCCGTCGATTGATTCTTACGCGGACACATATGATACTTTGTATTAATAAACACTGTGTTTTTCTAATTCATAAAGCACACAACGAATGAACACATTCTTCTAAATTGAAAGATCTAAACATTACACAGCATGCACAGTGTGCTTAGCTAAAAAAAAAAAAAAAAGCTTCACAGTTCTTTTGATTGGACACTTATTTTATACATAATTGATGTATTGTCTTAATATAGAAAAACGAGTGCCACATGTCCAAATATGATCCAAAAATAGGATAATAAAAATTAATTTGTGTGACTAAACTAACAGGATGCCCTGCAGATGCCTAACAGGATGCCCTGCAGATACAAAATCAGCCAAATTGACACCGGGTGACATTTTGTAGTATCTTATATCAAGGTCACTGATTAAAATCTGCCAATGTAACAAAAATGGCAGAATTCAATGGTCTTTTTAAAAATAAAAATGGTATACTATTTTATTGTGATATATTGTATTTTATCCATTTTATTCTAATGTGATCTTATCTTATTTTTAGAATTTAAATTTTCTTCTACTGGTCAGTTGCATGTCTGTAACAAAAATAATTTCCCCTTGGTGATTATAAAAGTAATTCTGATTCCTGAGTCTGACTTTAATTTTAATTTGTGTAGTTTCCTAAAATTGCAGTGACTGACTAAAAATAATAGATGTTTTCAGTGAGGCGGTATCACTGTTTTCAAGCAATGAACTGTTACTGTTAATCAGACTAAACAACATCAAACGGCGATGACTTTCAGTGACTTATCCAGAGTTCATGACCTCTTCATATCACACTCCCTCCTAAACATATTTGGTCTGACTAACACTAATATTTACTGCAACATATGTTAGAGGAGTAATCAAATGCAGACACATAACTGAATTTAAAACACTTAACATGATGCGTGGAGACAAGATGAAGCGTGAACTCATCTCAACCTACCACATAGCTGCCTGTTTATCCAACTTCATACACGTTGTATGTTATAAATCACTGGCCATATTTCTTCTTCTTGACAATATGTTCAGGACATGGCCTGAGTCAATGCCAAAAATTTAAATAAAATACATTATTATTTGATTTGCAAGTATGAGGCAAGAAACAAGATGCAATTCTTGGTATTTTTCTTAGTCACTATCCGTGTTTAAAGGGTAAGGACTTTCCAGTGTGTACCAATCTACTCTGTAACTTTGAGTACATATTTGAATCACGTAAACAAGAAGTGGATAGTCTGGTTTCAGGAAGGCATGACCAGACAGCTGACATGATATTTGTTTAGTTGCTTGTTTCCCTTTAATTGAGACCAAAATCTTGAATGTGTTAAATCTCATAAATAAAAGTCTTCAGATGGTAATGTATGTGTGAACACCGTGCCGTATGATGTGGTCTATTTTAGTTCTGAATAAACTGGTTTTGATGCATGTGCAAAAGTTACATACAAGTAATAACCAACTAGTAACACACACACGCACACGCACACGCACACGCACGCGCACGCACACGCACACGCGCACGCGCACACGCGCGCGCACACACACACACACACACACACACACATTCTGATTAATATTGTGGGCTACTTTTTTGGAAATGTCCTCTGCACACAGTTAGGCTACCTGTTGTACCTCACACTCTGGAAACATCAACAGTGAGAACATGTTTTCTTTTTTTTAAGCAATGTACACACCATAATATTTTACCAACCATAAACAAATCTGTGTTTTTTTCCTCTACTTTCTTCATACAGAGGAAATTGATGCGATAAACTTTCTGATAATGAGAAAACCAGTGAATCCCCTCGCCCTTCATAAAGGTTCACATTACAGAGCGGTTTCCACAATACAAATTCTATATTCTAGGAGGAATATATGCATCAATGACAGGATTAAATTGATAATATTTATTAGTATTATTAGTACCAAAATGTACATAATCATAATCTGGTTTGTTCCTCCCAAGCACACTCAAGAACGACAGCCTTCACTACATTCTTGTGCGCTGTGGTGTTGGCCTGTGTGACACTGACACATTTCTATTGTTACAGGTGCTGGATTGAAGACGATGCTGGATGCCATGGAAGTTCCAAGTCATGCGAGGGATCTTCTCCTGCAACTCAACAGCCAGCGCACCAAGGGGTTTCTGTGCGATGTCATCATTGTGGTGCAGAACGCGCTCTTCCGAGCTCACAAGAACATTTTGGCTGCCAGCAGCCACTACTTGAAATCATTAGTGGTGCATGACAATCTTATCAACCTCGACCATGAGATGGTGAGTCCAGGGGTCTTCAGGGTCATTTTGGACTACATATACACCGGCCGCCTTAGTGAGGGGGACCCCACTTCTCCCTCTGAACCAAGTCTAGGCGCTGTGCTAGCTGCAGCTAGCTATCTGCAGCTGCTTGACTTAGTTGCCCTTTGTAAAAAGAAGCTAAAAAGGAATGGCAAGTACCTGCCACGTCCAAGTCCAGCCTTTCTGCCTTATCCCAAGATGGGGCATAATAGTATGGGTTTAGGGAGTGGTCGGTATAGAGTTTCAACTCCTGTCATCCAGACATGTACTCCAGGAGGAATAGTAAACAGCCTTGCCCCTCGGCCACCACCACTAGAGGAGCTCGTTCCCCATCGCCTGGGCATCCACACAGGAGAACTGTACGCCCCTACTTCCACACAGGCATCTCAGGTGTTTCCTTCACATCCAACCGGGCTGCCTTCTCAGCTGGGCCTGCGCCCAGCCCACCCAGACACAATATGCTCCCCAATGTTCGGCCTTGATCTCACCAAGAAAAGCCCTAATTCTCACTCCCAGCACACGCCCATTCAATCCCATCTGGCCAGTAATCAACATGAGGAAGAGAGAGAGGGCACTCTGAGCGGCCACACCAGCCCCATGCATGGCATCAATGGAGCCTTCCCATCGGATAAACTAGAGTCCAGTGAGCAGACAGGAGCTCTCTCTCCCCCTCCTTTCCCCCATCTCAACCAGTCTCTGGGCCCCCACCTGCCCCACTTGCACCGCTCCACTTCACAAAGCAATGAACGCTTCCCATGTCGATCTAACCCTGGCACCCCGACAGAGGGGGCTGAAACTGGCAGAGAGATGGGCAACATCTACCGTTGGGTCAAACATGAGCCTGTTTCATATCCAGGGGAAGATGAAGATGACGAGGATGATGATGAAGCAGGTGAAAATGGAGAGCAGCATCACAACCATCATAAAGTGGGAGAAGAGAGTGAAGGAGCGGAGGACAAGAGTGGCTCAGGGACAGAGGAGACAGGCAGCAGTGAAGGCCGCCCCTCTCCGACAGGACCTATAGGCAGGTTCCACATGTCGTATGAGCCTGAGAGCTTTGGGGACAATCTGTATGTTTGCATTCCCTGTGATAAAGGCTTTCCCAGCTCAGAGCAGCTCAATGCACACGTGGAGACACACACAGAGGAAGAGCTATACGGCAACTCTGGTGGAGAGATGGGAAACGGCAATAACAGCTGCACCAAAAACAATAACGGCAATAGCAATGGCTATGGCAGCAGCAGCAGTTTATCCCACCTGGAGACTAAGTCCAGTCAAGGTTTAGGAGCAGGGGGCATTGGAGATATGATCCGACCCTATCGTTGCTCCTCATGTGAGAAGTCCTATAAAGACCCTGCCACTTTGAGACAACATGAGAAGACCCACTGGCTGACCAGGCCGTACCCATGCAGTATTTGTGGCAAGAAATTCACGCAGCGTGGCACCATGACCCGTCACATGCGCAGCCACCTGGGTCTGAAGCCCTTTGCTTGCGACTCCTGTGGCATGAGGTTCACCAGGCAGTACAGGCTGACGGAGCACATGAGGATCCACTCTGGGGAAAAGCCCTATGAATGCCAGGTCTGTGGAGGAAAGTTCGCCCAACAGCGTAACCTTATCAGCCACATGAAGATGCACAGTAGTGGGGGGTCAGCAGGGGGGCTCACTGTGGATGGTAAACTGAAGCTGGACTTTCCGGAGGGCATTTACCCCTTGACTAAATACACAGCCGAGCACCTGGGGCTGAAGCAGGAGAAAGCCAGTGAGCTTCTTTTACAAGCACAGCAGCAGTTAGTGGCTGATGCAAAGGCCTTAGAGTGCCTGTACCCCTTGTCCAAACTGGCCTCAGAACACCTAGGGCTCCACCCGGACAAGATGGACATCCTGGGACAACCACTGCCCCCTCCCTCTCAGGCCATCTCTGACAATCGCACCATCGACCGCTACTCCCCCAGTTAAGATCTCACTCAAAGGACTTCAACATTAGTAAGTCTTCATACACAGCAGTATTGTGACACTGTTCACCTCAGTATCTTCTACACCTCAGACTGCAAATGCACACCCCACCATTGGTGCCTTTTTGTGTATCTAGTGTAACTAAAGTTTTACTTAATAAGCACTGTGCCTTTCAATGACCAAAGAACATTTTTCATGTTTATGTACAGTGTGCAGCAAAGACCACTATTCCAGCAATTGAGCCAAAGCAACAGGTTGAAAACCAAAAAAAAGTTGTCCTATTTATTTTTGTATGATTGTATAATCCAAAGATCAAAAATGTGTTGCAAACAGACCATTAACATGTGTACACATGAATACATTGTCTAGACTATGCAAAAACATAAGCACATTAGAATTTGTGTCTCGAATTTTCCAAATATCTGGACTTAAAATGTGTTAATTAATATGACATTGTACAAATGTGGGTACTAGTCCTAGTCCTAGAGTGTAGAGCCTTTCATTTTGGCAGTTTGATGTAAAATACCAAACCACATTAGCAGTATTATAATCTTTTCTTTTGTAACGCTCAGATTTGTATTTATTTTATTTTTTGTTATTATAATTTTTTTTTTTTATCACAATGTTTGTGTAGTTTTATCAACCCCTCACTTTTGTTTAACCTTCCTTAATGTAAAAGTTCCTTTGGCTTTTGGTTGTACAACCACAGCCCGTTTAGATGTTAGTGATGTGGAAATCGGAGCAGTGATCCAATAACTGTGGCATTATCGCCCACAGCCAACTGATGACATATAATCCCTGTGCATGATGACAGCAGATTCTTCATCGGCTGCAGACCATGCATGGGTGTTGCCCCTGTCATTGTTAATATCCACCATTAACTGTATCCAGGAAATTCAGTGCCTAAAAAACAGAAGCAGTTTATTGGTTAATCAGTGCTTGTGTGTCAGATCCTGTGTTGAACTATGCCTGACTGACCATTTGACCCGGCACTCCCACAGCTTGCCACTGGCTTTGCAGTTGTGGACACCAATAGTACACCAATTAGGCATTAAAGTATGACCACTGACCGGTAAATGAGCGACGCAGATCATTAGGTGGGTGGGAAGATAAAAAAGTGGGTAAGGATCCAAGTAAGTGCAGATTCTGATTATGGTAAATATTTGGGTCAGAGCATCTTCTAAACTTGTTGTCCTGAGTACAATTTGTCTATCAAAATTGCTGGTTAGAAAGTTAATCACAGCATATAATGGGGCATATTAGGCTGGTGGTCATAATTTTATGGATGATTTGTCCTACTTAACAATGGGCTGCTAATCTGTCAGTGATACGAACACACTTGTGTCCAAGTCCAAAAAGCCAACTGCAAACGGGATGTCCCAGCTGTTGTGTTTCAATAATCCCTGTGAAGTATCACTTTCTTCAGAACAATTCGTGCAGCTTTTCGGCCTCATGCCCCCATTTTATGCCTGTCATTCTAACCCTCTAACCACTCTCTAACATCATGTTCCATAAATACAAATGTTTCCAATCTGCTTGTACCAAACAATGACATATTTCTGTGTTGGTTGACCAGCCGTCCCCTTGAACAAAAGCACTTAATTATTGTGGGGTGATTTTGTGTTTTAATGTTTCTTCCAAAGAGCATTGTGACCTTTAAGTTTGTATTATTATTATTATTATTATTTTATATATTTCTTTTAATTTAGCTTGGAAATGTCTGACCACTATATTGCCTTTACCAACCTCAGTGGTGAATGTGAAGATTATAAAGCCATATTTACACTGTGATATTTTTAAGATATCTGGAAAGCCTTAAAACAAAAGAATAAAGTGCTTTGCTTTTCTATGTAAGAATAATTCAAAAGGTTAGTACTTTAATACAGTACTGTGCAAAATCCAATGTAAAAGTGACTTAATAAAGATCAAATATTTTAAGTGTTTTTGTGTGTTTTCCCCTTAGCATATCATTTGGATAGCATTTAGACTTAAATTATAGAATTATAAGAAATTCATAAAATGAATTCCCTGTATGAAAAAGATTGATTTTAGTACATTGACTCGTCATTCTTACCAGCAGACTTTTGCACGGTACTGTGTCTCTCTGCCTTTCATTTAGACATGTTAGCTTTGCGTACCTCAGGACTGAACCCAGACCATGATGCTAAGTAGAACTAAACACAGCACATACAGTACCGGTAATCCCTTGCACACACCTCTACAGGGCTCTTTGTCCTGGGTCAAACCTGTGTATTTTATGTGTGATTGTGTTCATAATTAGTATGCAATATGTAATGACTTTCTTTTTGTATTTCTGTCCTACAAGAGGTTTGTTTGTTGTTGGCAGGCAGTGTTTGGCGTGACTTTTTAATCCACAACTAAGGATGTTGCATGATGTTTATAACCATGCAAATGTTTTCAAAGAAAGTGTATTTCAATTAAACGTTTACACGTACATTGTACATAGTACAATAGGTATTAGAAAATTTCCGAATTTGATTTTGGATTCAGAACTTGACATTTTGTAGTTTGAATTCGGGACACAAGGTCATTAAGAAATACAACCATTGCCTTTGTGGAGGTTTATACTCTCCAAGTGCTTTTTATTTTTTAATAATTATTTTTGTTATATGTCATACAAACTCTTTTTAAAGGTTTGTACAGCGGGCAATCCTGCTTCATGTGTAAATTAAATTTATGGTGGCTTTTGGTCATGGTAAATCTCACAGTGCTGACTTCAGCTCATTCTGTATCTCAAGTCTGTCCAACAAATGTTATTTTCAATTAAAAAAACGCCAAAGTTCCGCAGTCAGATAATCATTCTCAGGGGCAGTTGCTGAATATTCTGGGACTGAGGCTGGTGAGGAGAAGAGCAGGAAGCGCTCTGCTGGCTGCTGTGTGTCTTTGAGCGGATGTGCCGCATGTTTGTGCTCACAGTTAGATACCGGACCAGGAGAAGAGAAGAGAGAGGAGCAGGAGAGTAGGCGCAGCAGGGTGGACCACGGCCATTGTCTCACCATGAAAAGCTTGTCCAAAAAACTGTCCATTCACAAAACAAGGCATATCTCCTCTTTTTCCTTCCCCTCTGCCCTCTTTGGAGTATGCTCTGGTCAGGATCACACTCCTCTGACACTATGAGGAAGCCATTCAGACTCTCTGTGTCACACAGAGGATGTTTGCTTTTTTCTTTTTTGCTAATCTTTGTAATAAGACAGTTTATTATGTCTGGATATGTACAAAGTCTGCTGAGCAGTATTCCAGTTACACTTAATACAGGTTTTATAATTCTTTATAATATAAATCATTCTATTTACTAGGTTGGCAAGCCAACGTAAGGTTTTTTGGTTTTGTTTTTCACAATTTTTACAGTTTTGCAATTTTATAAAATTTTATTTAAGTTCCTAGTTCTTTTTTTTCTTTCTAACAAATAACCAATATATTTAAAAGTATGTATATTAATTAAAACTTTGCATCTTTACTACAAGCAGCTGCTTCACTATTTTACTATTCTCAGGAGAAATCCATGTTGTATTTTTGTTCCACTCCACTAGAAGTCTCTCAGTTCTCCAGTTCAGTGTTACCTCACTCAGCTCTCCTCACCTCAGCCTGCTCTTCTCCATTACACTGCCCCCCTCTGTCATGATCCACTCTCACTCAGCTGGTTTTCAGGCTGAAAAGGACACTTGACTAAATGCTTGTAGGGAGTGTTTTTTTCTTTTCTGTAAGCTTTTTATTATAGTGATACAAAATATACTGTAAAAGACAGAACTCAAACTACGTATTTGTTCTGATCTAAAAGCAAAAGCTCAAAAACAGAAGGAAAAAACTCGATCACCGGAGACACATACAGAAAATGTAAAAGTATCAAAATCCAAAATATTGGGAAAAGAGATATTCAGGTTAAGAAAATCAGAAAGACATGGTCTAGAATACTATCATTATTTAAAATTCTTTATCAGGAAATGTAATAGTGTTGAGAACACAGTGAGAAGTTGACAGAAGACACATTACCTGTCACAGACAGACAAGCAAACTAAAGGCTCTGATTTGGGTTTGGATTAGATCCCGTTGTACAATTGATTATGATGTGTATGATGTAATAAAGATTAGTGTGATGAGAGATGGGATTATTGTCGTATGGTTGTGGTTCAAAGATTAGAAAGTTTAGAAAGGGCCAAAAGACAGTGGTGGCAGTGAAGGATGGAAAAACACAGATTTACAATGGAACGTAGAGTTTTGTTTGTTTAAATGACAAAACTAAAGATGTCGTGACTTTGTGGATTACAAAGCCTCGCTTCAAATGCTTAAAGTCACTGCAATGTCACTGCATTTTTCAGTATTAACCTTTTTGCTCTGGTGAAATGAATGTATTTAATGCATGTCAAATTTGTTTTGTAGCTCATTTGTGTGTACATTTTTCAATTGAGTATTTTTTAAAATAATAATAATTTCATTTAAGTACAGTGTCTTGATAAAATCATGTTGATTAGGCTTTGTTGATTAGCCAATGTGAAATGTTTTTGTTTATTTCTATATTCAAAATCAACTTGGCAATAAAATCAATTGAATACAAATCAACCTGTGTTTTTAATATAAAAACAGATTTTACTCAACCCCGGGTAGTATTTCAGTGTAAAAACACAACTGTGGCGATACTTGACTACCACCATTACCTGCTACACTTTATCTCAGCTGATCCATAATATAATAGCACTCATTATGTCTTCTTTTGTAATGTGCTAATCTAAATGAATTAAATAAACGCATGGTAACTTTCCATGTGATTGTGGTGTAGCATTGGGCCTATGAATGCTTAAACACATGACACTTTTATTGTGCATGATGTGGGTTTCACATTAAAATAAAACACTGAAACAAAACACCAGGAGGGAAGCCATTTGACTGCTATGTTAACCACAAATACAAATCTCCATCCGCTGACATTCTGATAATATTCTCCTATAAGCAGAGAGTGGCTCATTTAACATAGAGAATTTCAAATGAATCCCATACATCACAAATAGTCCACATGCAACATTTTACAGATCCATTACTCTGTCAGCAGCAGCCATTCGGCCTGACCAAATTCATGCATTGCCCCTGAATGCACCTTGTTCACCTCGCCAGACATTATCTTGATGTCCAGATGTTTCATACACAAATCAGGAAGCACATTTTGCATCAGACATATTAACATATGCCTTTACAGGTGCTCATGCTCATAAGCATTCATTATATACTGCATTATTTCTTTCAACAGGCTTTATGCTCTGTCGATTTTGAAACTACACCAATTTGAAAAATGTTGGGACGCTTTCGATTGCAAAACATTATGCTTAGCTGCACATTTTTAATTTCAAGACAAAAAATGAAAATAGGTCCACTATTGATTATTGAAGTAAAAAAAAAAACACTTGCTGTCCTGAAATGATCAAAGAGACTATATTTGACATGAACTGTTCAATATATAATATCATTGTGTATTTATTTATTATAAAGTGTATTTATTTATTATATTTTTGATGGATGTATTTCATTAAACGTTTCAGCTGACATCATTCTGTGTCCGCATTGACTCGGTTGCCATGGAGACCAGTATTGTACCATAATACAAATGCAGTGCACATTTGGATGTGAGTCACTCCCTGATGTTACCTGAAGAAGGCTGGCTCAGTGACGATACACACATCACTTTAGTGGGTGTCGAGTCCCTGGTCGAGATGCAGCCGACCCCAGACTCACTGATGCTATAATAAACCGACCAGCTTGAAATACTGAATTACTAACAGTTTCATGCATCATTGATGTGATGTGGTAGGGTGTTATTATTTAATATTTTTAGAGATGTAAATGAAGCTAAACTCTCAAAACACAATCTAAAAAATCTGTTTGGAAAAATGCATATTAAAAGTATTTTATATAATGATTTGCAAAAAGGGACAACAATGGCTTCACAGTAGCATTCCAATCAAAATCATGACATAAACAAAAAAAATAGAGAATGTGGTCTGTTTATTTGATTATATTTGGCACATGTTTTATCTCCTTCAGTGGCACTGCCGTCACAGATCAAATGACAAAGGTCTCCGTGTCTGGTGTTAGGCCATGAGCAACATTAAAGAACATGTATATGGTACAGGTCTAACTTAGCATTTACCACTGTACGGCATGTCTATATGTTCACTGAACTATACTCTGAGCTGAGGAAGTATGTATCTGAATCTATTTCTATAAATCCATGCATGTGAGTTGTATATATATGCAATAAAATCGAATACCCAGCTTTAAAAGGAATATTTTGTTTTATTATTTTCTTTGAATATACAATTTAGGGATCTTTTTCCCCTCATAAAAACAAGCTACAAAATGCAATTCAATTCTGTTCCAAAAAAAAATACATGATCACAACAATATCATATTCTTCATATAGTTAATATATGACTAAGACTGGTGGTTTGTTGCATTAGCTTTATGTTCTGTTTAAATTTGTAGTATTTTTGGACCCATGAGTTGACGTTAGTGATGTTAATTCCAGTAAATGCCACAATTATCTCTGGAGTGCGATTTTCATTGTTATGTCATCATGAAAACAAAGCCACTGTTCACTTCCATTCAGTCTCAGAGAGAGAAAAGGTCACAGCTTGGCCTTTTATAGAAGGAGTCTGTCACACATTATTCATTCATTTCCAGAGAAGTGTGTTGAGTTTGAGGTGTTTAATTTCCTGTTTCGACTTTTACTTTATAAAACTCGTCATCTGTTTGAAGATGTAGGAAGGTGCCGTTATCTGTCAGGCACACCTCCGCTGCTCATATATGGTATCTCTGTAATCTACTCAAATCATGCATGTTTGAGGATGTTTGAAGAGGATACAACATTTAAATGTACAGTCATGGAAGCATTTTCAAATACATGGTCAAACACCCCCAAAAAAACACCTATGTAATGTGTAGGAGTACGGGATGAGTGTCATTCTCCTCTCCTACCTCCTAACACCCATGCACTAACTGCCAAGGTGGGTGAAGAGGTGGGACCAAGTCGTGGTTTTTAAATTCTCAAGTGGGTCTCAAGTCTTTGACATCAAGTCTGAGTCAAGTCCTCAGCTTTGCCTTTCAAGTCCTTTCAAGTGTTTGTACCAAATTACCAATTACAGCTCATATTTTTGTAATTGTAATGATTTTTGTTGTTGTAGGGTGTTCCAAAGGGCTTTGTTCTCGTAAAATTAAACACTGAAAGCACATCAGTTGTACATTTACAACTATGAAAAATAAAACGGTTTCCAAATTACATCTATTTTTAGGTAGGTTCAAGCCTCAACGCTTTCCTGTGTCTCTGACATTCAAGTCCAAGTCATGTCCCGAGTTCCAACAGTATGAATTTAGGGCTGTTGTAGTGCCACCCCTTCACTTTAAAATCTGTATGTGTAAGTAAATTACAGTAGATATATGAATTGAATGAATGTATCTTTATAAAATTGTACCTGGGCATCTCATGTGAAAGGATTTGCACTAAGGCTCTGACAGTAGAACAGGATTTCTAGGCATTAAACTAGTGAACAATAGGATGGACTTGCCTTTAATTTCACCTCTCTATGTTCCTCTCCTCCTCTCTTCCTCTCCCCTTGGCTGATCCCACCCCTGCTACATTTCATTGCTCGGACTCCCACTGAATGGAAAACAGCTGGACCAGAGCTTGCCCAGAGCACATTATGCCCAAATTTTCAATGAATTCCCAGCTCCCCTCCTCTGTCCAGTGCGCTCCCCTGCTCCCTGTCCTCTTTAAGGTGGGGCTGTGCAGCTGAAACAAAAGAAAAACATCTTGTATGAGAACATGCTCCTCACCCACATATGGTACTCTCCTTTGTTTCTGTGAATTTCTTTCCCAACCCAAACTCCCTGGTGATCGGCCGCTGTTATGGCTGGTTCTGCTCCTGACAGCTCTGAAAAGCGCAGAGATATAATGCAGCTGAGTTATTCACACAGGTATTCGTACAGTTAAGTAATGTGTCAGGCTTATTTTGCCGTGATACTCAAGTGTAGTCTGATGGCGGGGTCGTTGGAGGTCAGTCCTGCAAGAAGACAAAAACATTTAAAAAGTGAGCCGTTTGAGAGCCAAGGAGAGCTGTTTTCTCATAAAAGGCTCCAGAGCAGGAGCAATGACAGCTCACAGTGATAAGAACCATAGATAGGAGCTTTTACGGCAGACCCAAACATTAGAAAGCACTCATATTTGTCTGTATAAAGCATTAGATATTTTTACAGTACTTTAAAGTGCACAGTGTAACTCTTCTGGTGGAGGGCCTTACCTGTCTCTTTGGAGATGTTAAAGATGAATGTTCCACCGTATGGCATTGTACATATCTATCTCTATTTCAGTGCAATAATTGCATTAAGGTTAATGCCATACTTTGGAACATTCCAGGCCAAGAAGGAAAATCATCGACACAAGTGACGGACCCTCCCTCGAAAAAATGTACATAGTGTACCTTTAAAACAAAATAGAAAGCTAGATGATTGTGTGTGTGTGTGTGAGTGTGAGTAGGTGGTAGGTGTATGTGTGTGCGTCTGTCTGTGTGTGTGTGAGTGTGAGTAGGTGTGTGCGCGTGTGTGTGTGCCTGAGTGTGTGTGCGTGCGCGTGTGTGTGTCTGCGTGTGCTTGAGTGTGTGTGTGTGCGTGTGTATGTGTGTGTGTGCCTGAGTGTGTGTGTGTACCTGAGTGTGTGTGTGTACCTGAGTGTGTGTGAGTGTGGGTGTGTGAGTGTGTGTGTGTGAGTGTGAGTGTGTGTGTGTGTGTGTGTGTGTGTGCGTGTGCCTGAGTGGGTGTGTGCGCGTGTGTGTGTGTGTGTGTGTGTGTGTGTGGGTGTGGGTGTGGGTGTGGGTGTGTGTGTGTGTCTCTGCCAGTGCAATTTCCTGCAGCAGATTGACTAACATGTGGGCACCTGCACTGACAGGTCCACCCATCCTGTTTCTCTGGGCTTTCTCTTGTGTTACTTTGTACAAATGTGCAATAATAAAGAAGGTTTGTTTCCATTGTTGTATCTTTAGAAGGAGGTCAGAGCCTCTGTGACTGAATGCATGGGTCAACGATCCAGTTGTCAAACTGATAAATGGAGGTTTGGTGGATTGACACTCTCCAAGAGGAGGTTATCCTACTCCTGAAAACACCCACATTGATGACTTCTTCTGAACAGAAGGGCATCCAGTGTAAAAGCACTTTGTGACTGGTTCTGTTTGGCAACAGTGGGCTGCAACCTGAGTTGGCCCCGTTTTGAATAAATAGCATTAATGAAAGCAACATGAATAGGTAGTTCATGAATTACTCATTTACGGATGCTGGAAGCAACAGACAATAAAATAAGAAGGGACTTTACATCGTAAATTTCAGCTCAGAGGAGTACAGAGGCCAGACAAGCCTGGACAGAGCTGCCTGGCCACACAAACGCACACATACAACCCCAACACTACAGGTAATAATGAGATCTTTATCTATGAGGGGAAAACTGGAAGGCGGACTTTATAGAGCTAAGGGCCTGCAGGGAGAAGTCTGACAAACTAATGAGCTGGCATCCAATCAATTACAGTTCAGAAGGTGATCTGCTAAAAGTGCACGGAAAACTGCAGGCTCAACCTGTGAGTTAACAAGAATGACCCCATCTCAGGAGCACTGGGTGTTTTTGCTGTGAACAACAAAATGTGCGAAGTGGACAAAAATACCGATGCTACTGTGCTTGGTGACTCTTTTAGGACCTCTGCCTATATTGACAAAAGGAAGTGAACTATTAAGTACAGGGCGTCCGTTACCTTCAAAGTGTCGAGTTACCTACTTAAAAGCAAGCCATTAGTGAGTTTGACAGGGTAATATATTTCAAAGTATACTTCATCACTTTCACTTTGAGTGCGTCTGTGGTTGGAAAAACTCTCACAATGAGTAATAGCCTTTATTTATCAGACAGTGGAGAATAGAGTTGTGCTGTGTGGAAGTTGTGGCAGTTGCTGAAGGGATGGGGCAACTACACGGTTCAACAAGCGAGTCCCTCCGTACAAACAGATTTTTCTGATGAGAAATGTCATATCACAACTCATATTTTCTATTTGATGCTCGCCACGGCAAATCCAACTGTTGACAGAATCGCACACTGATCATTTTGACGCCTCCTTTTATCAAGACAACAGAAAAGTCTAACATGGCTTATATTTTTCTTCTCTCAAATGAAAACAACAAAATATTACTATTACAACTACACAAAAATCACTGTACAATGTGTAAAATGTGTAATGCATAATGAAGAGTTTGTAGACAATGAGGAAAATGTTATATAAAAATGTATCACTTCTTAGGAACAGGCGAGTTTTATTTCAGAATGAGCGATAACCAATTTAAAACAAAATACCGTATTTTCCGGACTATAAGGCGCACCGGTATAAGTTAAAAAAAAAAAGTTGCACTGGAGCATGAAATACGGTTGAAAGTGTGAAAATAACAAATAATATCACATATAAGTCGCTCTGGAGTATAAGTATATGAGTATAAATATAAGTATAAGTCTATGAAAAATGGTGCGACTTATAGTCCAAAAAATACGGTATATGTTTGGAATGGGAAAAAGTCGAAAAATATTGCAAAAAATAGGAAACAAATCTAATAGCCACTTGACATTTTACATTTAAAATAAAAGTAACATGAGCTGCATACTGTATGTGCCACAAATTATGCAGAAGTCCAAACTTTTCTTATTTACAGTAAGTGAAATTTCTTGGCTCCTCTGCACATGGGGCCCTTAAAGGTTATTGTGTGTTTGGGGATTTCAGAAGACAACATGTGTGTGTCATCCATCTGTAGATTAGGAGCCCATTAGTCCCAGTGGCAGGCCGGCTGTTTACAGTAAGAGTAAACAGAGTGAGAGAAGGATGAGCTGACGTCTTCTAACTTCAGTCTTGAGTCTCCTGATAAAATGTCTGGACAGTGCCACGTGTGTATATAGTAAGTGTATATGTGTGTATGTGGACTTTGGTCTGGTATATGTTGAGAATGCTGTTTGGATTGCGCTGATGCTCTTGCTCCACTGGCATCACTGGCTTCCTGTGCCAGCTGCAGCTTGTCCAGTCCCGGCTCGGCGTCTGCTCTCGAGGGGCCGTCTTTCATTCCCACGATCGCATAAAAACTCATAAACTCAGTGTCGCTGCAAGTTGTTGTAAATATTGGTAATGGTGCTGAGATTAAGCGCAGTTATAATGTGTATATGAGCGCAGCAGATCATTGAATCATTTTTGTGTTAACAAACTATGCACCGCAAAAGTTAATATCTACTCTTGGTTAAAATGATATGCATTAATAATTTTAATTTGGATGTGTATCATTTTTACCATAACAAAATTGCCTATGTGATTTAGAACATGGTTTCAAGACATCCTCTTCTGGTTACAAGAGTATTTAGCTTGAAACAAGAAAATACATTTCCTACAAAAAAATGCTCCATTGACAGATAATTTGACCTGAATTAAGTAATATAATGAAACAAAAAAGGAACAGCTGGAAACAAGTACAATATAGATCTATCTAGTAAATTAATCCAAACTAGACAAAACCAAAACTTTGTTAATGAATCTATTGTACAATTAATGTTTTTTCCACGTCTTATTGAATTTGCATTAGAAATTATATTACCTTTTATACCATATCCCTGCAAAGACCAGACCTGGGGTCTCATTTATATGGAATTCTTACTAAAAGCGTTCGTACGGATGAAACAATGAAACACAAGCGTTCAAAAGCTCCCTCTAACATGCTCACGTCTCGTCCGAGCTGAAATCATCTTTTGCCTCATCTCTAAAAGCCCACATGCACAAAGTTCCGATTTTTGGGACCAAACCGTTTATTTCCTTGTCAAATTGTTGTTTAATTTATTACAAACCTATGTGGCATGTCAGGGTGTGTTAACTTAAGCTGTAGATGTTGAGACCAAATTGGAACACCAACAACACCACCTGTGCATTAATGGGCCCAAAACAATAAAAGGCGCACAGATTTGTTGTTGACAGAGAAAAATAGACATTTTTTAATATACAGAATGTGATTTATTTATTAATCGTTTTATTCTTAGTTTTTATGAACGATAAGTATCATAATAAAAAATAGGTCTCAGTGGAATTTCACATCAATTGTTATCCATTAATACAATTGCATTTATGTTGAGCATCGGCCATCAATATATCCTTAAAATAGTCACAAGAGTCAAGACAGGTCAAGAAAAGGGCAAGGTGGCGGGAGCACGCTTGTCCCATCCCCCCAGGACCTGAAAGTTAAAGATTTAGTTTTTAAGGTAGAGCAGATAAAATGGGCCTAAAATGCAGCTTCTTTTCACCAATGCTGAGAAACTTCTGCTGCACACCCTTGATTGGCAGCACATGGGACCCCAGCCTCCAGAACTACCAGCCGCCACAGCACAATCCAGGTGTCACCCACAGCGTGGCGTATCGTGGGGCATGAGCCACACCACTACAGTAAAACATATATTAGTGGCTGTAGAAATAAATGATTGAAGCAGAAAACACAGAAACTACTTGTGGACAGGAGGACGGGGCGTCAACTACAGCCCAACCGAAGGCGGAAGTGGGAGAGGCAGGGAAAGAAGTGGAAGAGGGGGGTCTTTATACTGAGCGGAGGGACACCTGCTGGCCAATTTGTTTAGAAACTATCCACACTGTTACATTAACATTGAAAGTTACGTACGCAACATTTTTGTATATACGCAAGCTTTTTACATAAGACCCCTGGACATTACACGGCCTGAAGGCCGCGTCCGGACTCCGTAGATTTCGATAATAATTATTATAGTGTATGCCTTCACTTTCTTTCTTTTTTATTAACATGTGTCCACCCTTAATAGATTAAGGGTGGATAAAATTATGTATATATATATATATATATATATATATATATATATTATAACAAAACCTAATTTAAAAAATATATATAGTATATACTGTATATATTTTTTAAATTAGGATTTGTTATGCCAATGATTGGTCTAAAAATCATGATCTGGTGCTTTGCCACATGAGTAGAAACAATGATGATCACATGATTTTGATAATGTCATAAGGAAAGCAAGGCACAACATCAGCTAATGACGTAGACATCTTATCCACTAAGATTGCTGTTGATTCATATCCTGCTATTCAGAATTTACGCTGTGTCCTTGGTCAAGGCACCACTGATTTTTTTTTTACGTCTGAGTTTGCTGGTGGTCAGACCCTGTGCACTTTAGTTGCCACTTCTTTGGTTAAAGTCATGGTATACTTCATTGTTCACTTTTGTTACTTTGTCCCAGTGCAGCCACAGATACAGCCGCACATACAGATTCATCTTCACTAAATGGACCATGGCCTAGCACAACATAAATCAAGATAAAGTAGATGTTTTATTTTAAATGTTGGTGGAAGATTCAATGAGGTTACAGCACTGAGCCAGCTGTTTTGTATTGACACTACTGGGAGCACATCTACAACCAAATTCTGCCCCAGTTTATTGGCAGCGGCCCGACTGTCTGTGCTCAAAGTCACGTCGCGAAGAGAGAGACAGCCAGGGGAGAGGGCTTGGAAGGAGGAGGAGGCGGCTGTAAGGGGCACAGGGAGCAGGACACAGGAAGTAGAGAAAGATGAAGAGCCAGCGGAAAGACAATGTGATGCACAGAGGGAGGCGGCGGGGGAGAGGGAAGGCCGAAGGAGGAATGCTGGAGGGTTGAGGAGAATGCAGCAAGGCGAGGGCAGGGTGTGTGCATCTGGCATTAGGGTCCAGGGAAAGATAGCGTGGGTGAAGGCTGGCCGGACATGTGTGTTTGTGTTTGATTGAAGAGGGATGTGAGACCGAGACCACTCACTGGCCCGAGCTCCACTGGAAGTCTGCCATGAAGAGATGGACTCTGACTCACAAACATGCAGCCTGTTCTATCTAAACTAAACTCTATTAGGATTAGTTATTATTTAAAGCGCGGTTTGATTGTGTTTGAGTTTACATTTGAGCACCATAAGTGCACAGGAGTAAATGTTTCTCTTCCCTTAATATTAATGTTTAATTCAACTTATTTTGCGGTTTCTTGGTGGCTGTTTATTCATATCGGGTTGCATAAGAATCACAATTTACCTCTGTGTAACTTTTCCCCTTTTAGTTTGAAAGGATTGCCTGATTGTGCCACCAAAACAACCTAGTGGGATTTGTTGGCAATAACAATAAAGACCATTTCAGAATCAGAATCAGAATCAGAGTCAAGATTATAAAAAATCCAAGTTTGGCCTCTTTTAACAGTCCAATTTGACCTGAGAAACTTAATAAATTGATTATAGGTATACGTATATGACGATTTTCCAGGTCACAATTTTGATTTAATCACAAAATACATACATTTAGCATCTTTATATAGCCTAAAATTTGTAAATAAAGTAATTTGCTTGTTGTATTTGCTCTTAATAGTTTGTATTCAGTCTAGTTCATACTTCTCTCTGATTGGTTCATTGTGTCACTCATTCAGAACCTAGGAAGGTTGACCAATAGGAGTAGTAGATGAGAAAAGTGTCAATGTTTGATCATTGAACCGCATTTAAAAAAGTAAAACTGAAAAAAAACTTGACAACATCACAAAAACAGCATATTGTGAGATCTCGGGCCTTTCATGTACAATTAATTGCTAAATGAACGGAGCATCCCGGGGTGTGCTGCAAACAGGCGAATCACAAATGTCTATTTCTTTGCAGAGTGCAACAGGCTTTGACACACATTATCTGAAATCTGTTGTTACCAGGACACTTGAGGAAAAATGACAATCTTCAAGGTCGCAGCCACACATGAAAACAGGATGCGCCGAGTTCACCTCTACAACCTGTGTTTGTGTCCGACTGTAGACAAGCATGCCCTTTGAGCGTGGCAGCAGGATGAGCTTCTGATAGGCACACGGACTGACGCAGGTCGACGCTCCAAAACTACTTGCATAACTAATTTATCTTGCACTGGTGCGACTGGTGCAAACGTGTCTGCTGATAAAGACTGACTTTCTATCCAATAATGTCACAAAAAGAGCCACTTCCTGTCTGCCAAGCGTAGTGTCGCTATCACCAAGACGCCATGTTGGAAAGTGCTTGATATTCTTAGTATTCGGCTTTTCCTTATGGGTCCCCGGGGGCCAGATGCACTCCAGAAGCACACACACCTATAGGGAGAGGCGACGGTGGCGCTGGGAGAGGGGGGGTAGAGGTCCATTGTTACATCCTGGAAGCCACAAGTGTTGGGAAGGGAGTGGAAATGTCGCGGCTAAATTTAGAGCACTACGGCACAAATATTCCAAATATTCTTACGTGCTACCTGTCTGCTCACGTATACACTTTATGACTTCATTCACTTAACGGGATTACATCATTCAGTAGGAACTGGGCAAGAAAACTTCTACTACCTTTCAATAAAAATACAGACTGACTCAAACACTTTCATCATCATAAATTCTATACAAACTCAGAAAGCAAACAAAGACAGCAAAGCAAAG